>NC_052254.1:5816276-6149410 GCF_013401445.1 Tripterygium wilfordii | reverse complement strand
CGAAGTTATGAAATGAGCGTACTTGGACAACCTACCCACCACTACCATTATTACTATATTCCCTATGCAATTAGGCAATGAAATAATGAAATCCATACTAATATCTTGCCAAATATGAGCGGGAACAAGCAATAGTTGCAGCAATCCAGGAGGTGAAATGGTTTCACACTTATTTTGTTGACAAATTAAGCATTCTGCCACCATATATCTCACATCCTTTTTGGTGCCATTCCAATAGAAGCATCTTTTAATCTCTGATAAAACTTGTGAACAATAGGATGACTAGCAATTGATGTGGAATGACACTCCTCAAACATCTTAGCCTTCCAAGGAGAATTGGAACTAGAAACTATTCTTGATTTATATTTCAAGAATCCATTGTCCATGGAATACATAGGCAACCTAGTAGCTCCATCTGGATTCTTTAATTCCTTCAACTTATTCAATATCCATTCATCAACTTCATTATGGCTCTGTTTGGTGAGGACCGCCTCACCAAATGACCCAATAAGTTGGGCGGTACCGCCCACATAAGCTGGGCAGTACCACCCGCATAAGCAAGCTCCCAATGTGAGCTTGTTTCAAAGCGTGTAGGATCTGCCCTTGTAAATCTTGAAAGAGCATCAACAACTAAATTGTCCACCCCTTGCTCGTATTGAATTTCATAGTCAAAACCCAATAGCTTTGCTACCCATTTATGTTGGAATAGAGTCGTAGCCCCTTGATGCATAAAGTATTTTAAACTGTGGTGGTCAAATTTAATGATAAAGTGCCTCCATTGCAAATAATTTTGTCATTTCCTTACTGCATGCACAATGGTAATTAACTCCTTCTCACAAGTGGAAAGTCCCTAGTTCCTAGGCCCTAAAGATTAACTTATGAAAGGTATTGGCCTCCCACCTTGCTACAGCAACAACTCTTATTCCATTATCAGAGGCATCACATTCCAAATCAAATGGCTTCGAAGAATCTAACAGAGCTAGGACCTAAGGTGAAACCATAATATCTTTCAATCTTTCAAAGCCAAAGTAGCCATTTCATTCCAAACAAAACTGTCTTTTTCTAGTTAGCTGGTATAAGAGATTACAAATCTTCCCATACCTTGGAACAAACTTCCTATAGTAACCAATTAATCCCAAGAAACCTCTTAGCTCTTTGATAGTAGATGGAATAGGCCATTCTACAATTGCTTTTATCTTAGAGGGATCAGTAGCCACTCCTTCCTTGGACACCACATGACCAAGATATTCCACCTTATCAGTTCCAAACACATACTTTTGTTTATTTACTAGTTATTGATGTTGCTGTAACACATAAAAAGCTTGCTTGAGGTCTTGGAGATGTTGTTTCCAATCAGTATTGTATATGAGAATATCATCAAAGAAAACTAACACATATTTTCTCAAATATGGCTGAAAAATCTCATTCATCAACCCCTCAGGTGTTGCTAAAGCATTGGTAAGCTCAAATGTCATTACCATAAACTCATAGTGTCCTTCATGTGTCTTGAAGGTTGTCTTCTCAATGTCATCAAGATGCATTCTTTATTTGATGGTATCCTAATCTTAAATCAAGCTTGGAGAAGTACTATGAACCATATAACTCATCCAACAAATCATCAATGAGTGGTATAGGGAATTTATCCTTCACAGTAAGCTAATTTAACTCTTTATAGTCCATACACATCCTCCAAGTTCCCTCCTTTTTTAACTAACAACACAGGGGAGGAAAAATGACTATGGTTGATTGTGATAAAACCATCTTGAAGCAACTCTTCTACTGTTTTTTCAATTTCAAATTTCTACACAAGCCCATAATGATAAGGTCTTTTACTAGCAGGTTTGGCCCAAAGGATTAATGGAATTATGTGATCTTGATCCCTCACAGTTGGTAAAGTAGTGGGTGTTTGGAAAACTATGGCATAGGACTACAACAATTTTTGCAATTCTTCTTGTTGTTTATCATTCAAATGTGTTCTAGTATCAAGTACAGTTACCTCCTGTGAATATAACAATAAAACAAGACTGACACCCTCTAAGTCCATTTCTATCTAAGATAGAGATACATCTTGTATGCTATAATGATTAGAAGCTTCACTCTGCAACTAATAAGTATTCCCAGCAATTGTAAATTCCATAGTTAAGGATTGGAAATCCCACAAAACTGGGCTAACAATAGACAACCATTGCACTCCCAATACTATATCCCATCCCCCAAAGGTAGGACATACAAACTATTATTGCATTTGTAATCTCCCAAAGTCGAAGGAATGCCCCTACAAGATCCCATACCTCTAACTTTCCCGCCATATGCAATCTTGACCTCAAAAAGTCATGTTTTGTCACAATGCCAATCCACATGTTTGAGTAGCTTAGAATCCAAAAAATTATGTGTGCTACCTGATTCAATTAAAATCAAAACTGAATATCCATTGATCATACCCCTCACTTTCATGGTCTTAAGTGGTTGGTCAACAAAAGGATCATAGAATGCTTAGACACTAAGTTCCATCTGCTGACAGTCCAATGTAGGAACCAACACATCATGATTTTCCTCCTCTTCCATAATGTCTTCCTCAAATTCAACTTCTAAAAGTAGCAATTGTTTTTTGGCACTCGTGGCCTCTAATGTATTTCTCATCACAATAGAAGCACAAACCTTTTTGCCGTCTATCTTGTACCACCTCAGGAGAAATCTTCTTAATTAGAAGCTCAAAAGGATTTGGTCATTTAAGTGGTATATCAATTTGTTTGGAGGAAGATAGAGGAATTGATGCTGAAATATGAGGTCTATAGAGTGTTTTAGAAGCAGGCAATCGAAAATGATTCAACTTAACATCAATTTGAAAGCTATAGCAATCGCATCATGGATAGGTTCAGGTTTAAGCAACTTGACATCATATTTCAATTCTGATTTGAGTCCTCCTAAAAAAACAGCTCTTTAATACCGAAGGACTCACTCCAATTGTTCTATTAGCAACACGTGTAAATTCCGGCACAAAATCTTTAAAAGTACTTGATTGTTTTAGCTTGAATAAGGCTTCCGCACTATCTTCAAACTTAGCGGGGCCAAATTCATGGCACAAAGCTCTGGTAAAGTCCTCCCTATGAGAAGTTGTCTGCAAACAATCCATCCAACGAAATCGCTGGAGGACCTCATTTTCAAGCTTAAAAGAGACTACAACCTCCTTCTGGTGATCTGGTGTGTTATAGTAATCAAAGCATTGTTCTACTCTATAGATCCAAGTAGAAGGAGCATCACCTTCAGCAAAACGAGGAAAATCAATTTTCTGCCAATTTAGCTTTCTGTAATGTATTCTTATGTTCTTGGCCATCAAATCTGCGAACAGATTTATTGAATCCAAGCTGAGCACGATCTTCATCATCAAGAGAGCTTGAATTGTCGCGGAGTAGATCTCAACAAAGACCATCAAATTTAGAGGTTAATTTGAAATCCATTCGTGATTCAAAAGAACTGGCCAGATACGCAATCTCACCAACATGAGTGAAGATCATCATAAGCACTTTAAAGCTTCTCCATCAAAGATTCCAAAGTCGTTACATGAGAATCCATTGCAATAGCTCGTGTTTGTCAACGCAGCATGCACAGGAAAGGAATTGCAGGCTCAACAGAAGGAAACCAGAGATTGAATGGCTCCAATACCAATTGATAGTCTCATTCTAACCTTAAACCTAGCACAGATTGAGAAAGTTGCAGAGAGAGATTACAAGGGAAGAACACAAACACATACGAAGAACAAATTCTCCATTTTCATAATATTTCCCAAAACAGTTTACAAAATGCGCTAACCACCCTTTATAACAACCATTTGCACCTACTTAACTATAATGGCCACATGGACCATTTTGTCATAGTTAACAGACTACTAACTGTTTAGTAGTAAAACTAAACTGTACTTGACCAGCTAATAATATGGATACGTATCAATATCTTAAAAGACACCTGAGGAGATAGAACGGCGCTCATATAAAAGAATTTCCGTCATATCTTAAAAGGCACTTGAGGAAATAGGAGGGCGCTCAGATAAAAATAAATCGAATTCTCGAAGATCTGCACTACAACACCACCATAACAAATTTAAATGTGCGCATTTTAAAATGCGCATTAAATATGAATTCATTGGCAACCTGTATCTTAAAGAAGTAATTATTTCACATCCAGCATAGCAGAATTGACCTTTTAAATAAAAATATTTCACATCCAACATAGCAGAAGTAATTGTTTCACCATTCTATTTAGGCTTGTTTGCTCCCATTTCAAGACATATCACCAAATTGTTCTGTAAAAGAGAACAAGAGTCAAAAAAAGGTAGAATTATTTGGCAGGTCCTAGCAGCTACTCAAGAATCCATTCTTCCACCCAAAGAGATGAAAATTTTTCAAGGAGCAGAAAAACTGGCATCAACATTTTGGAACAGAATACCTGCAGAATAGATTATGTTAGTAACTGAAATCAATTTTAAATGTTTTTGAAGGCTACGCATATGAGTGCGAATATTATGCTCAATGAAGTGAGATAAATTGAATTCGCAAGACTACAGTTCGGAAAGTTTATGCGGATCCAATTTAGCATCAAACAGTTGTGAACATGAACTGACATCAACAATATATGCTCATCATTTGGACGCGACAACAAAATATAACCAAACAAACATTGTATCAGACCCCCTAGCTAGGAAAATTTCAGAGGTAAAAGAGTGAAAGCCATAAAGAGTAAGGTAAATCAACCCTCAGGCACTGCCCTTGTGGGGGATGTCTAAAGGATACCATAAAATTTGAAATATATCCTAGTTTGCTGGTCTACCATGTGAAAAACTGAAAAGGAGTTTAAATTTTAAAACCATGTTCCACTATGAGATGCTCAATACAAACATTTTCTTGCGATATAAAGCGAATTAAAGCATGGAATTCAGAAATGCAGAACAAGGAGCATGCAACGTGATTAATTTTGAATTATAAAGCACCACTTCGAGTGGATGCCTGTTGGATCTGAAGCAAGGGGTACATCTCACGGTTAAGGTTGAAACATAAAGACAACAAGAATAACACATTAGTCCGAGATGAAAATAAAAGTTTTGGGGAAAAAGCAACATGTTGTATACATGAACCACTATCCTAAAAACATTAGTGACACATATAAATAACACTTCAAGACTTCAATCTCATTGCAATAGATGAATAGTCAACACATTTTGAAATGTCAGAAGAAGTACCTGTACAGAATATAAACCAGAACACTGGATCTTTAGCTGCCCAATAGAACTTTCTGGGGATCAAGTTGCCCGCTACAGTAGCTGGAGGGAACAGTAGACAGTTCCAGCCGTCCTCTCCATTCCTCACCAGGTTTCAGGGTGATGTGTTTTTCGATAGCAGCAGCCTCAACGCACAGCATATGTTTGTACTCGTCATCTCCAAAATCAGCCATAGCCTTTGCCTTCTTATCCCAGGGGTTCCATACCACTGCATCAAAGGAAAACTTCAACAATAATAAATGCATATCGCTGAGGAAGTACTGCATGCTAAAGCCTTTCCAATCTTCTAATGGCCCTTAATCTGGTCTTTTATTGATGCACCAAAAAGAAACAGGAAGGGCAAAAAGCCTCTGAAAAATGTGGCATGCATATAAAATCATAAAATAAGAACTCAAAAAGTCACTATAAAGGAAAACACAATTCACACAACATACTTAAGTATCATATTAAACATAGAACAAACGTGGATATTACGAGACTTGCACTCCTCTCTAATTTCAACTACATCAAGGAAAAATTCAACCTTGACTAAAAAGAAAAAAAAAACATTCCTCCATCTTTTGTGCCATATTTCTTCTTTCAGCTTCATGTTTAATTTTCTTTAAACATACATATTTTTGCTATATTTACTACAGTTGGAAACTACTGAATCCAAAGCTCACATTTTACACAAAAACATTCTACATTTCTAACCCATGGCAAAACAAAAAAGTACTCACTATTAATTAATGCAGTCATCTTGTGATTGATCTAGATTTATGTGATTTTTGTTTCATTAATTAAATGTCACAACTACCTTCTGTAAAACAAAGGGATGAATGACACCACCTTTACATAACTAAATACCTTATGGTACAGTAGAAGTAGTATCATGTGATAGTCAAGAAGTTGGGCTAAGTTTTTGCAGAAAATAAATGGTTGTAGGCTTTTAACTCAAGCTCCGATAAAAACAATGGCCACAAAGATGCAGCTTTGTCTGGAGCTTTGATGAGAAAATGGCAGGAAAGAATATGGACACTAGAGGGGATTATATGGAAGTAACAATCGAAGAAGTTTGAAGGTAAAAGAAAGCACAAAGCACAAGCATCAGAATGGTAGCTGTTCTAAGGCTATAAACAGTAAAGACATTAATTTAAAAGCAAAAAGTAGGAGGATAAAAGAAAAGAAACAATAATCCATACTTCCATAGACATGCATGGCTTCCAAAATAAACCAAACACTAAAATTAACATTAGTTTGAATAGCACCACACATTCTAATTTTTTTTTTCCCAAAACAAATTATAGTAATTGGAGAGTACGTGCAATCACATATAGGAAGTCATTTGTTTCCTGTATCTGGTATATGACTACAACTCCTAATCTATCATGACAATTTTGTAATAGGAGATTCTTATTTAAGACTCATACTTGAAGTAACCAACAGTCCTCGTATATAAGGATCCAATAAAATAAGGCCCAAATATGACTCAATTGACCAGATTAAATGCTATCCCAATAAAATATTAAATTTCATTTTTGTCTCCTATAAAAGTACAAATTTTAAAATATAAAATTGCATTCGTCTCCTATAAAAGTACAAAATTAAAACCATAAATTAATCAAATCAAGATGTTACTAACAATCTAATTTGCAATTCTGAAGTCCCATCCTTTTTGTCTCCAACATATTTTAAGTTTTCGGTGTGCATGGATAAAAAAATCTGAATTCCCCATTACATATAACAAGAAATCAATGGTAGAAGACATTAGCATAATCAATCTCACCAGCATCTGGAAGTCCATCCTTGCGTAAAACAAAAGTTCTCTTCTTTTCATGATCAAGAATTGCAATCTTTGTAGGAGTGCTCAAATATATCTTGTCAACCTGTGCAATAATTTAAGAACTAGCTGAATTAGAGAGGATTCTATATACAAATAGTAAGAGAAAAAGTTGCAATGTACTCACTTCTGATTCAAATGTTATTGCATCTCCTTGTTCCGTAAAACGCTCTCTATTCTGCAAATTGTCAAGATAGTCCAGGGTCTCCAATCCTTCCACCCGGACTTCACTGAATAGAAGCACCTAAACTCATCAATAGACACTCATAATTGCATAATAAGATATTACCATGCATTCATTAATTTTCCTTGTCTTGTATGTGGACATTTGACTGTTTCCATATGCTCAAGGATTTTTTTCATCAACTTTGCACATGATGGTAAACATTCCAACTGCAATATTAACACAAAGGAACCAAGGAACTACATAAGAGAAGATACACCAAAAGTTAGTTCAATACCTGATGTCCGGAACAGAGAAGTAAGTGTGATAAGCAAATGTGAAGGTAAATGGCTTTCCATCACTGTTGGTATTCCTGATGCGGGAGGTCAATGTCAGCTCTCCTCCAGGTCCTAAAGCCACCCTCAGACGGAACTCATAGCTAATAGTTAAACCAAAGGGAAAAAAAATCAATGAAATCCCATAATAGGGTTTCGAAGATTCTAACATTATTAGGGAGGTTGCATTGTCTAGTTTGGAGAATGGTTGCCTCAAGAACAATCAGATTTCTCAGTATACTAGAAAGCAGCCAAGGGGTCCATTACCAAGTGAGTGATTGGCAAAAGATTGTTCTGTTTATTTATGTGATATACATCATCTCCAATCTCTTAATATTTTTAAATTATCAACCAAAATGATCAAAATCTCACCTTTAGATCACTTAGTGTTAAAAGTAAAAGGTATCCATTGTCCCCCTCCCTACCCATTCCTTCTCCTCTCTTACATAAATTTGCACTTAAAATATCACATGTAACTCAGCTAATATAATGTCATTCACAACTAGCTTGCAACAAAAGATTTCATCTTGAATAGATCTTGTAAACTCCTCAAATCAGTGCAAAAAACATGAAGGATCAAGAAAAGATCCTTGATATGAAGACATTGGGATGGGAACTTCTTTAGTTGATCTCCATTCATTCTTACTATCTACAGTGGCTTGTACTGATTTGAATATATCTTAATAATCATTGCAACAAAAAGCAAGGTTTTTAGATATCTTGACTCCATTTTCCAAGATGACAGAGATATTGGTGAAGATATAGTTCATAGTATTAAAAAAGGGTGGACAAAATGGAGGAGTGCATTCAGTGGGTTTATGTGACTGGAGGATTCCTTAAAGGTTGAAAGGAAAATTCTATAGGTAAGCTATACAACCCATGACAATATATGGTTCTTAGTGTTTGGCTATTAAAATCAACAGATTTTCTCATAAACTCATGTACCTGACCCCAAACTTTTGTAAATAATTCTTCCCAAACATCCACCTGATTCCTCCTTTTTTTAATTAATGGATAACAAAATGCAATGCGCAGTCACCAAGAAGGTGCCAATACTACACTATAAATGAATCATCACTATCCACTATATCATGCCATTTCTTCCTCTCCTTCTGCATGGATTTTCCCTTTACTCTCTCTTATTCTTGGTTTTCCATCTGGTTCTTCTTTTGGGGGGCTTTATATTCTCCTCTAAACATTATTCTCTTGTCAAATTTTCATTATTCAATCTGCATCACGCTCTCAGTTAGTAATCATTTTCTTTTAGAAGAATGCCTAGGGTCTCCGACCTATGGGTCAGTTCGAAGATCTTTTTGGTTTCTGTAGATAGCCGCATGTATCATGTTTGGAGTAAGAGAAATGAAAAAGGATATGGGGGAAGACGTATTAAGTTTTCAAAGGATCTGACATAAGAGGTCAAAAGTAGGGAGGATTTCCATGACAGGCGTATTCCTTAGTTTTGTTTGTTTTTGTTTACTGTGGGTGACTGCAAGCGTGTGTACGAGGATATTTTGCAATTAATTTCCTTTTCTTCCTTGTTTTAGTCATTGCAGGTGTTGTTGGCCGTGTTCTTCATTGTACTATCCTAGTTTTTTATCAATAAAATGGGCCCTTGAAAAAAGAAAAAAAAAAGAGCTAAAGTAAAAAAAATGGAAAAAAATTATGGATGGATCAAGAAAGAAAATGATTTCAACTGCCTAACCTATGAGGCCAAATTTTTATATCTTCTTCGGAGGGCCTGAGGATCAAATCAACAAAAGTCTTAATGGAGGAGTTTGCTGGCAGAGGAGGAGGGTCAGAGTCAAGGGTCCAAAATCTATTTCTAGCAAATCCATGCGGCTCAAGTGTTCCAAGATTTGAAAACTGCATACACAGAGCAAAAGTTAAGTAACCAAGAACGAACACAAAGACAAGCGAGAGTAAAGCTAAGGAGAACACATACTTGTGGAAAGCATATTGGAATTCCACCACGAATTGGCTTTGGAGGCTTGAATATGGCCTGCAATTATACGTTATGTGATGTGGGCTTATATTTCAATTCAAGGATAGAGTAGAAAGAGTAACTTTAGGAACACGGGAAATGCATCAAAAGGAACGTTTAACATTTTTCTAGCAATCTAAATAACGTAGAGCAGTCAACAGAGAAAACAGGCTGCAACAAAGATTTCAAAACACTAATACATCCCCCTAAATAAAAAAAGAATGATACTTTATGCAGTAGAAACACCCTCAGCTACTTCTGACGGAACACACAGCTCCACAGAATGCTTTAGACAATGCTCATGAACAACATTATTGTTAATTCCATACTAAAAAAAATCTCAAACAACAAAATTACAATTTTCCACAATTTAGAACATTAAAAAGCACCAAAAGGACAGATTCATAATGGTCCTGTATGACTCCTAGAAAAGTAGCAGTACCAACGTGTGCCTAACTGAGAAGGAAACACTACTGCCTAGTCATGCTTGATATGATGGCCAGTGTTAGTATCTTTTCAGTAAGAGCTCATTGAAGGAAAAGGCAAATAACCTAGAATCAAAGCAAGAGAACAAAAGCATATATGCCTAACTGACAAGGAAACAACATTGTTTCTCTAAAAAAAATTGGGCATGCTTGAAATGATGGTCAGTGCTAGTATATTTTAAAGACTAAATTCATCAAACTTATAAGCGGCTGCACAGGGCATTTCACAACAAAATTCACTAAACTAGTAAACTCCTTAAATATATGAAGACTAAAAGCTATCATCAATTATTGTTATGAAGCTCTTCATCTTCATGATTCATTGATATAAAATACCAGGAACTGATGAGATACCATGCTATCAGCTGTAAAATTAGACAAGAAGATGTGATCATTTAGCAAGAATGCTATGAGTGCAAAAAAGTATATAATAATCTGTCAACAAGTAAAAAGAGCAATTAATTAAATGGATTATATGATTATGTTTCTTTATGTTTCATGCTTCAGTTATATCATATATATCAAAAAGAAATATTGACATTTTTCATTATGTTTCCTTATTGAGTGCTAAAACTTATATGTTCTTGTTAACTTCTATTACAACAAGATGGACTTTACCTAGGCCAAGAAGGAACCAACTATTAAATATTGATCAGGAAAAATAATAATACTTTTGAAATGAAATATTTACAGAACTTCATCAATGACAAGTATTAACCTTCCACTAGTAAAGCAAAGATAATTATCACTACAATACTGCGTACTACCTTACTACTGACAAAAAGCAACTCCTCTCCATGATCATTCTTCCAAGACGTCACATGAGCCCCATACAAATACACCTGGAAAACAAAGCTGCCAACTTGTTAGTATCAATAAAATGCCGCAGATTTTAGACATCATAAAAAAATAAAGTTGCAGACTTGCAGCATGTATCTTTATAAGCCATAGAAAAGGTTAAAAAGAGAAACCACCAAAGGCAGCAGCCAGACACTCCAAGCAATCACAATATGAATGAGCATAATAATGGGTCTCGACTTTGATCATAATAAAGCACAACTGGTTTTTTTTTTTCCTTCAAGTATTTTGAAAAAAAGAGACAATAGCAGTCCTGTAGTACATTACACAATACAGAATATTTGACAATATTGATAAAAGAAAACTAATTAGCCTCAAATCTTATATTACCACAAATAAGGAAGGTTTATCACAAATTCTAACCAGGAAGAGAATCTGCTTAATACATATTTAAAATAAGGAATTGGTATAATCACATATATGAAACTTCGTGGCTAACATTAGTCTTGCTGCTACCTTCCATTATAAATACAAGGCTAAAATGATAGCATCTCCAGCTAATACTTCCTTTTCAAAGCAATCCATTTAAAAGGGTCCATGTAACAGAAAAGTATGCTGAGGTATGTCGATAGGTGTATAAAATGACATACAAATTATAAATGACACTAGCCTCTTCAGTAGACCTACTTCACAAAGAACCAGTTTTACTTGAAACTAACTCGGAGCAAATTTCCAAACTCACAACAAAAACGCAAGAACACAAGGTGCATAAGAAAATAATTTTCCCTTTTTTAAAATATAATATAAAAGGGAAAATTAATTCGCTTCAAAATAAAACCAAAGACATAATGTTAGGCTTGATCAATGTGAAATAACGTCAGTCAGATACACACAAACAGCTAAATCAGACAAAACCAAGCAACAGAACCTAATGGATTTATTTTATTGTTGTTTCGGGCCTTGTGGCAAGTTAGTATGTTGGATTGTTGGAATGCCAATGCAACACAAAACATAAGAACAGTAGCTCTTCTCACTAACCCCGGATTTCTTATATCTTCAAGAGATCTGATCTTGCACTGTACAAAGAACCACGAAGAGATCTACACAAATGAGTAATCATCCCAATCGCACAGGCTACACATATATTTCATCTACTCAAGATCATAGATTATCACAGAAGAAACAGCAGATTCGCAATCGGAAAATCACAAAATCACAGAGCTATCAATCATAATCGAGAGTAAGCAATCAATATACAGCGAGGGAGAGCAATAGAAAGTGAAACGATGGGGTCGCATGGTGGGGAAGGGGATGTACCTCAGCGGAGCTGCCACGAGGCTCACGAAGAACGACCTTCTCGAGGCCATTGATTCCTTTGGTGATCTCAACCGGAACCCTATCGCTAGCCATGGCGTACGCCTCTTTCACTTCTCTTCAGTCACGAAGCAGCGCTTCTTCGACAAATCTGGATTTCATACAGTGCTTTATATAGCTCTACAGCAGCTCTGCTTGCAACGTTTAGCAGTGTCAGTTGTACAAGTGAGTATTGCGAGGCTGCCGAATCTCTCTTGAATTTTCATGTCTAATTAAATTTTCTTTTTTCTTTTTTTTTTTTTCCCTTTTATTGGTTGCTCCAAAGATGTGAAGCTAAAGGCACGGTGGGGACTGTTTTTAAAATAAGGAGCCGTCTTTTTCTTAAAAATAAGGAGCTGCCATTTTTTTTAAGTTTGTAAGTAAAATTTTTTAAATTTTTTTTTCTAATTTGAAAATTTTTTTTTTTTCAATTTGAAAAATCATAAATATAAAGTTTGTAAGATTTTAAATTTTACATGGTGTTTTGTTTTGTTGAATATGAAAATAGAATAAGATATTTTACACAATTTTATATCTAAGGTTCCGTTTGGAACTCCGTATCGGATAGTATAATTTTTCTATCATCATCATCATCATCATCATCCAAGCCTTTATCCCAAAAGTTTGGGATCGGTTACACGAGTCTATGAGAACATCATTGGAAATCCACCATATGTATTTATTTTCGCTATTCATTTCTATCATGAATCGTACATTCATCCACTCCTATTAAATTCATATCATTTCTTATAACTTCAAGCCATGTCTTTTTAGGCCTACTTCGTTGTCTTCTACTCTCTCCTATAAAAATTATCTCATTCCTCCTCACTGTCGCACCGCTATCTCTACGTTGGACATGTCCATACCATCTTAATTGATTTTTTCGTAACTTATCCTCAATAGGTGCTACTCCTACATTAGATTTAATGAACTCATTTCTTATCCTATCTTTTCTAGTGTGACCACACATCCAACGAAGCATTTGTATTTATGCTACATACATTATTTGGATATCTTGTCTCTTGATAGCCCGACACTCGGAACCATACATCATTGCAGGGCGAATATCTGACCTATAGAATTTTCCCTTAAACTTTAAGGGAATTCTTTGATCGCATAACACCCTGGATATACTCTTCCACTTATTCCACCCGTTTTTAATCCTATTAACTATACACCCTAAGAAAACAGATTTTTTGCGACTGAATTTTATGTCGCAAAATACAAAAATTCCGTCGCTATAATTTTTGCAACTTAATTTTGTCTGTTGCAAAAACAATCGTTGTAAAAATTAGCGATGGAAAATTGTGATGGACTTTTAACGACGAAATTATTTTGCAACAGCATTTGCGAAGGCAATTTCGTCGCAAATTAATGGATAAAAAATCAAAATTTTGAGTATTTACGACGGAATATTTCGTTGCTAATTGGCCACGCATTTTGCTACTGCACATTCAGTAGCAAAATATATTATTTTTAAATTTTAAATTTTTGGTGAAGCAAATTTGTCATGACTTTTGCGATGAGATTTCCATCACAAAATTTTTATTTTCTAAATTTTAATTTATTCAAATAAATATATTATATTTATATAAAAATATTAGCGATGAAATTTGTTTGACAATTCCGTCCCTAATTATATTATTTTTTATTTTTCATTTTATGTTTTATAATAATGATTTTTAAAATTATATATTATGATAGTTCAACTATAATTATCAATTCAATAATTCTATTAAAAATATATTATCAAAATGTGCAAGAAATAACATGTGATCAAATTAATATTATACATAAGTGGTTCAATATTTTTATGAAATACAGTCTAATCTTCATCATAAAGGTGTCCATGTGAAGCACAATCATCTTCAGGGTTGTTTCTGAGGGATCGCATCTGCATTTGAGAAAACAATTCCGTCGACCTCTGCTCCTGATCTTGCGTCCGCTGCCGTAAGTCACCAACCTCATCCAATAACTCAGAGTTCATCCGAGCGATGCGCTTCATTAACTCCTGCTCCAACTCCTCCTGAGTATACAATCTAGAATGTCCATCAGAGCAAGATGAAGAACTAGGTAAAAAACTTGCCTCATATCCAAGTTCATAGATGCGATTTTTCTTATTCTTCCCACCAGTTACTGTAAGGAATAAAGGATCCTAATCCAATGGCTCAAGAGGTGATTGACTGATGGAGGAGACTGATCGCTATGTCAGAATGTCCTCCTTCAGCTTGATAAATTTTTCCTGCAAAAGAAGATACTAATGCTCATGAACACTGGTAAGACAAAAAAAAGCAGCAACACAATATATTGAAGGAAAAAAAGAGAATAATAGGACATCCCATATGTGTAAGCAAACACAAACAGAAAAATATGCAATCAAATGAGCTAAAATAAATATATCCAAAAACTTTTCAACTAAGTTAAGACATCATTGCTTTCCAAATTTCAAGAAACATAGATATTTAAGCAGCAACACTGAAGATTAAAAACAAACAAATGAGGCTCATTGTAGCTTTTTAAAAGAGATGCCAACAACCTAGCTCTATATTCCATAGTTTCTTTATTACAACATCATGAGCAGGGTCCCATGTAAATTCACCCTGCAAGATAAGAAAAAGTTAACATTGTGAAGCATTGGTGAAAAAATATATTAAAGGAGAACACTTTCAATTTATATTTTATACTTATCTTGAACTCCTTAAAGTAACCTTCTTTTTCCTCGGGAATAAAATCACTCGCTTATCTTCCGAATAACATCAAAAGGATCAAAACTATGAATTAACGAATAAGAACATATTAGTGACGTAAATGGTTTAGTAATAAATGTATACTAAAATAAGAGTAATTTAAAATGTACTATAGAGTAGCCGAAACAAGTCGTATCAAGATAAGGCTATTCTGAGGAGGCACAACCTCAATATTCTGGAATGAAATGCACTGGCACCCTGTGTGTCCAGTGGTGGGCCTTGCGTGCTGGGTGCATATGGGATATAGGGGATAGGTGGAGGTGAAA
The DNA here is from genome assembly GCF_013401445.1 of Tripterygium wilfordii. Classification (NCBI taxonomy): domain Eukaryota; kingdom Viridiplantae; phylum Streptophyta; class Magnoliopsida; order Celastrales; family Celastraceae; genus Tripterygium; species Tripterygium wilfordii. The sequence continues at coordinate 6,134,191 of NC_052254.1, read as the reverse complement.
CCCCTACCACCATATCAACAATGAAGTGACTAGGAGATAATAAAGTAGGATGATATTGATTGGTTGGTTCAATAGAATTCATGGAGGAGGGCGAGGAGGCTATGACACTAGGGTGCGAATATGCCACATTCCCTATGACTGGTCTACCGCGGCGAGAGACACGACCTCAACCGGATGTAGTATGGTTACAGTCCGTAGACTGATCACTAGCCATCGCCTAGTAATGAAAGCTAAACAATAGTTTAGTAATGCAAATGACACTATCTCTTAGAGTAAACATTATTTGGACATATCTGGCCGTTCAAATACTTGAGAGGTTTGGGATGCATTTAACACAGACCACAAAAGAATTAGAACTCTAATAGCAAAATATTAGAGCATAGTAAGATATTGTTCCAATGCACAAAGATGTTAGTCTAATCTATTGTTCTCAACCTGTAAACTCCCTATTTAAGTAGACCGATCAATGGTGAGCAGAAAAAATAGATACAAGTAATAAATATTCAGCTAGCTAATCTAAGTTATGAAAATCCACCAAAATCGAAATGGCAAACAAGCATCCCAAATTCTAAAGTTATAAGATGTGTGATGCAATAAAATAGACCAGAAAAATTGCCCTTGCCTCAAAAATCAGACAATCAGCAATAACAATTGCTTGTAAATTGGCCAAAAGCAAAACAAAAGAGTTGACTAAACTCAGCACAAAAGCTATATGTTCTACGATATCTAGCCCAAAATGGCAAAATCCGTTTAAAGCAGACAATTAACAAGAAACAGCCACGCGTATGACAAAAAGTCCGCAAGGAAATATCAAAACTCTAGACAAAGGGGGAATGAAAACTTATCCTAGTTTTCAGTCTTGTTAAACAATGGTCTAGGTCCAGCTCCAGTCATATACAATTCACACACAAACCACACAATAAAGTTTCAAAGAATAAGTAATCCATAACATGCCGTCCATTGATAAACAAATTAGAAAACACTTTGATACTCATCTTCCATAATGAACCCCGTTTTAAGACCCAAATAAAAGCCATCAACCAAAAGATCCACAAAAGAAGCAGTTGTTCACTATGAACTGTTGTCATCATTTCCAGTAATCTCATATGTCATCGTGCAAATCCAGTAATTTGTTTATGAAAAATTCAGTAATATAATATATTATCGTTTTAGAAATATTGTAATTAGCAGGAAAGAGAAATCAGGAAAAATAAGAAAAGAACCATTTCCACAAATTTCATAATATTTTAAAATTGACCACAAATTCAATGTTTATAAACCCAAGAGTAAGCATCCACAAATGGAAATCCAAAAGAAGGGCATAAAAAGCATCACTTATGGCGCAAGTAAGAGACATACGAAAGGTATAAAACTTCTTTAGAATACAAATTGAATGAAGAAACCCTTATATCCCTTACCTGGCAAAATCTGGAACCACAAATCGCTTACCCCATCAATGAGAGACTATGCGAGAAAAGCAAGCGAGAGACTTGTCGCGAGACAACAGAGTGTCTGGGTAAGAAGAGAAACGGGAGCGAGAGTCTCTGCGAGAGACGTGAGCGAGATCTGGCAGGAGAAGAGTGTTTGGTTGTGGTGGAAACTTTTTTTTGTTTGAGTTATACCGCCTATCTCTACAATGTTGAAATTTTAAAGTAAACTTATTTAATATTCTGTGTATATAGATAATTTATATTTAAATTATTTGATATTATTTATGTGTATATATATAATATATATTATATATATTTGATACTACAATCAACCATTTCATACAAATTAAAATTAACGAGGAGTTCACACAATTAACAAAAGTCTAATATTTATCAAATAAATAAACACACATTGTTAATCATCTTTCGACTCTTCCTTTGTCTCAGAACCATCAAATTTCGATTCTTCTTCTTCATCGTCATCATCAGTCTCTTCCTCAATCATTTGCCTTGTAGAACACGGAATCCACTTCCTCAAGTTTAGCTTCATAGTCGACGAGAGACTCTATTTGATCGGTATCTCCTAAAATTGTCTCAATTGGTACTTCATCGCCTTGAAAGGCATCATCCATTTGCTTTAATTGTGCAGTAATTGTGTGCCTTGCTTTCGTCTTAATCACGACCCACCAATCTTGTCGATCACGTATCCCTTTTGGATAAGGAGCAAAGTATACTTGCTCTGCTTATTGTGCAATTATAAATGGTCAAGCTTTCTGTACCTCCCTCCATGTTTCACATCAACAATCTCATACTATTTATGGATTCGCCAACCTTGATTAGGAGTTAGGTCAAACCATTTTTTTCGGTAGTCCTAGGAAATCCAATTGAAAAATCTCTTTCAATATTCCGTAGTAGTCATATTTTGACTGTCCATAATCGGTCCCCGTATGCATACACCGCTGTTGATTGTTGACTTGCCTTTACTTCTGGCATCAATGTCAAATTTGTATCCATTGACGTAATTCGTATTACAGATCTCAACCATCCTCAAAGGTCCTTTGGACACGCCTCATATGAGTTCATCGATAATTATGTTTTGTGGGTCATAAACCTTAAACATAAAAAGGATAAGTTAATTGATAATATATTAGTCCGATGAACTAAAATAGTGTCTTGCTATTAAAATATATAGATACTTACATACTATCTAAACCATGATGTGAAGCCTTTCTCAATTTCATAGTCAACTTCGTCATCATTTAACGTAGGTGTTGATACTCGCACGAAACCTGTAAACAGGCTGCAAAACATATATAAATTCACATCCATCATTCACTTAAATTATGACCACTTTATAATTCCAATATAATTTATAGTAGCTTACTTTATAAAATGTTTGGACAATATCACAATTCAAAAACACGTATAATGTTGCAGCATCGTATTCTCTATCAGTGAGGTAACGCCTACAAGCCTCACCAGTAAGACGACCAGGCTAATTGAAGATTAAAATTCTAGGGAACTCCGGGTTGAAAGTACCACTGTCATATTTCGAGGCACTCTAGTTCATCGAGAGCTGACATGATGTTCAAAGTAATACGAAGCAAATGTCGATGTCTCTTCCATTATATATGTTTCACAAATAGATCCTTCCACTTGAGCTTTATTTTTAACCTTCTTCTTTAAGAAGTGAAGGAACCTATTATAAAAATCAATCGAACATAATATTAATTCAAATGAAAAATTATAATAATATGACAAATCATAATAATATAAATAAAATACCTTTCAAAAGGATACATCCATTTGTATTGTACAGGCCCACCCATCCTTGCTTTGAATGGTAGATGTACTAGGAGATGTTCCATCGAATCAAATAAAGATGGGGAAAAAATACGCTTCAATTTGCAATGATCACAGGAATATTCGCCTCCATGATGATCAATTGATCCTCTCACAGTGTAGTTGAACATATATCTCTATAAAAGTGACTCAGCTCAGTAATGGCAGCCCATATGGGCTCCGACAATCCCCAAAATGCAATTGGAAGAAGATGCTCCATAAAAACATGGCAGTCATGACTTTTCATCCTGAACAGCTTTCCTTCTCTCATGCCTACGCACTTGGATATGTTGGAGGCATGACTGTCTAGAAACTACAAACTGGATACCCAATGGCAAACAACCTTTTTTGGCTCCATGTTGAGACAAAATTGTGCTTTCGGTTTGAAAGATTTACCATTACCATTCTCCACCAACTCTAAAGCTCTGCGTTTACAGTAATACGGAAGGACTAATTGAGACTTAACATTATCCTTTGTTCTTCCCTTAACGTCCATACATGTATTGAAAATATTATCAAAAAGTTATTCTCAATATGCATGACATCGAGGTTATGTCGTATCTGATTGTTGTGCCAATAAGGCAAATCCTAGAAGATGCTCTTCGTTGTCCAATTATGTTCTTGGACATATCCCGACAATGATAATGGCCCCATATCAATGATCTATGGACAGTTCCAAACTCATGCTAGCACTTCTTCCCCAGACAAACATGGAGGAGATTATGATCTCTCAATTCGATTCTTGAAAAATGCATCATTGTTTCACCTAAAAGGATGTGTCGTATCCAAAAATTGTCTGTGACAATCAAACCATGAATTTTTTCTATCAGTTTTCAAAGTAAATGTCTTTGAATACTCCATGCAGCAAGGACATGTTAATTTCCCCTAAGTCATCCATCCAGACAGCATACCATAGGCAGGAAAGTCGTTGATAGTCGACATCAATGCAACTCTCATAACAAAATTTTCTTTCAGATACACATCGTAGGTTATCACACCTTCGCACCACAACTGATTGAGCTCTTCTATTAGATATTGTAGATAAACATCGATTTTGCTCTTCGGATTTTGAGGACCCAAAATGATTATTGTCAGGAATATAAACACCCTTTTTATGCACATCCCAGGCAGTAAATTATAAGGAGTCAAAATGACATGTCAACATGAATAGTTCTTACCAGATTGTCCAAAAGGAGTGAATTCATCAGCACACAAACCTAATCTTATATTTCACAGGTCTGAAGCAAAATCTCGATATGTTCGGTCAAAGTGTTTCCATGCTTCTCCATCTGATGGATGACACATGTTGTTGGACTTGCTTCGATGCTCATAATGTCATCTCATCTCTTTTGCTATAACTGTTGAACTATAAAGCCTCTGAAGTCTGGGAATCAGAGGAAGGTACCATATACATTTAACTGAAATATCCTTGTAATTTCCTCATCCAATTCTCCGAGATTTATAACGGTCTACCCCGCAAAATTTGCACCGCCTCTCATTCGCGTCATCCTTATAGTATATCATACAACCACTCGTACAACAATCGATTCATTGATACCCAAGTCCGAGTTTAGACACCAAATTCTTGGTTTGATAGAAGTCCGCAAGCATCCTATTATCTTCCTACATAGTCTCTTTCATTAGATGAATGACGTCATCAAAACAACCCTAGGGTATATTGTAGTCAGTTTTAATGCTTAATAACCTCATCGCAGTAGACAACTCTAAGTGTGACTCACATCCGTCCTATAGTGGAGCTTGGGCAGTAGGCAACATGTCAAAGAAAGCTTGCGCATCGGGATTAGGAGGTTCCGACACAAAATGTTGGTTGTTATCCTTTCCTTATAAGAACTCATTCCCAACCGAAGGTTCAACAGCTTCCATCACCATCTACTTGTATGGATTGAAATTAGCCAGATTATTGTCTTGCCAGTAATAATTTACAGTATCTGCTTGCACATCGATAGTCACCACAGTGGGAATTTCAAGCATTTATTCACTATAAGCTGTCCAGTAACGATATCTAGGCTGAAAACCTTTTCTGTATAAGTGCACCCTTATTATCCAACCCCTTAAATCTTGTGCATTGACACCTCACACATGGACACCTTATTGTTCCTGTGTTCACAAATCATGGATTATTTCCACACGCATAACAAATGAACTCCTCAACTCGGCTAAAAAACTCGTCACTAGGCCCCATTCGATTGGGTTCGACCCTATTGTAGATCCATTTACGAGATTCAAGAACCTCCATTATCAAAGGAAAAAGATGAAGCAAGGAAGATGAAGGGGAAGAACAGAATGAAAAGAGAGAGAAATGGGCAAAATAAGCAACAATGATATACTAAAATAATTTGTTGACATATTAACGACGGAATTTGCAATGGAATTATTTCCGTCACAAACTTTGTGCAAGAAAAAGTAGACTTTCGATGGATTTTTGTGTCAGAAGATAAAATTTAGCGATGGAATTTGCAACAACATTATTTTTGTCGCTAATTTATACCAGAAAAAGTAAGATTTTCTGAAAGTGGTGTCGGAAGATACAATTTAGCAACGAAATTTTGTGTCCGTCACTAAATCTGTTGCTAAAGTCCATCGTTGTTCCGTTGCAAATATTGGTGGGAATTTGCGCCTTAACCTGCAACAGCATTTGTGATGAATTTTTTTACAACGGAAAAATCCGTCTCAAATTTCGTCACAAAATGTTCTAAAATTTAACAAACTTTAGCGACGAAAATTTGTGAAAATTCCATTGCAAAATCTATGATTTGCAACGGAAAAAATTTCATCACAAATATTCGTTACTAAATAGCTGTTTTCTTTTAGTGATCATCACCTATGTCACAATCTTCTTGGAAATCGATCCAAGATATTTAAAACTTTACTTTTTTTTACTTCTTTCCTATCTAGTTTAATTGCTTGTTCGTTCTCTTGCCTACTCTTACTAAACTTACATTTCATATATTCTGTTTTAGTCCTACTTAGTTTAAATCCTTTAGACTCTAATACTTGCCTCCATATTTCAAGTTTTGCGTTAACTCATGATATTGTCTCATCCACTAGAACTATATCATCAGCAAACAACATACACCAAGGTATCTCACCTTAGATATGCTGTGTGAGTATGACCATGACTATAACGAACAAAAACATACTTAGTGTTGACCCCTGATGTAATCCTATCGTGCTGGGAAACTCCACTGTAACTCCTCCAATAGTCCTAACACAAGCTACTGCTCATTCATACATATCCTTAATCATAGTGATATAGCTAGTCGGGACTCCTCTCTTCTCTAAAATCCACCATATTACTTTCCTAGGCACCCTATCATATGCATTCTCCAAAGCTACAAATACTAAATGGAGGTCTTTTCCCTTTTGTCTATATTTTTCTACAAGTCTCCTTAGTAGAAATATCGCATCCGTTGTGGACCGTCTTGGCATAAAACCAAATTGATTTTAGGATATTATGGATACCGATCTCAATCTCCGTTCCACAATTCTCTCCCAAAGTTTTAATGTGTGGATCATAAGTTTGATGGCCCTATAATTAATACAACTTTGAATATCACCCTTGTTCCTGTATATTGGTACTATGGTGCTTCTCCTCCACTCATCAGGCATCCTACGGATCTTAATAATTTGATTAAATAACCTAGTGAGCCATACTATGCCTACATCACATAAGCACTTCCATACTTCAACTGGAATTCCATCCGGTCCCATGGCTTTACCCCCTTTCATTTTCCTTAAGGCTTCCTTCACTTCAGTCTCCCTAATACGTCTTACATACCACAGATTCCTATTTTCTCGGGAGTTATGGAGATTTTCAATGCTTCCTCCGTGCCCGCCAGTAAGCAATTCATTGAAGTAATGTCTTCACCTCTCATTAATTTCTACATCTTTCACTAAAACTCTATCATCTATATCTTTGATGCATTTTACCTATAATTTTTTTATCCAATGTATAATTTAAGACTCATATAAGTTGATGTATAATTTAATCCTATCTATTGTTTGGAAATAATCTAATATTAGGCTTGTATAGTATAAGATTTGTGGTAATACGTCTGGGTTACCCCCCAATTAAAGTGAGAGTGATAGTCTTTTTTGTCATTTGACATATTATTTCTTACATTAAGCGACTTGTATAAAATAAAAATGAGTTGGAGGTGTTTTAATATTATACGACCGATATCGTATAAGAACCACTTTTGTATAAAGTTATACTATCCTGAGTATTTTAAAAATCGTCCAAACACTCGATAAGTTCATTAAATGATAATTTTACACTATCCGAAGTCTTATCAGCTCATCCAAACGGAGCCTAAGAATTTAAAATAGTATAAATTTGTTATGTAGTTTTTTTGTTGAATTTGATTTTTCATCAAGTAAAACAGGGCACCATGAAATTCAAAATCTTGCAAACTTCTCATTTATAAGTTTTCTTGAATTTTTTAAAATATCTTCCTCGACCAAACTCTAGTTTCTGCTCCTCGGCCTTCAACTGCTCGTACTTCAAGTTCTTTTGGTTCTGCCTTGTTTTCTAGTGATAAGATTATAGTAGCCAATAAGCTTTTGAAAACCCTCAGTGCCATGGAACGTGAATCCTGCCTTCATCAGTCCATGTTTCATAACCTAGAGGTCGCAATTTATGAGCCCCTCCAGGCTTTTGATTTGACAGATGTTATCTAGGAAAAACTCCTGATGTTTTTGAAGGACCTTCCTATCTTGATCAAGGACTTCAATAGCAATAGAACTCGGCTATCTGAACTCAACACTGAAAAAGATAAGAGAAAAGAGCTCGACTCCAAACTTCAGGGGTTTAGTTATGAACTGGAGTCTTCCCTGGCAGTTGTGGTGGCAAAAGGAAGACTATCTATAAGTTGAAACATAAAATCATAAGGCTCCAGGCTGAGGTAAAGATTCGTGAAAAACTCTGTCTGGCATCTTGCGGAAGAACACTGCTACTTTGAAGGATTCTAAAGCTGTTTATGCTCAAATGCTGATGTTGGATGATAATGCTCCTACAATTGCAAGTGAGATATCCTTTATTGAAGTCAACACTATAGCTTCCATCGCCAAATGGGATTAGTTAAAAGAAATTTATGCTGAGTTGGTGATTCCCCCTGAAGAGGCTGCTCCTTCTACTGTGCCAGCAGAAGTGTCTCAGGTTGGTGACGATGTCATTGCGAACGATACCTCTAAGGTGTAACTCCTCCTGCTAACGCTTGATAATCTTCTGGTTGATATGAACTCTGGTTTCTCTCTGTTTAGGACTATTTTATTGCTTTTTCCCCAGGTTTCCAATGAGGTTCACTTCAATGCTCTTGGAATCTTTCTGGATTTTTATGGCTATGATTGGTTATGTTTTTTTTTTGCGATTTTCTAGTAGTGTATTTTTTGGATATTTTTTGAATGGTAAATGGTAGGATAATTTGGCTACTGATTTGCATTCCTAAGTAATAGGAGTTTTATTGTGGTAGGGTAGGATAAATAGGGTATTTATTCTGGGTAAAGACATTTTTGGCTTTTTCTGCATGCTAGAAGGTTAGCAAAAAACATATTTATCCATTGCTTCCCATAAGGTAGGGTAATAATACCTTTTGAGATAGCTCTTATTTATAAGATGCTTGTGTTGGGTCCTGTCCAGATATTGTAGCTAGTATAGTCCGCCTTTCTTCACTTCTGTCACATGATAGGGTCCTTTCCAAGATGGTGACCATTTTTCGTACATTGAATCTCTTTGGCCAATTGGGAGAATAGCTTTGCAATCTAGGTCTACTACAACAAATGTATTTTCTTGCACTCTCTTGTTGTAAGCCTTTATAACCTTCTGCTTCTAAACTTGAAGATGATCATAGGCAGCAAGTCTGCCTTCTTCAAAGCCCTCCAATTCTGTCATCATAGCTTGATAATAATCTACAGAAGATAGTTGGTTCTGCAACGCTACCCTTGTTGACTTGATTGCTATCTCCATAGGAAGAACTACGTCCTTTCCATAAGTTAGGATAAAAGGTATTGCTCTTATTGTTGTCCTTTTTGATGTTCTACAGGCCCAAGGAGCTTCTAAAAGAGCCTCATGCCAATCCCTTGGCCTATTTTCTACAATTCTTCCAAAGATGTTCTTTAACACTTTGTTAGTAGACTGTACTTGGTCATTGCCTTGAGCATAATATGGCGTAGAATGTGAAATTTGAAAACCATATTTCAAGGCAAAAGCTTGTACTTGATCTCCAAAGAATATTGTGTCTCAGCTTGCCATAATGTGCTGGGGAAGACCGAATTTATGAATGATGCTCTCTTTGATAGCCTTGATTATGTCTTGTTAGGTTATGGATTTGAGTGGAAATGCCTCTATCCATTTTGTGAAGTAATTTATTTCTACTATGATGAAATGATGTCCTTCGTTAAAAGGTGGGAAAATTTTCCCGATGAGATCCATAGCCTATCCCCTAAATGGCCATAGCTTCACGATAGCTTACATGGCAGTAGCTGGTACATGTTGAATCTATCCGTGTATTTGACAAGGCTGGCATCCTTTGATGCAACCTGCCAAGATAGAATGTCAATAGTATTCGTACCTTATGATGAGCCAACCTATTTTTCTTCCTGCTTGATGAGCTCCGCAAACTCCTTTATGTACTTCTGCCATGATCTTCATAGATTACTCATGACTTAGACATCTCATGAGTAAATCATCTTCTGGGCTCTTCTCGTAAAGTTCCCCATCTAGCAGCACGTAGTTGACTGCCCTCCTTCTGGTCCATCTTTAAATTTGGATATTTCAGGAACTGAATCAAAGGATTTCTCCAATTTGAGTTTGAAAACTTCACGTGGAACGCGTCCAGAACTACAAGTGACATTCTTTTGATAGAAGGTAATTGTCTCCTTAACACTATGATGGTTCTATCATAGGCACCCTGAGGAATCTTGACTCCTTTTGTAGCCACCTGAGCAAGCTCATTTGCTTTTATATTGAATCTCCTTGGAACATGAGACACAATTGCATCATCAAAATCTTCTAAAAGTTACTTGGCTGTAATGTAGTAAGGTGCAAGGTCAGAACTATGACATTTGTAGGTGTCTCCCAAGCAGTTGATCACCAACCAATTGAGAATCTCCAATGACTTTGATGGTTCATGCACCTAACTCTCTGATGATATCTAGTCCAATGATGACTACTTTCATACTCCGCCTGGTTGTTAGTACAATCAAAATCAAACTGAAAGGACATAAATGTTTTCTTACCATCAAGAGAGATAATGACAATACCACATCCTAATATAATGTTTGTTCTCGATCCATCGAACAAGAGTGTCCTAGGAGTATAGGATATAGAGCATGTTCTTAACTCCTAAGACTCTATTTCTTAAATGTCTAGAGAAGGATAATCAGCAAGAAAGTATGTGAGTGCATGTCCCTTCACCGCCTTTTTGAGGTGCATATTAGAAAGAAAATCACATCAAGGCGAGACCATTTACCGATCCTTCCCCTAATGATCAGTCTAGACAGCAAATATTTGATGAGGCCAGTCTTGCACAAGAACAAACCTAAAACTGGAAGCATTTAGTGTCTGAGTTTGGTAGCTGTAAAAAATAGATAAAGTTTCTCAATAAGAGGATATTTTACTCTGTAGGGGATAGAAACCTATTGAGATAGTAAACCGCTTGCTCTTTGCCATTCTTATTGTCTTGAGCTAAGAGACAACCAATGGACCCTTCTGCTTATAAGATATAAAGTTTCAACATCTTCATGGGCATGGGAGGAGTCAGGATAGGAGGTCTTGCTAGATACTCCTTGATCTTTTGGAATGCTTACTGGTGTCTTTCCTCCCAGATGAATCTTTCTTCCTTTTTCAATTTCAGGAGCTTAGAGAATACCTAGACTTTCCTAGCAAGATTTGAGATAAATCTATTGAGGAAATTGATATGTCCTAAGAATCTTTGAAGTTCCTTCTTGTAGCTAGAAGGTTGTGCTTCAAGAATGACTCTGGCTTTGATCTTGTCAACCTCGATGCCTCCTTTATGAACCAGAAATCCTAAGAAATTTCTTGCTGATACTCGAGAGGTGCACTTTAAGGGGTTCATCTTTAGTCCGTATTTTTGCATTCTGGCCAGTGCTCGCCTGAGATCTGCAAGGTGTTCCCCATAGGAAGGAGACTTGACCACCTATTATCAATGTAGATTTCCGTGAACCAGCCTAGCATGTCATGAAAAATGGAATTCATGGCCCTTTGATATGTTACTCTTGCATTCTTCAAGCCAAACGGCATCACCACCCATTCAAACGTTCCTAAGGCAGTTGGGCACCTGAACGTTGTTTTGGGTGTATTTTCTGTTGCAATAAAAATGGTTGTAACCTGAGTGTCCATCCATGAAGGATAGGACTTGATGCTTTGCTGCTCCGTCCACCAGCATATTTGTGATATGCATAGGGTACTCATCTTTTGGTGTAAAAAGATTTAGATTCTGGAAGTCATTGTAGACTTAGATATTCCCTTTCTTCTTCACTATAGGAACATTATTAGATAACCATTTAACGTACCTTGTAGTTCTAATGAACCCAACTTTGAGAAGCCTCTCCAGCTCATTTTTTACTACTAACATTACTTCATTTGACATCCTTCTGGTAGGTTGCTTATACGGTCTATAGCCTTTCGTGATTGGTAACCGATGCTCCATAAGCTCCCTAGAGAGGCCTGACATCTCCTAATATTCCTATGCAAAATTGTCTTCAAATTCTTCAAGTAATTGAATAATTTATTCTCATGTTTGGGGGTAGGAGTTGACTGATGAACAACGGTCATGCAGATTCTTCTGTTCCAAGATTAATTTCGTCTAGAGGATCTTGAAGGTCAACTTTGAGGTCATCTAGCTTCACTAGAGCTACTTCAAGTTCTTCTAAAAACGACGCTAATGTCTTCATCATAACGCCTAGATTCTGCATAATTTACTGACGCTAAAAATGAATTCTTGTCTGCCTTGATCACTTCTATGTCATTCTCATTCCAGAATATCACACATTGGTGCAAAGATGACGGAACTACCATGTAGGAATGTATTTAGTCTCTTCTCAACAGAAGATTGTATGAAGAACGTGAATTAATCACAAAGAACGGAGTAGTCATGGTCTTGTTGCCAATAGTGAGATTTACAACTAGAATACCCTGAGTTGTGGATATACCTCCTGCAAAGTCTGATATAGTAGCATTAGTAGAAACAAACTCATACTCTTTCCTATCAATTTTGTGCATGGTAGATCGAGGCATGAGATTTGCTGCTGATTAGTTATCCACCAAGAGCCTGTTGACCAGCATTCGATCCACATATCTTGAAAGATAAATGGCCCGCAAGTGCTTAATCATGCTGAGTGTTGGCTTTTCGAGCATAATGCAGGATGCTGTCTCATCTTCTGAATTTGTAGAAGCTTCCTCTTGATTGATCACCAATGGCTGGTTTCCCTGAGACTTTTCTAAAGAACTCCTTTGGGACTCATCTTCGATTAACTTATGGTTTTCTTCCTTGATTGACTCTGTTTTCCCACGTATTCCATGCTTGTCACGTTCCCTCTTTTCCAAGTAACGCAAAGCCAGTTGTTCTTCCTCGCACAACTCATCACCACCACTGTCCACCAAACCTGCATCATGTTCCTTATTTTATAGACAGACCCATGTTTAGATAATGTGATGAGGATGCTCTATGCTTTGTTGACCTATACATTATGTAGCTTGAACAAGTCAATGAATATATAGGATACTCGTTAAATCTTTGATTGCAATGAACGAACGTATTGTTTTGTTTTATGACTTCTAAAGCCTCTTTAACCTTTTGACCTTTTTTTTTTGAATTGCCAGGAAAACACATTAAGGAAGACTCAATTCTTCGGTGGATGAATATAATTAATAATCATTTACTTTTTTACTTTTTTGCTTTTTGAATTGTCCGCGTCGCCAGCACTACCCAAGTTGGATAATTTTCATGAATATAATTCTTTTTGATTTGAATTGAATATGAGTAGTGCTAGGTAGTCAATATAGTGATAGTCCATGGGAGTTTAAGTATTTTAAATGAAATTTTAAAATGTTTAAACTCTCAAAATATATGTTAGATTTAAAAAAAAAAATTACATATTCAGAATCAGAGCATAAATCTCTTTCTAAAAAAATCCATTGTCGATGAGTTTTATCGTGTAAATCTTAATTTCATTTTTTTTTCAATGGAATTTCTTAATTCTATTATTTTTTTCAATGGAATTTTCAAAAACAATAATTCAGAACTATAACAATGAATTATAGACTGTTCTTTAAAAAATAATAGAATCTATGTTAAAACAATAAATTTTGTACAATGAATTATGAGATAAAAGAGTGGAAATAAACCTGATGGGCTCCTGATGCAGCGCGGCGTGATGGAAGGAACACGTACTTGGACCTGTTGATTCGACACACGAATACCAGGAACAAGTCTACTTAAATCTGTTGATTCGACACACGAATACCAGATTTAAGGCTTCAAAACTTTGTTTATTCTAGTGAATACCAAAGAATTAGAAAAGACTAGCCGTCTCTTAATTTTATTCAATCAAAAACTCCAGAACTGAAATTCTTCAATGAGGGTTACAACCTTAAATAGTAAACTAAACGAAACCCTGAACACTTGTAATAGGAAACAAATACTTAAAAAAGATAGTAGACTTCTAGAAAAATAATACTAATTGATTTACAAACAATTGATTTCCTAAAATACCAAAATAAAATATTTAAGAGAAATATCGCAATCTCAATCTGCATCATTCTCCCCTTGTTGGAGAAAACTCGACCTCGAGTTTTAAAGAATTGTCGTAAGAAAACTCTGAATTTCTCGATCATTGTCATTGCAACAAAAGAACAAACTTCCAACTCATGACATTTTAAACTCTTGATTAAATTCAGAAACAACGTTAATAAAGAGCCTTTACCAGTGGGTCGTCAAGTCATTCTGTAATAATAAAATCCACATATTGTATCTCTACAACAAGTCCTTGATGAAATCTTTCTTTAGCTACAAATTTCGCAGTTTTTTCCACACCAACAACTAGTTCTAATAGAAACTCCTCTTTATCTTCCGGATAATCATCAAACACTGATTCAACCAAGTACGACTCTGACTTTCGATCTACCTCCGACTCGTCAACATCGTTGTAAACATCGAAGATAGGATCTCCTATTGGATCGAAGATCAGTTCTTCTACAAGAACAACCTCTAAATCGAAAAAATCAAGAACATCTCTCGCATGATCATAGACCTCCTCACTTGGAACCCGTCCACCACCACGATTTTCATGTTCATAGGCCTCCTCTTTTGGAACCCGCCTATTACCACGATTTTCATATTCATCGGCCTCCCTCTTTCGGAACCCGCCTACTACCGTGACCTTCACAAACTCTATCAGCTCTACCGTTGCGTACCATGATTGCGAAGGAAGACCTTGCTTTGATACCAACTGATGTAGCGCGAGATTATAAACGCAGAAAATCAATCACACAAAGTAGAAACAAGTTCCTCCACAAACCCCAATTGCTCACAACGAGGAATATGGGTTCAAACAGGCTCTCAGAGCTGCTGTATTAATTCAATAGTAATATCCAAAAAAACTGCTTGAAAACCCTAGCATAATAAGTCTTATAGGCTCCACGTAGGAAGCTTGCAAAAATTAATCCAAAAGACTAAAATATCCCAACACCAAAATAAGGAAACAGATTAATAATAAAACAAACAAAAGATTCATAAACAAAACATAAGACGTCATGCACTAGTATGCTTCTTGTTACTCTTCATACGATCAAACTTGTCATTCTTCATACGATCAAACTTCTCAAGGAATTGCAAAACTACGTCATCTTCAACGCTCCAAGCAACATCCATTGCCCCTGCATCAGCTCCATGGGCTACATGTCATTTTTGATTGAATATTACGTCTTCCCCATCAAGTATTTATTAAACTTGTTGGACCATACTTGATGGCAAAAAACACGTGCAAGATCATAAATTGCACCAGACTCAAGATCACACCATAGCCTATCAGCTATCTGCATCTCCTAAAAATATGCTCAACATCTTCATACAAACCTCCACAAACTAAGCAGCCTGCAAAATTTCCAATATGCCGCTTCAAAAGATTTGACTGAGTAGGAAGAGCATTATGGACAGCAGACCACATGAAATGGCGAATATTTACCGGAACTGTCACCGACCACAATTTAGGCCAAGGAAAACCCTCCGTAGCACTCGAAGAAGATGAAGAAGGTTCCATTTGATACTTCCAATACATAGCTTGATGGTACGCACTTTTCACCGAATATTTCCCATTAGATTCCCAATGTCAGATAACGGTATCTAAAGTTTTCTCATGAGGTAAAGGAATTGCCAAGATGGATTCAGCTTCGAACGGGAGAAAAAATCTCAAACTCTACTAAAATTTCATGTTCTATATTGATCATCAATCAAAAAACTAATGTTGCTCACAGCAATATCAGCAACCAGAGGAGAAACTAGTTTAAATAAATGAGGAGTTGGCAACCAAGGATTCACCCCAATTCGTATCCCCAGCCCACTCCCAATCTGCCATCTTACACCACGACCAATCAATCCAATGGACTGCCACAAGCTCTGCCATGTGAATGATGGATTTGTACCAAGCCGTGCCTCAAGAACAGAGCATGAAGGACAATACTTCGTTTTAAAAATTGTTGCCACCAACGAATTAAGACTCTTGAGAATTCGCTAGATATTTTTCCCAAGCAGGGCATCATTAAAACATTCCAAATCTCTAAATCCCAATCTACCCATTGCCTTAGATTTTGTCAGTAAGCTCCAACTTGACCAATGACCAGCCATACGCCACATAATTAACTGAGAAATGGATCGAGGAATTTTAAAGCACGACATAGCATATAAGGGGATGGCTTGCACAACAGACTTTAACATAACTTCCTTCCCACCTTAGGACAAAAAATTCTTGTTCCAACCATTAATCCGCTTCGTAACTCTATCCCGAATGTATTCAAAAACTTCTTTTTTGGGTTTCCCAATCATAGCTGGTAGGCCTAGATATCATTCATGAGATTTCGCCACAAAAACACCAAGTATGCTCGTTATTGTACTCATAGCTGTAGAAGGGGTATTCTGACTAAAAAAAACATTGGATTTTTGAATGTTTACTAGTTGTCCAGATAAAGTCTTATAATTGTGGATCACATTCAACAAGCCCTGACATTCCTCCCCATTTGCCTGACAAAATAATAGACTATCATCAACAAAGAAAAGATGAGAAAAACGCGGGGCACCTCTAGCCACTCTAACCCCTTGAAATACTTTATTAAGCATACGAGAGAACGCTTCTGCATAAAGTATAAATAGGTAGGGAGAGAGCGGATCATCTTGACGAAAACCCCGATGTGGACGCTAAGAACCATGAGGCTGCACATTAATAATCACAGAACACTAGACAGACTAAATACATTCCATAATCAAACTCACCCATCAGTCATGAAATCCCATTTTACACATAACCAGTTTCAAAAAACTCCATTCGACACGATTATATGCCTTCATCATGTCTAGTTTGAAAGCCATGTAAGGCTTCCCTCACTGCATTTAGTCTTAAGGTGATGCATTACTTCAAAAGCTATCAAAATATTATCTGTAATGAGCCTTCCTTTGACAAAAGCACTTTGGGAATCAGAAATTAATAAAGGCATTAAGGATTTCAACCGATTCGCTAACACCTTTGAAATCACTTTATAAGTGACATTGCACAGACTTATCGGTCGAAACTCAGCAACCCTTTTTGGATTAGGCACCTTTGGTATGAGGCAAATATGTGTATCATTTACTTTTTCCAACATCTTTCCATGCCAAAAAAATTCTTGAACTAGCTTAATAATGTCATTTTTAATAAGCTCCCTATAATGCTGAAAAAATAAGGGAGGCATACCATCCGGGCCTGGGGCCTTAGTAGGATGCATTTGGAACAATGCCTGATGAATTTCCTCCTCTGTTGGCTGCCTAATAAGTGCGTCATTCATACTTGGGGATACTCTGCCATAAAACTCCGAAAGCTTAACTCCTTCAACTATAGGATTATCAGATTGGAAAAGCTTTTGAAAAAAATTAACCACAACCGGTGCAATATGCTCATAATCCTGAATCCATTCTCCAAGCTCAATTTCAATTCCGATAATGCGATTCTTTTTCTTACGTTGACTAGCTTTCTTGTGGAAGAACTTTGTATTACGATCACCATATTGAAGCCATTCAATGCACGAGCGTTGTTTCCACATCTCTTCTTCTCTAAATAGTAGTTCATTGATTTCCAATTTCTAGCTGATCACTTCTCTCTACACTTCCCCATCTTGTTGCTGACAAGAAAGCCAATTCAACCTCTTATTTTTGGTATGAAGCATATTATTGACCCTCCCAAAAACCAACCTATCCCAAGATTGTAAGCATACTACCAAGCTTTGAATCTTTTCCGTGATCATGCCCTGAGCCCCATCCCATTCTTGGTGAACACATCATCCAGCCCATCATGACACATCCATATTTCCTCAAAACTAAAACGTCGCTTCAGTTTCGTACCACAAAAAGGAATTAAATCCACAAGAATGGGATTGCGATCCGACACAGAGGATACGCAATGTGTGACTTGCGCATTAAGGAATAAGTTTCTCCAATGCTCATCCGCAATAGCTCGATCCAAATGCTCATAGATCAATCCTACTTGGAGATTGTTGCACCACGTGTATTTACTACCCAAATAACCCAAATCATGCAAAGAACAGTCGTCCAGACAAGATTGAAACTCACCCATAGACCTACCACTTCGTTGTCTCCTACCCAATTTTTTAATAGAATCAAGAGTTTCATTAAAATCCCCAAGTACCATCCATGGCAAAGATGAGCGACCCCGGAGATGACGTAGCAAGTTCCAAGAAGTAGCTTTCTACCCTTGAACCGAATCACCACAAATACCAGTCCTTCAACCAAGTTGGAATTCTCTTCAGATAAGTGCTGGAAAGAGGAGATCATGCCACGCATATCATTTGTAAGGCGTAGTAACTGGTCTCTAAATGGGGCCACTAGGTTGGGATCACGAAGTAGTACCCTTGCAGCGTTTGAGCAAGTGTCAGAAACTTCAGCTGTCATGGCCTGCAAGTCAATGGTCAAGTTTTCTTTCAAGGACTTGGTTGCAGTTTGAACTTCTTCTGTGGTTGGAGGGCCAACAGGAACTATTTCAGGAGTGATAGAAGCAGACAAAAACTCAAAGTCTAGACCGTTTAATGGGTTCTCAAATTCCTCAAGGTTCACTGTTCTGATAATACGAAAAGGGGCATCACTTACAGAAGCCTATAAGGATAATATGCGGATTAATATCAAGAAATTCAATATGGGTAAGGTCAGAGAATGGTTGCATACCTGTGAGACAGGGCTAGCTCGAGGATGCACAGAGGAAAGAGGATCAACTTGGTAGAGTCTTGGTGGGTCAATCTTTTCTTTCTTAATAGGACAATTGAGACTGAACGGAGAGACAAATTGAGCAGCAAAGGCCTCGTTACCATAATATGATGGTTCATCTTTGGAGACATGAGGAGAAGAATCAGTCGATTGGTTTTCGTCGTCTCTCTCAGAGGATTCACTAAGATTGATGGGCTGGCTAAATGATTTTCGCAAAGTATGCTTGTCACGCAGACAGATCGATCATTTAGTTGGAAGAGAACTCTTAGGAGCAACAACTTTCTTTGAGGATTTGCTAGTCTTTGGCTTCTTGTAAGGGGGACTAGAGGGTGCATCAGGAGTCTCTGTCATAAATAGACCGTGGGTTAGAATGCAGGTCAGGCAGAAACAGACAGAGATCAAAAAAGCCAAACGATCATGTTAGCTTCAGGGGTACGTATCTTTTTCACCTACAATTCTTACAATAGTGGTGGATACGGGAAAAATTTATTTTTCTTGCTTTTGCCACCAGAATTGAAAGGTTTTGCCTCTTGAAGGTTTATGTGGAGGAGGTACTATAAAGAAAAAGGAATCTAGCATATGGTAATTGAGGATTTGGTGTTCAATGATGGTATTCTTGGAAGTAATGGATACCCGTGGATGATCAGGGGGTTGAAGAGCTTGGGAGGTAATTCGGGAATGCCTTGAGTAAAACCAAACTAACGGGACCAGTACTGAGGAATGTACAGTTCCAAACCGCAAGTGGGATTTCATGGATGAGATAGGGTAACTCCAAGGTGAAGATATCTGCATACCAGGAAACTGGCCCATACTGCTGACCGACCTCTCATTGTTTTTGTAGAAAATATGACTAAACCAACAAAGTTGGAAACTTTCAGGACTGAAGAAAAGTGCATAGAGATAAATAATTGTCCAGACACCTTCATTGGATGTTTGGATAGTTGAATCCAAGGGCAAAAAGGTTAAAGAATCGTGAAGTTATAGCCAAAAATGGAAATCTACACAAACTGTCCAAACACCTTATAATCTGTCTGGACAGTTGGAACCAGAAGATTTAATCGTCCACATAGATTTCTCAACTGTCCGAACAGTTGTCCAATTTTTGCATTCTGAGAATAGTTAATTGAACTGGGTTTTTGGGTATTTCTCAAATGTATCCAATGGGAGAAAGCTTTGTAAGGGTAAATAGATAATTGTACTTGTAAAAAGAGGGGAAAACTCTAAGATTTGGGTTTTTCTTTCTCATTCATTCACTCTTGAACATCTAGCCACCATAGTTTTTCTCTCTCTTTCTCTTTCTAGGGTTTTGCTTAGTTCTTGTGATCTTGATTGTAAACATTGGTTTTCCTCTATAAAATTGATGTTTATTCTCATTATAATGAGTGACTAAGTTCCCTTTCTAGTTTCTAGTCCTGAACGGTGGGTGCAAGGTTTCGATTACTCAAGGTATGTTCAAAGGGTGTTAGCTTCGATCCCTCTCTTTTAATTTCGTGATAGTGTTTTGATTGGATATATGAGAATGACATATTTGATTGTATTCTTGGATTGTCTAGTCTAGGGATTGCATCTAATGTGTTCGATTGAGAATTGTTAAACCCATTGCATGATTTCCTTAATTAATCGAGTTTTCCATTGCATAACTACTAATTATATGTATTGATGATGGGGTTTTGGGTTAATTTAGGAATGTGCATGGGAGAGTTATGGTTAATTGATCTTTGAGTGTGAAACTAGGGTGTTAGTCAAGCCAAGCCCCAAGGGGAAACATTAATCCATAATATTAGATGTTTATCCCTTTGTGTTCATCGTAGATTAAGAGACCCGATGGCCTACATGTATGAATTGAAGTCTTATATCCCAATTCTCTTTGCATATACATGATTGATAGTATCACACAATGCATTGTGTATGGTTGTGTGTGTTTGCAATGATACCTTGAGTATGAGAACCGAGTAGCCACCGGAAAGGATTAGAGACTAGATGTTTTTAATTAATTGTTTTAAATCCAATTCTCACTTGCTTTGGTTACAAAAATCGCTTATGCTACCAAGTCATTCGGCCATCTTTAATACTTGACAGATGTGATTAACTTAGTTTCCTATGGGCGATGGATGTCACCTTGTTTGCTTTGTGGTAGTGGAACGTTGTTTGAGAGAGATTTGTGTATTTTTTTATTCCCTACTACTTGCTTGCATACTTGGTGTGGTTATCTTTTCTTGGAAACCTATTGTTGATCTACCCTTGCCTTTGCTTATTCTCATGAATTCTTGCTTTGAATGCACCTTCGGTTGAGATCTCTTTGCTTGAAACTTTTTGATTACTATCTTGTGCTCCTTGTGCTTAATTGAAACTTTGTGCCAAAATGTCGTTATCTAGAGGGAGTAGTGTTCATGCTAATGATGTGGGGGGTGGTCAAGGAAAAAAAATTGATTTGAATACATTGCGTTGTTTATTGCAAAATGTGAACATAAAGGAATTGTTAAATCCTAGGCATGAACCAAATGTCCAAGGAGATAATGTGTTGCAAAATGTGCCAGAAATTGTTCAAAATGATAACCATTTGCAAAATATGACCATAAATGGTCCACATGATCATGTATTTCAAAATTCACCCCAACATGATTTTCAACATCCCAATGAACCACTCATGCATTATATGCCTCATGCGCCCCAAGTTCTACAATATGCATATTATGGGCATGATGTGCATGCTCCTCCTCCTCCTTTGCCACTGCTTATTTACATATATCAATTCTTCCAATTAGTTTTGAGACAAGTAAAATTGTGTTATGATCACATGGGTTCGAGCTTTGATAATTAATTTTCTATGCCTTTATTTTTTAACGTTCATTCCACCTATCAAGCTACTGCGAGTACTGAGATTAGAAGCATCGACTCCTTGCAATATGATTTTGGCACCAATAGAGTTGCAACAAACAACTTCTCCAATGCCAATACGCAGCTTGGACAAGGTGGCTTTGGTGTTGTTTATAAGGTAATATCGAGGAAAAAATCGGATTAATCCAAAATGAATGTATCTTTTTATTATTGATTTTGTTTGTTCCAGGGTATATTTCCAAACAGAGGAGAAAAAAAGTGACGAGTAAGGAGAGAGGAGAGAATAAAGTAATAAAAAATATTATTTTATATTTAGGAAAGTGAATAGTGATTTTCTAGATGTAGGGAACGCTGTTAATGTTCTGTAAAATAAGTATAATGAACCTCTAGATAATTTGATATAGAGGTATATTTTGTTAAGTTCTCTACAATTGTTATGACGCAGAGCAATTGAGCAATGGAAGGATTTAATAAAATATCACTTGCTTCCTTGACACGTGTCAAGATGGTCCCTACATTTTGCAAAAGACAACCAATCTCCTTGTGACACGTGATAGAGACTAAATCATTTTTAAGCTAATAATTATTCGTTTTGTAAGTTTTTGATTGGATGGTGGCCTTAAATCTGGGGGACAGTTCCCAGAAACTAGGACTGCCTGAGATTCAATGTCCAAAAGGTTACATATTAGGAAATTGTGATTTTAACGAATTATTTTTCAAAAGTGATACGTTGAGAGATAAACGATATTTCAGCAAGATTATGTCAAAGTGAGTCCAGGAGAAACAGGAGGTTGTTAGTTGAACATTCGTGATTTTTCTCAAATTTGTTTCCAATTGAAACACAATGCCACGAAGCCCAAGTCATGTTCGTCCTGCTCATCAAAGAAGAACACATTTTTTCACGATCTTTCGTGTAGAAGCATACTCAAAATGATACAAAAAAAGTGCCTCTACACTACACTATTCCTAAGGGCATGAAGAATGAATGAAAGGCAACCCTTAGATTAAGGTTTTAACTCCTTTCTTACATGTCAAAATATCTATCTATCTTACAAAGTTTTCTCCCATTGGTTACATTTGACAAATACCTAAAAACTCAGCTGAATTATCTATTCTTGGAATGTAGAAATCGGGCGACTGTCCGGACGGTTGAGAAATATGTTTGGACAATTAAAACTTATGGATCCAACTGTCCAGACGGATTATAAGGTATCATGTCACCGATTTCTTCATTCTCAGAATTTGAGTCTCTATTCCATTTCTGAGAGGTTTCACCTCGTTTACAAGGGAAAATATTCTCAAAAAATTATGCATCTCTCGTTTCCATGATCGTATGACGTGGATGTCATCAATTTCAGATTTGTGTACCAGAAATCTTAATGCACTGCTATTTTGAGCATATCCGATGAATATGCAATCCACCGTCTTAGGTTCGAGCTTTACTTGTTTTGGTGGTGGTACAACCACCTTAGCAAGACACCCCCACACTTTCAAATATTTGAAGGATGGTGGTCTCTTATTCCACATCTCATATGGAATGCTACATGTTTTCTTATGGGGCGTTTGATTAAGAATGTAATTAGTAGTCAAGACTGCTTCCTCCCACAAGTTTTGTGATAGACCTGAACTTATGAGCATGGAATTAACCGTCTTTTTTAAAGTTCGATTTTTCCTCTCAGCAATTCCATTTTGTTGAGATGTATATGGTGCTATAGTTTGGTGAATTATTCCAAACTCAGCACACAACTCATCAAAGAGAGTAGAATCATATTCTCCTCCCGTATCGGACCTTAGTGCTTTAATTTTTGTACCAAGTTGAGTCTCAACCTCATTCTTGTACTTTACAAACATGTCCATTGCTTAACTTTTGCTAGTTAATAAATAAATATAGCAATAACGGATACAACCATCAATGAAAGTAATGAAGTACTTCTTTCCACCTCTACGTTGAACAAATTTTAAGTTGCATAAATTTGTATGGATTAATGCCAAAGGCTCAGTACTTCTTTCCATATTGGGAAAGGGTTTCTTGGCAAACTTTGCTTCAACACATGTTTCACATTTGTGGTTGACATCCAAACTGAATATGGGAATTAAACCTAAGTTTGCCAATTTTTTCAGTGTACCATAGTTTACATGTCCTAATCTACCATGCCATAGAAAAGGAGAAACAACCATGTAAGCTGAAGACTCTTCTTTATTGATAACAGTCTTTGGGTACAAGAATTTAGACTTTCCGTCTATTACAGCACATTTGGCTTTAAAAAGCCCACCCTTGATATACCCATTTCCCAAATAAATCCCACCATTGGAGAGTACAAATTTGTTTGACTCAAATACTAATTTGAATCCTTTCTCGATCAGAGTGGGCACTGATACCAGATTCTTCTTGATATCTGGGACATGCATCAAGTTCAGCAGCTCAAGCTTCTTGCTAGAAGTGAACTTCATGATCACCTTTCCAACTCCCTCAATGGTGGCTGGAGCAAAGTTAGCCATATAAACCTTCTCACCATCATATTTCTTCTCATATGTTGAGAATAGCTCCTTATGGACGCAGATGTGTTTGGTTGCACCTGTGTCCATCCACCAACCTTTGGTGTTTGTCACTATGTTCATCTGAGAGATGATAGCACAAAACACCTCTTGATCTTCCTCCTCTTCAACTAGGTGGGCTTGCTTCTTTCCCTTGCTATTGGCCTTGTCCTTGTTAGGACACTTCCTGTAATCTTTGGCCCGGTGTCCAGGTTTGTCGTAGACAAAGCAAGTACCCTGGAACTTATTGGGTTGCTCTTTCGACTTCCCTTTGGTCTGGTGCTTCCTCTTTCTCTTCCCATGTTTGGACTTGGAAGTTTCCACCAGGTGGGCCTTAGAAATTTTTGAAAGTGCTAACTTCTTCCGATTGTCCTCCTCAATCCTAAGACGTACCATCAATTCCTCCATGTTTATTGCCTTGCACTTGTATTTCAAGTAATTCTTGAAATCAGCCCAACTAGGAGGTAGCTTCTCGATGACTGCCCCCACTTGGAATAGCTCATTTGTTACCAATCCCTCAGCATGTATTTCAAGCAAGATGAGTTGGAACTCTTCAAGTTGGTTGACAACAGACTTGCCATCCACCATTATGAAGTCAAGAAATTTGGCCACCATAAATTTCTTAGTACAGGCATCCTTGGTTTTGTACTTCTTTTCAAGAAAGTCCCAAAGCTCTTTGGCTGAAGAGGTTTTGGAGTACACATTGTACAGGTCATCAACTAATCCATTAACGATATAGTTCCTGCACAGATATTCATTAGCCTTCCAAAACTGGATTGCTTCTATAGTTGTTGTTTGCTTGCCTGGTGACAGAACGGGGCACACCTCGTAGAGGTACTTGACAAGGTTCAAGGTGGTCAAGTAGAAACGCATCTTTGGTTGCCACCTTTTGAAATCATTACAGGTAAACTTTTCTGGCTTTTCGACTGGAACCATTACACGGTCAACCAGAGGAGTCGTAGTCGTCCCATCAGCATAAGCTGGAGCAGCAGTACCTCCAATAGGAGTAGTCATCGTTACACAACCTGGGTTGTTCAAACCACCAAGGGGCTATGAAACCTTGGACGTTTGAGAATATTCTTCTAGCTTTATGCCCTTTTAAGGCGGTCGAATCTGTAGCTGATATGAATTTCAAGTGGGTCTCGATTGGCTTCAATGTCATAACCTACTGTTGGCTCTATTTGGTTGCAGATGCCAAAAAGATAATCCCTGCCTTTATGGAGACAAGATCAGACGGTTACAGGTGTGCTAGAGACTTGCAATCAGTCTCAAAGTGTAAAACATATTGTATTGTTATTGCACTGAAGAAGAATGGGAAGATCAGAGTCTACGTCGACTTCCAGAATCTGAATCTTATTACACCAAAGGACGAGTACTATATGCCTATGGTAGACATGCTAGTGGACCGAGCAGCAAAGCACCAAGTCCTATCCTTCATGGATGGACATTCAGGTTACAACCAGATTTTCATTGCGGTAAAAGACACACCCAAAATAGCATTCAGATGCTCAAGCGTTTTAGGGGCATTTGAATGGGTGGTGATACCATTCAGCCTGAAGAATGCATGAGCTACATAGCAAAGAGTCATGAATTCTATTTTTCATTACATGCTCGGCCGATTCATGGAATCTACATTGATAATGTCGTGGTTAAGTCTTCTTCTCAGAGGGAGCACCTTGCGGATCTTAGGAAAGCACTGGCCAAAATGTGAATATACGGGCTGAAGATGAATCCCTTGAAGTGCGCCTTTAGAGTTTAAGCAGGAAACATTTTAGGATTTATCGTTTATCAAAGAGGCATCGAGGTTGATAAGAACAAAGGCAGAGCCGTTCTTGAAACACAACCTCCTGGCAACAATGATTTGGATTTAATTGCAAGCTCACAAATCGCACAAGTAATAAAATGATGAGTAAATTATCGTTCCCATGAGGATGTATTGGCAATCAAAATTAATGTCAAGCAAGCAACAACTATGTAAATTGGGTGAAAATGATGAGAAGGGAAGAGAATGAAAGAGATAATATATTTCCCTCTCTCATGTTTGGATAGATAAAAAATGAGGGAAAGAAAAGTGGTTTAATTTACTAATTGATCTTTATTTTTTTTTCATGTTTAATGTTATGTACAAAGGTTGTTTGGATTTTTAACTTATAAATACTTAATTAGTCATTCATTCTCTCCAAATGACTCCATTTTGGGGAAGAAGAATTTTAACAAAAAAATAATAAAATCTTCCTCCTAAATTCCCTTAAATCCTTCCCCTTAATTTTTTGTAAACTATCTAAACAAAAGAATTGTAAGAAAACTTCATTTCCTTTCTTTTTCCTTTCCCCAAATCCCTCTATCCAAACACACAAAACTATTATTACTAAAAATAAATACTAGCAAGAGGTAGTTGTTCCACAATTGACGTTCAAGATGGTAAGAAAAGTTCTTCCATAAATTTTCAAATACTAACCATATATATATGAAATGGAGGGTTGGGTCTACAAATATGTTTTTATCAAGACAGCCTACGGCTTGTCAATGTGCAGTACGTGTTGACTTATACATAACTTCATATGGGACCTCACAAATAAATGACTCTGTACATCACATGCTGGCAGGCTTACACATCAATGAATTAAAGACTGTTTAATCGAAACCCTACTTACTTCATTAGACCACCTTATTCACGTGTTTTGGATTTTTCATACCGACAAGTGCACTTGCTGCAACATTATGCACCATAACAAGTTTTAGGGGCAATTATTGAACATAAAAATGTGTGGCTGTGGAACTGGCAATCAAGTTATAAATGGCACTATCTATTAGTTTCACAGATATCTTCACTTCCTTTATTCCCTATCTAGTGACAGTTATGGCATGGTGGTCGTTTTTGGTGTTAGTCTGTGTCGTTTTGGTGGTTTCACAAAAGAATCATTTTGTTTTTGGAGAACCTCAAGTGCCTTGTTATTTTGTCTTTGGAGACTCACTTTCTGATGTTGGAAATAACAACGATCTCTTGACCACTGCGAAGTCCAATTACGCTCCTTATGGTATTGACTACCCCGAGGGCCCTACTGGAAGGTTTGGCAATGGCCGCATCTTGGTAGACATCATAGGTATACTCTCTCTTCCTCGCGTATTTTTTCCCCTTATAGCATTATGCCGCAACATGCAAGCATGTGATCTGATGGTTAAGTTGCAGAATTTAGAGGTCACAGGTTGAATGTTTGCGTACATTTTGTTTGCCTCCTACTCCATCTAATGCGAAAGTTTTGTGCATGAGAATCGTATATTTTGTAATACTATGGGATGACTTTGCTTGGAGTTTGATTTGGTTGCAGCTGAACTGTTGGGGTTCGAGAAATCCCCTCCACCCTATGCTTATACAAGGGGTGTGGACATACTAAAAGGTGTTAATTATGCGTCCGGTGGAGCAGGAATTCTGAATGAAACTGGAAGGCACATGGTATTTTTTACATAAAATAAAATAGTACACATCACATAATCTCTATCTGGTGAAAAGTTATTGCTATTTTTGACGAAGAAAAAATGTCATTGGTACTGCTATACAGTCTTTATCAGAATGTACAGCATATGAACTTAATTTCTTCAGTTATTAGGTCCACCACCTTACAGTCAATTATGAGTCGAACCATTGATTTTTTTTCTCAGTTTATTTATTTTAATGGTTAGGTGGAGTCTTTTATATAGGCCTAGTTTGGTAAAGCATTTGTAAAGTAGCAGATATGTTGCATAAATGTTTGGTAATGATGGGTTGAACTTTTATTGGTAACATTTATACTGTGTAACATTTTGTGACAAATTACGTGTTGAGATATGCTCGGATTATGTGCCCGGATATGCTTTACCAATTTGGTTGATAGTTCCAAAGAAAATTAGGTCTTGATTGTATATTATTAAATATGTAAGAAATTTAATATAATTCTGATGTGCATAATTTTGGTAATTTGGAGTAGATTTGATGGAAACTAACAATTAATTTGTTGTTTATTTTATTACTTTATGAATTAAATTTACATGTATATATAGGGTGATGAGATACCTATGGATGAGCAGCTACAAAATCACAAAAAAATAGTCACAAAAATCGTTAAACAATTCGGAAATGACAAATCATTGGCTGCAAATTACCTCGCGAAGTGCATATACACAGTCACTATCGGCTCGAATGACTACCTTAACAACTACTTCTTGCCTCAATTCTACCCTACGAGCCGAGAATACACACCTGACCAATTCGCAACATTACTCTTCCAACGATACTCGCAACAACTTCAGGTAATCAATCAATTAGCTCACTAATACTAATTCATTAGACCCTAACATTCTCTCAATGTCAGCAATTATATGATCAAGGAGCAAGGAAAGTAGGCGTGTTCGGGTTGGGTCTATTAGGGTGCACCATCCTAGTGAAGGAATGGTACGGCATAGAAGGCGACTTATCATGTGCTGAAAATGTAACTTACGCCGTCAGTCTTTTCAATGAAAGGCTTGAATCGCTCGTATACAATGACGATCTAGTTGGTGCTAAATTCACTTATATTAATTTTGCCGGTATTGGATTGACTGGGTTTTCTGCACTTACAGGTTTGTATATATTCATAGTTGGACAAATAATGTCCAAAATTTACTAGTTTCTGTACAAAAATTAGTGACATTGCCATTAATTGTGATGACTCACAGGTTTTACGGTATTATCTACTAGTTGTTGCACGGTGAGGGCTACTGATGGCGCTTGCATTCCTAATGAAAATCCATGTGACAATAGGGGAGATTATGTGTTTTGGGATGCAGTGCATACTACTGAGGCTGCAAATGCGATATATGCAACAAGAGCATATTCTGCTTTGTTACCAACAGATGCTTATCCTTATGATTTACAATACCTCGCTACGCTTGATTCATCGATAGAAAGTTTTCAGGACCAGTTGAAGGCATCGCTCAGCTCTGATTGAAGTGTTTTGCCTGTTGGGAATTAAAAACTAGGTCTATTAGTCACAGAGTCTTTTGCAAGACAGGTGTGATCTAGTCTTCAACAAGTTTGTTGATAATAATGTCTTAGTTTTCCGAAGGATCTGATGGTATTAGTTGCAGATGATCTAGTCCTGTGCTAGTTTGTTTATGTTTTTATTCCAAAAAATAAAATGCATGTAATTCTCCCTATAAAAGGGTTGTGTATGTTTTTTTTTAAAATAATGAGAGACGAAGAAAAGATTGTTTCTTGGTCTATTCCTTGTAAGCCAATTGTTTTTGTTTATAACTCTTGAGAGTTTCAGTTTAAATCCATCAAATTGACAGGGCCGGTTCTAGCCATTTTGGCGCCCAAAGAGGCATGGTATAATGATACCCTATTGAAAAAAAAATTATAAAGTGAGACAATACTGACACAAGTTTTAAAGATAATTCTTATATTTGTTAATAGAAACACAAAATATTAAACAACTCTAAATTGTGCTTTTAAAGATAATCTTGTATTTGCTAATAAAAAACACAAAAATGCATGTCATTAAACAAGAGAGGGATAGAGAAAAAGTTCTGAAAATATAGAGTCAATATAGAGGAAAGGCTGTTGGTATTTGATGAATATATGAAGATCTCAATTGAATGAGTAATAAGAAGATCAGAGAGATACAAGAGGAAGAAGAGAGGTTGAAGAAGGAACAAGACAAAAAAATATTAAGAAATTTTATCTATACACCATAAAAACACTATTTTTACATCATTTTTTGAACATCATAAGTTTACACCAAAAAATTATAAGTCTACACATAAAATTATAATGAAAAGACCAATTTACCCTTAATGTGTAAAATATTAGAAATTCTATTGTTAAGGTTACACACATTGTTTGCTTAACCCTAAATTCTTCTTCACTCTCTTTAACCTCACATTGCATACTGGACAAACAGAAAACAAACGTGTGTCATTCATTTATTTGAGCAAAAAATCATCTTTCTTTATTTTATAACCGAAACGGCATTACTATTTTCACCGATATTTTTACTTTTTTTACCCCCTTATCACATCATGATTGTATTTAATAAAGGTTCAAAGAATTCTGGTTGACGAGAGAGGTAGTGAAAGTTGAAGACCCTCAAATGGATCCCACATATGGACCTTGATGGGCATGAAATGACTCAATGTAGGACCCACGCACTTGGACTATTTTTGTCGGCCATGCATGCATGCGAGCAAAAGTTGTAGTGTTGCTGTCAAATAGGCAACGCGTTTTATTTTTAATTTAACTTTTATTTTCATTGCATTTCATTTTTTATTTTAATTTTAATTTAATTTAATTTAAATTAAATTTATTTTTATTTTTATTATTGCAACCATATTTTTTAATTTTTATGCTTCAATAATTTTTTTATACATATATATATTTTGATGCACTCAGTGATTTTCATTGGTTTCACTAATAGGATGACTCTCTTTGTCAAATATTCAACTAAAATATAAACAAATATAATTTCAATACTCTAACAAATTATGTAAATTACAACACTGTAATTTCGGGAGGAAATATAGAACGTCTACCCTTAATAAATGCTTCTAGTTGTTTTGTGTACGACGTAACCCCTGCAACTGCGTAATCGTACCTGTATCTAAACCATTGAATCATAATGGGAGGCATCGGATAACCATTTGTCAAGGCAACTTGGACGAAGTGATTATTGTTAACGAACCCGATAGTGATAATAACATGTTCATTGTAATATCCTGACCCGATTATACACTATTTATGGTATTTTGACACGTTGATCGAGGTGGAGTGAACCTCGGTAATCGTGAATCGGGATTTAGGGAGAATAAAAATTAAATCAAGAAAAAACTATGAAAATATTTTTAATAAATGGGGGATTTAAAAAGAAAATTATTGGCGCAAGAATTACTCGAATCGGATGTAAATTGGATTTATTATAAATTTTTGAAGTTAATTTGAACATTTTAGTTAGGGGTGTTTTTGAAAGATGGGTGTTTTTGAAAGTAAAATATTGTATAAAAGAAAAATTAAAGAAAATAAAATAAAAAAATTGCAAAAATACCCTCTTCTCTCACGATTTTCTCTCTCTCTCTCTCCTCTTTCTCTCTCTAAAACGGGTTCAACTGTGATTTCATGATTCCGGCGACGGTGATGGTCAAGGCTGGTATCAAAAGAAGCGTACGGACGAGACGAGTGTAACCCAACTTGAATCACGTCGATCGGAGCTCCGGTTTGGGAGAAATCTGAGATTGAAGTTCCGGCCACCGTGAACTTTCTTTGGTCGATCCGGCCGATTCCGGCGACGGTTTGGCTTGATTCAGGTACCTATGAGTTCATTTCATCAAGCTCTTCAATTTGATATAAGATTTGGCAGGTTTGGGTGGCCGGATCGCCGGCGGTGACGTTGAATGGGTTCCGGCCAAGTTGACCGAGTCCGGCCGAGTTGACTCGGTTGACTGATGTGTTGACCGGTTCAACCCAGTTTGACCCGATTTAACCCGGTTTGACCCATTTGACCCGGTTTTGACCCATTTGACCCGGTTTTGATCCGGTTTGCCCCGGTTTGACCCGGTTTTGACCCATTTGATCCGGTTTGTCCGTTGACTGTTGACTTTGACCGTTGACCATAGTTGACCGAACGTATTTTACCTGTTTTTTCGTATAATGTGTTTTTCGATGTAGATGGTGATCCCAGTTGAGATTTGAAGCAGGTTGACTTTCAGAGTTAGGGGTTTATTGGGGACGCGTGCGGGGTATTCGGTTTCTGATTTTCAGGTAGGGGTTTTCTATGTATCTTGCGTGTGATTCTAGGGTTCCGGTTTCACGGACTCTTATTATATTATGAATCTGTCGGTTTCCAGGGGTGGAAATACGACCTGTTTGTATAATTTATACGTATTCTATGTTGATTATCATTGTTGGTACGTCTTTGGGAGTGGGGTGATTGGAGGAGGTTGAGGTACACTGTGGGGCCCATATAGGAGCCCAATATATTGGATTATGATGGATTATACAGTAAACTGGGTACGTACCTGTAGACCGTCTGAGGTGAGGTGCATCACAGGGGACGCTCTCTGGTGTAGGCTATGCTATCGGGATATCCGATCCTCATCCAGTTTCGTGGACCTGGACTGGGAGACACCCTACGGGGATTAGGGTGGGTCCAGGGGTGGATTATGGATTACCGGAGACTAGTGTTTGTGGTTACGGTGATGTATAGCCTTATCGGCTACCATATTACTTGGGTGAATTGCCAATGATTGTATATTTATTGTGCTGCATATTATGCGTCATATCCCTGAATTTCTTATTTTTTTTGATATCGGTGTTCCCTTTCTATGCCCTACTGAGCTTCTTGGCTCACCCCTCTTCTTGTTTCCCTTTCAGGTGAGTTGGATTTAGGTGATGCTGGTCAGCGGCGGGACGCATGAGCTGGTGTGTAGCCTCGAGCTGTTTCTTTAGCAAGTTTTGAGGATTTGGGGTTTTGTAGTTGTATATATGTTACTTATTTGCTCAGTCTGATCTCGGGTAGATAAGTCTTCTTATTTCCGCTGTTGTATAGATACTCCGATGTTTTCGATAGGTGTATATATGTGGTATTCTGGAGAGACTATGCCCATGTTATATTTCAGGAGTTGTTACTATTTTATATATTTTATATGTTGATTTAGGTATATTGGATTAAGGGTTGGTTCGGGGGATGGGGTCCCCTGCCGGTCACGTTCTTATGGGTTTAGGTACACTTCGGTATACCTTAGGAGAGAGGGGCGTGACAGTTTGGTATTGGAGCCGTAGGTTTAGATACTTATGGGGTTAGACTACCTAAGTTATGTCGTTGGCTACACATCATGCGCTTCCCGGCTGACCTGGTGAGTTTTTATTTTTGTGTTTCTTGCTTTTAGATTTATGTATACGTGTGTTACATTTTGTAGATATGGTTGACACACGTAATACTCGGGTGCGAGGACATGGAGGGGGTAGGGGACGACATGAGGCAGATGAGCCTCAGGGGGTAGGTGAGGCGGGTATGCTCGAGGTGGTTCCATTGGAGCGTGGGCGGGGACGGAGAGGTAGGGGTGCGAGACGTGGTAGGGGTGTGAGACGTGGGAGGGGCGGGGGCAGGCGAGGAGCGTATGTAGCTCCAGTAGACGATATTGGGGAGGTACCACTGGTAGGAGGTCCGTGATGTTACTGAGTTGGTGCGAGCACTTGGGCAGACTGTTACCGGACTTGTGACACAGATTGTCGCTCCAGCCCCAGTTGCATTACAGGCTCCTGCTGAGGATCCAGCACAGGTTCCTATTTTAGGTGGGTTACAGGAGGGTGCAAGACAGATTATTGAGGCGCAGGCAGCTCCTTTGGCGATTGATACTTCGATCAAGGAGCTAGCTGAGTTACGAAAGACGAACCCTCCAGTTTATAGGGGAGTGATAGATCCTGTGGCAGCAGAGGAGTGGCTTCACCAGCTACGTAGGAAGATGACTTCCTTGCGGATTCCTGAGGAGAGGAGAGCTTTATTGGTTGCAGAGTTTTTAGAGGGTGATGCTTTTACATGGTGGGAGGTGATGACAGTTAGCAGGGGCAGAGAGGGTATGCCATGGGCGGAGTTTGAGACAGTTTTTCTGGCACAGTATGTACCACAGACAGTGCGTGTAGCTAAAGCTAAGGAGTTCCTTGAGTTGATTCAGTCCCCAGACATGACAGTGACTCAGTATCAGGCTCGCTTTGAGGAGTTAGGGAGATATGGGGAGGAGTATATTTCCACTGAGGAAAAGAAGATACTGAGATTTCGGAGAGGATTGTCTCCAAAGATTTCACCTCACTTGGCGGCTCAGACTATCACCACCTATCGCGAGTGTATTGATAAGGCACTCGGAGTTGAGAGGACTTTAGTGGAGATTAAGGATTATTGGGAGATTCATAAGAGGAAGCTTGAGAGTTCTACATCTACTACTGGTGAGAGTAGTCAGCGCAGACAGAGGATTGATACCCGTGTGCAGCAGCATAGTCAGGGGCAGAGTTCTTAGAGTCAGAGACAGAGTTATCGGGGACCTAGGCAGGGACAGCAGGGTCCTAGACAGGGTCAGCAGAGGCAGAGATTGGATCAGCAGGGTCAGGTTACGAGACGGTATCAGCAGTTCCAGCATTGTTATGCTTGTGGTCAGGTGGGCCATATGAGTTGGGATTGTCCTAGGGTAAACAATCTGTTATGTTTCCAGTGTGGATTGCCAGGACATATCAGGAGAGATTGTCCACAGGGTGGAGGATTTGCACCGCCAGTATCTGGAGGTCAGAGAGCTCCAGCTCCAGCACCAGTTCCGATACAGAGGGGTCCTGCAGGACGGGGTAGGCCACTAGTTCAGCAGCAGGTTCAAAGAGGTGGAGTGTATGCACTTAGGCCTGATGTGGTTCCAGCAGAGCGAGATCACTTGGGAGGTAGGTTTCTCTTATTCATTTCTTGGGCACGTGTTTTGTTTGACACTGGTGCTACGCATTCATTTATTTCTGCATCATTTGCTGAGACATTGGGTTTGGAGATTACGGGAGTGGCGAGGAGATTTATAGTTGATTCACCACTAGGACCAGGTACTGTGATTAGTGGTATTTGTAGGGACTGTGTATTTAGCTTCTCAGACCATGAGTTTAGAGCGGATCTGTTTGTGATGCCATTTACTGATTTTGATGTTATTCTTGGATTGGATTGGTTGATTGAGTATGAGGTGATTATAGAGTGTGCTGAGAGGAGGATTACACTGACCACACCTACGGGGAGGGTTAGATTTCGTGGACCGAGATTGCTTTCGTGTCCACATTTTCTAGATAATCCTCAGTACACCGATTGTGTTATTGCGGGTTTGATTACTTCAGCGTCTAAGGAGGATTCTTCGAACCCTATACCGGTTGTGGAGCATTATATGGATGTTTTTCCCGATGATTTACCGAGGTTGCCACCGCAGAGGGAGATTGAGTTTGTGATTGAGTTGTACCCGGGTACAGATCCGATTTCTATACCACCGTACAGGATGGCACCAGCAGAGCTGAAGGAGTTAGACGCTCAGTTGACAGGTTTACAGAAGTTGGGTTTTATTAGACCGAGCACTTCACCTTGGGGAGCACCTGTTCTGTTTGTGAAAAAGAAGGATGGTACGATGCGGATGTGTGTGGATTACCGACAGCTGAATCGGGTGACAGTGAAGAATAAATATCCATTGCCGAGGATTAATGATCTGTTTGATCAATTGAGGGGTAGCCACTATTACTCCAAGATTGATCTCAGGTCGGGGTATCACCAGCTGAGGATCCGGGAGGAGGATATTCCGAAGACAGCTTTCTGTACACGGTTTGGCCATTATGAGTACTTGGTTATGCCATTTGGGCTAACCAATGCACCTACAGCGTTTATGGATTTGATGCATAGGGTATTCAGGCCATATCTGGATCAGTTTGTGATTGTGTTCATTGATGACATATTGATTTATTCAGCCACTGAGGAGGAGCACGTTAGACATCTGGGGATTGTGCTGCAGACGCTCAGGGAGCATAGATTATATGCCAAGTTGAGCAAATGTGAATTTTGGGTGACTCAGGTAAAATTTTTAGGGCATGTGATATCCCAGGAGGGGATAGCAGTGGATCCAGCTAAGGTGGAGGCAGTGATAGCATGGAGGAGACCGAAGAATGTAGGAGAAATTCGCAGTTTCTTGGGGTTAGCAGGGTACTATCGACGTTTTATCGAGGGGTTCTCGCGGCTTGCAGCACCGATGACGCAGTTGACCAGAAAGGATACTCCGTTTGTATGGTCAGACGAGTGTGAGCAAGCTTTTCTGGAGTTAAAGACTCGACTCACGTCTCCACCAGTGTTGGTGATACCAGACAGAGATATTGGTTATCAGGTATATTGTGATGCTTCAGGAGTTGGATTGGGTTGTGTGCTGATGCAGCAGGACAGAGTGGTTGAGTATGCTTCACGTCTACTGAAGCCGCATGAGAGGAATTATCCGGTGCATGATTTGGAGTTAGCTGCTGTTGTGTTCGCATTAAAGTAGTGGAGATATTATCTTTATGGAGAGAGATTCGAGGTGTTCTCAGATCATAGGAGTCTCCGGTATTTGTTTACTCAGAGAGATCTGAACCAGAGACAGCGTAGATGGATGGAGTACCTTGAGGACTTTGATTTTACTTTACAGTATCATCCAGGCAAGGCCAATGTGGTGGCTGATGCCTTGAGTAGGAGATTGGTTGTAGCTCGATTGGCTATCCGTGAATTTGAGTTAGTGGATACGCTTAGTCAGTATCGACTGGATATGGAGGAGCGTGGAGACTCATTGAGTTTACGGAGTTTGATTGCTCGTCCGACACTTGTACAACAGGTGTTGGATGCACAGTTGGGGAATACACTATTTGATGACGTTGAGGATATTGAGGGATGGGTCAGAGGTACCGATGGTGGAGTTAGATTCCGGGGTCGGTTAGTGGTCCCAGAGGATACCGAGTTACGGGAGGAGATACTTTGAGAGGCACACCATTCACAATTTGCGATGCATCCTGGTGCTACTAAGATGTATCGAGATTTACGGAGACAGTATTGGTGGAGTGGCATGAAGAGAGATGTTGCACAGACCGTGACTCGATGTCTTACCTGTCAGCAGGTAAAGGCAGAGCATCGACGACCCGCAGGATTGTTACAGCCGCTTCCATTACCTGAGTGGAAGTGGGAGCATCTTACTATGGATTTTGTGATGGGTTTACCTATGACTCCACGGAGGCATGATGCGGTTTGGGTGGTTGTTGATCGGTTGACAAAGACAGCTCATTTTATGCCTATTCGACAGACAGATTCGATAGAGTCGCTGACCAGGTTGTATGTACGAGAGATAGTCCGACTGCATGGCGTACCATTGAGTATTGTATCTGATCGGGATCCCAGATTTACTTCACGGTTTTGGGGCAGTTTTCAGGATGTTCTAGGAACGAAACTGAACTTCGGTACAGCTTTTCATCCTCAGACTGATGGGCAGAGTGAGCGTACCATTCAGATTTTGGAGGATATGCTTCGGACTTGTGTGGTAGACTTCCGAGGAGATTGGGAGACTCATATTCCTCTGGTGGAGTTTGTGTATAATAATAGCTACCAGAGCAGTATACAGATGGCACCATATGAGGCATTATATGGGAGACCTTGTAGATCACCATTATGCTGGTCAGAGGTTGGTGACAGACCATTATTGGGTCCAGAGATGGTGCAGCAGACTACTGAGGTAGTGACAGTGATCCGGCGGCGACTTCTGACAGCTCAGTCACGTCAGAAGAGTTATGCAGATAGGAGACGTAGACCTCTAGAGTTTCAGGTGGGGGATCACGTGTTTCTGAGGGTTAGTCCGAAGCGAGGGGTCCAAAGATTTGGGAGAGCGGGGAAGTTAGCTCCGAGATTTATAGGACCATTTGAGATTTTGGAGCGAGTGGGGACAGTAGCTTATCGATTAGCTTTACCCCCACAGTTGTCTGGGGTACATGGTGTGCTTCATGTGTCTATGTTACGGAGATATCATAGGGACCCTTCTCATATATTAGATTGGTCTACCTTGGAGATTGGTGAGGACGCTACTTTTGAGACACGTCCTATTAGGATTGCGGATAGACAGGAGAGGCAGCTACGATCGAAGACCATACCCTTAGTCAAGGTGATATGGCAGCACTATGGTGCTGAGGAGGCGACCTGGGAGTTGGAGTTGGAGTCTGACATGCGAGCTAGATTTCCGGAGTTATTCACTACCTAGGTACGATTTTAATTTCGGGGACGAAATTATTTTCTTAAGGGGGGAAGGATGTAATATCCTGACCCGATTATACAATATTTATGGTATTTTGACACGTTGATCGAGGTGGAGTGAACCTCGGTAATCGTGAATCGGGATTTAGGGAGAATAAAAATTAAATCAAGAAAAAACTATGAAAATATTTTTAATAAATGGGGGATTTAAAAAGAAAATTATTGGCGCAAGAATTACTCGAATCGGATGTAAATTAGATTTATTATAAATTTTTGAAGTTAATTTGAACATTTTAGTTAGGGGTGTTTTTGAAAGATGGGTGTTTTTGAAAGTAAAATATTGTATAAAAGAAAAATTAAAGAAAATAAAAATAAAAAAATACAAAATTGCAAAAATACCCTCTTCTCTCACGATTTTCTCTCTCTCTCTCCTCTCTCTCTCTCTAAAACGGGTTCAACTGTGATTTCATGATTCCGGCGACGGTGACGGTCAAGGCTGGTATCAAAAGAAGCGTACGGACGAGACGAGTGTAACCCAACTTGAATCACGTCGATCGGAGCTCCGGTTTGGGAGAAATCTGAGATTGAAGTTCCGGCCACCGTGAACTTTCTTTGGTCGATCCGGCCGATTCCGGCGACGGTTTGGCTTGATTCAGGTACCTATGAGTTCATTTCATCGAGCTCTTCAATTTGATATAAGATTTGGCAGGTTTGGGTGGCCGGATCGCCGGCGGTGACGTTGAATGGGTTCCGGCCGAGTTGACCGAGTCAAGCCGAGTTGACTTGGTTGACTGATGTGTTGACCGGTTCAACCCAGTTTGACCCGATTTAACCCGGTTTGACCCATTTGACCCGGTTTTGACCCATTTCACCCGGTTTGACCCGATTTTGACCCATTTGATCCGGTTTGCCCCATTTCACCCGGTTTGACCCGGTTTTGACCCATTTGATCCGGTTTGTCCGTTGACTGTTGACTTTGACCGTTGACCATAGTTGACCGAACGTATTTTACCTGTTTTTTCGTATAATGTGTTTTTCGATGTAGATGGTGATCCCGGTTGAGATT
The DNA here is from genome assembly GCF_013401445.1 of Tripterygium wilfordii. Taxonomy (NCBI): domain Eukaryota; kingdom Viridiplantae; phylum Streptophyta; class Magnoliopsida; order Celastrales; family Celastraceae; genus Tripterygium; species Tripterygium wilfordii. The sequence goes on along the minus strand of NC_052254.1, from coordinate 6,095,214 downwards.
TGAAGCAGGTTGACTTTCAGAGTTAGGGGTTTATTGGGGACTCGTGCGGGGTATTCGGTTTCTGATTTTCAGGTAGGGGTTTTCTATGTATCTTGCGTGTGATTCTAGGGTTCCGGTTTCACGGACTCTTATTATATTATGAATCTGTCGGTTTCCAGGGGTGGAAATACGACCTGTTTGTATAATTTATACGTATTCTATGTTGATTATCATTGTTGGTACGTCTTTGGGAGTGGGGTGATTGGAGGAGGTTGAGGTACACTGTGGGGCCCATATAGGAGCCCAATATATTGGATTATGATGGATTATACAGTAAACTGGGTACGTACCTGTAGACCGTCTGAGGTGAGGTGCATCACAGGGGATTATGGATTATGGATTATGGATTACCGGAGACTAGTGTTTGTGGTTACGGTGATGTCTAGCCTTATCGGCTACCATATTACTTGGGTGAATTGCCAATGATTGTATATTTGTTGTGCTGCATATTATGCGTCATATCCCTGAATTTCTTTTTTTTTTTATATCGGTGTTTCCTTTCTATGCCCTACTGAGCTTCTTGGCTCACCCCTCTTCTTGTTTCCCTTTCAGGTGAGTTGGATTTAGGTGATGCTGGTCAGCGGCGGGACGCATGAGCTGGTGTGTAGCCTCGAGCTGTTTCTTTAGCAAGTTTTGAGGATTTGGGGTTTTGTAGTTGTATATATGTTACTTATTTGCTCAGTTTGATCTCGGGTAGATAAGTCTTCTTATTTCCGCTGTTGTATAGATACTCTGATGTTTTCGATAGGTGTATATATGTGGTATTCTGGAGAGACTATGCCCATGTTATATTTCAGGAGTTGTTACTATTTTATATATTTTATATGTTGATTTAGGTATATTGGATTAAGGGTTGGTTCGGGGGATGGGGTCCCCTGCCGGTCACGTTGTTATGGGTTTAGGTACACTTCGGTATACCTTAGGAGAGAGGGGCGTGACATTCATGCAGTGGTGGAGGCATTGATCGCAGTGACAAAAATGTCAAGCACTGTTCAGAACTAAGAAGATGTAATATGACATTGTACCTTGAAGCAATCAAGTGACCTATGTCTGGCATTGTCATCCAGTTCTAAAGTGGTGTTGGTTTATCTGATTCCCAGAAGTTCAATGAGTTGTAAATCGAACATGCCCCATCATAACCACCAAATAAATCAACATACTCTGACAAGAATGTCAACAACTCGTCAATCAAGTTTTGTGGGACGTTTACCCATGCATCATCTCCAAAACCAAGTAATCCAGCAATAGCCCGAAAGCTATAATTTCCATAAGCTCTTACATCTTTTACGAACATAATATAATGATGCAATATAGGTGGGAACTGACTAAGATATACATACTCATGGGCAGTTGACCTCGATCTTGAAATCCTTTGCGTAGGAAGTGGTGGAGTGTTGTAAAGAGATGAACAACTGTGTCTACCTGGCTCTTGAGAATAACAAAAATCTTGCTGAACGAACTCGAATGCAGATGCATCACCACTAGTAGATCTGTCTACTTTCTTCTTTGAGGAGGGGTGAATTGATGAACAATTGTGTTTACATGGATCCTGAGAATGATTCAAATCGTGCTGAACATTATTGAATGCGTACTAATTACAACGATTTGATTTGTTTACTTTCTTCTTTGAGGAGGGGCGTCCACGAATATTTGTCTTAACAACTGGTTGAAGAAGAGCAGTTATTGATGGGTTAATTATCTCCCTCAACTTCGTTAATAGACTGACTTTACTAGGCCTTGATTGATGTTTAAACTGTTCTGTGAACATTTGTAGCTCGACACTACAATTGATTTCATCATTGACAGGTGAAACACTTGGCAATAAGTCAAGTTTTTTCCAAAACTTATCAATGCAAGAAAGTGGTATAGGATGATCTTCATTCGTGTATATTGCAAGCTCTTGCGCACATGACAATCCATTACTCGTACGAAGTTTATATCTGCAAGAGTAGATGTCTTCTCCAACAACTTTAGACCATTCAAATTCCAACCAAATCAAATTCAATGCATCCACTGAGACAAAAGCACGTAATTCTCAGAATAGGCCTGTTTTGAATCAATGTTGGATAATATTTTTGCTTTTCTCCAAACTAGCTTATATTGTTGTGAACTGACCTTGGATGAGCTGATGCATAGATGACATTGCTGACTCCAAGTTTGATTGAGGTGTGCCCAAGTATCGTTTCAACTTCGAATGCTGACTCTTGGCTCTGTTAGTGGTTAGGTTGTCGAAGTGCATATAGGTGTCTGTCCAGGCGGATATGAACATCTCCTTATATGGGGTCAACCATACATCTTTAATATAATGCAGGACTTTGGAGTAATTTTGTAAAATTATCTGAAGATCAAATAAATTGTACATATACGCATTCTTGGTTTCCGATTCTATTAATGTGTGCCACATGGAGTAGAATGAAGCCCAGGATTCCTTGTCTCGAAATGATTTTTTACAGTGGGCTATAACAACTTTGTCGATGTGCCATCTACAAAGCAGTTTCATCGACTCAGGAAATAACTAGGCACATGACCTCATTAATGCCAAATCTCTATCAGTGACAATAACTCTTGGAAAAGTTGATTCATCCATTGTTGACCGCAAACAATTCAGTGCCTAAGTATAATTGTCCTCCTTTTTCTGATTGCAAGAAAACAAATCCTACGCAAAATGTCATCTTCATTGAAGTCACGCCCACAATCTCAAATAGAGGCATCCTGAACCTGTTAGTTTTATATGTAATATGCATCCATCAGTAGCACATGTGGGAATGCACACAATAGTTCTAACGAGTTTGGATGTGCAAAGAATAATTCTTCAAGTTTATTAGCCTGAGCATTGCTTCGACGAAAGAAAACATACTCGTAATGGTGTATGCATGACATGAGTTGTTGCATTTGGGATTTACCAACTTTCTCTGCAGTTCGAAACTTCTGGCGTGCATTGTATATAGTTTTAATGGTGGACACGTTGTTCGGATCCCTATTCTTTAACGTGTATAAGATGTTTTGTGGCTTCACCAAATTCTTTGACATATCTACCAATATTTCATTTTCAGTAGCAGAAAGCTTACCGACATAAGAATGCCCTCCATATATAATACTGCGGAATGGTTATGCACTCCACATAGTACTCTTACCATCCAATCATCATCTGTCTTCAGTTTCATCCCTTTCACTTTGAATGGACAATCTCGTTTTTTTGTGCCAATTAACCTTGTGGATGTTTTCTTACTATTGTAGGTGCCACCACGATCACATTGTAACAATAATTTGTGTCTCCTCCCGAATCCATCAATCTCTGACCTTTTAGTAACAATAACAAAACCCAAATTACGTCCAATATTCTGCACCCATTCAATTAACGATTGACACGAATTGAATACTTGAGAATGTATTAATTTGTTAGAAATTAACAAAATATAGCATGTATTAATTTAATTATGTAGCATATCATATCGGTGGAAAAATCATTTGTAACATCCGCTTCAATGTCTTCTTCACCTTCATTTACAAGATCAGGTTCTTCTTGTTTTATTTCATTTATATCAATATCATCCTGCCAACAATACAAATTCACTTTAATATATGCAATTAATCAAAATAATTATTAAAAAAATAAAATTGATATATTTAGCTTATCACTAGAATCACTTGACAATCTTAGCTCTTCACTCCATAATTTCAGATGATCTATCTTTTCTCAACCTCAAATGGGAGAAGGGTGATTACAAGCAAAAGGGGAGGCCCGACTGGTTATATAGACTATGTGTCACTCATCCAATAGTACATAAATCCACGCACAGAAGTGACAAAGCTCACTTGATGCCATGAAATGAGGGCAATACCGCAATAAGATAGTCCCCGTACCCAACAACATTTGTACCAAAGACAAAAATATATGTTTGAATATGGACTTAAATATCTAATAACAATAGGCCCAAATACATGTTTGATTGGGAAAAAATACAAAAAAAGAAAAAGATAATGACTCAAAGAACACTAGAAGCACACCCCATGGCTCACACACACGCGAACTCCTATCTCTCTAACCTTATCTCATCTGTAACTCATCTTTTTTTCTCTCTCACCTTATCTCTTCCCTAACTCTCTCTCACCTCATCTCTTCGACTCTGGTCTTTCCTCTACCATATCCGGCTATTATCTCCTCCTTAGTCCTCATCTTCTCTCTTCCTTGGACTTCGAATGAACAGAGCTGAGAGTCTGAGTTGACCACGGTGACAAATAGAGCTGAGCAGGAGCGTCGGTGGCGGCACTGCAGGTGTCGGTCGGCGAAGAACACGATTGGGAAGTCTCTGGATCTGGAAGTGGAGAGTGGGCACTGGATAGAGCTTTTGGGTTTGGGTTTTGGGTCTGAATGTGGATCAGCGATTTTAAATGAACCCGGACGATTCACAAGTCTTCAAGCTAGAAAGTAAATAGCACTTGCAAGAGGAGTAGTGATAAAGCTACAAAGACTATGAGAGCGAAGGTCGGTGCTTGATTCAGTTAGTCAAGGCATTAGAGACTCTATGTAGAGTGAAGAATAATTGATAATTGAACCCCCTTCCCAATCTGGACATTTGGGGGGTATTTGTCGCTAGGAGAACGAATGAGGCGAGGGGTGACCCCCTTCTCGTACTCTTGAATTAGACTTTGCTGGAAAGATTTTCCTTTCCCAAACATTATTCTCCTTTTTGGAAAGACTTTATGTAGAGTGATACTGTTGAATTCATTGTCATGGGTTACATGACCAGTTGAAGGCGAAGCAAAGTGTGAACCAGTGACTCACTCACATCACATGGCTGCAGATATATTTTAGTTACAGGAAGGAACAATCCACAATCGTCAAAAAAAAGAAAAAGAAAAATGAAGTTATTGGTTGGTTTGATGGACCCTACAAACACATAGATCAATGAATCTTTAAAATAAGACAAGAAAATCACGTTATCCAACACAACTCCTCCCCAAGTTGCCCAACCTTGTCTGCATCTTGTGATGTCGTTTTGAACGTGGGAACAAGTCTAGAAGCGTAGATTTTTTTGTTTTAGACTACCTAGAACCTTTTATGTGTCTTTTCAATAGGGGTTTAAACAATAAAAATGGGGGTGTTAATAGCATGACCCTAACCAAAAACTTCTCCTATAGTTCACACCAATCGACACATTTAAGATCTGTATACGTTATGGTTTCTTTCCTTTTCGCTATCTCCTTTACTAAAATTCTCCTATAAAACCATGGTTCGTACACTGAACAGTCTTAGACTTAAGAGAAAAATAAAATACAGAGATGGGTTGCTGCAGATTTCAAATACTAGTGACGATTCTCTATTTTGTGTTCCTTCTGCCAGGCATACATGGCTGAGGTGCTGATGGGCACTACACGATTTGCAAAATTGCTCAGGTTTTCAGGAGAATCTGTCTTTTGGGTTTGTTTTTGTGTTTTGTGTTATGTAGTCTCGATTGAGTGAAGATGGGTGTCTATTATGATTTTTCACCTTTTTCAAATTACATATTTGTTTTACTAGATGGCTATGATATTAGTGTCATTGGTTGGCCTCAAGACCATCCAAATACACTGAATACCTTGTGATTTCTTAGCGAAAAGAACCCTAATTCCAAGAAAAGAATAGTCCCGAGGGACTTGTGGGGCTTGAGAAAAGGTTTGTTATGTTCAATGGTGCAATTGGTAGAAAACAGTTGGAATGGCTAGAGGGAGTGCTTAGGGATGCAACAAGGTTAAAATGGAAAGTGGTGGTCTGTTGCCACAAGCCATTGGATCCCGGTGCATCGTCCAGTGAATCACTTCTTCGGAACTACGATGAGATGCATATGGCTATATAGATGTTTACGATGACAGGCTATTGCTTGTTGGTACAAATCGTATGGAGAGTAAAGAAATGTGTTTCAGTCATTGAGACAACATTTGGGCAATTTCTTTTCTAAAATTCATGTGAAATTATCATTCATCAAAACCATGAGCCGCACATTGTAATTTGTTCCCTTTTGGAGAATTCTGGTGTAAACTTGGTAGTCTCTAATTAAATATATACAAATTATTTATTTTAAAGTTTTAGTTTAAGGATTAATATGTCATTGTATACAAGGATATTTATGTAAACTAAAAAAAATTTAAAAGTGGTACAAAGATAGTGTTTTTATGGTGTGTAGATAAAATTTCCCAAAAATATTATTTATTGCTTAGAAGATATTACAACGGCTAGAAGCCATTTAAACATGTAAGAGTATTGTTGAATTAACGGTACAATGATTACTCCTGAGCAAGAAGATGCATATACTCAAAAGCTGAAGAACATTCTCAAGGACAAGTGAAAGAAAGACAGAAGGCCTTATTTTTTCTTTATCAAGGTCTGGAAGTGTTTTGTTCCAATAAGGACATTCTTTAAATTTTTATTCCATTAACTTCATGTAGTTTAAATTGATATTCCAAAAAGGAAAAACTCTTTCCCTAATTTTTTTAATGACTAAAATAACCTCCGTTTACTTAATTAGAATTTTGAATTAATCATTAAAGTTATTATACTTCTTCTTTTGTGCGACTGGAACTCAGGGAATCTTCTTCTTTCCATTTTTTCCACGTAATTGATCTTGTAAGTTGAATCTTCCATCGGTTTCGAATTTCTATTATGATTGAGCTTGCGATCCTAGTTGTTTTAGATCTTATCCATGTTTGATATTGGTTTCGTATCACTTAGGTAAGTTTAGTTGGAATTTCTTTGTTTGATTTATATAGATGTTGTGATTTGATTGTTATGGTTTTACTTGATCTGTGTTTTGATCTACATTATTCTTTTGGTTTTGGTTTGTAATTCATTTATTCTTTGATTTTCTTTATGTTTTGCATTATTCTTTGATTTTGTGTTTGATTTACAATGGTTTTCGATAGTCATTTAAGTATAATATAGATAGAATTCTTGTGATATTTGTTATGGTTATGATCTTTTGAAATTCTATATGTTTATATGTTATGTAGTTTGTGTAATCTGTTTGATTTTGTGATCTGTTCATAATATATATGTTTTAACATATATTATCTGTTTTATTTAGGTTTAATATTTTTCTTCTTGAAAAGGAATTAGGGAATCATAATGTTAAGCCCTTCTATTCTAATGTTTAATTTTGGTTCGCTTAGTGCTATGATGACAATGAATCGTGGGTTGACTTTCAATAATTTGGTGGATTTTGTTTGTTGTGAGTGGAGTTTTTTGGATGTTAGAGATGTATTCATTCTCAGTGTTTGCTTGATAATGATGAAGATCTTAGGAATATGTTGTTCATTGCTAGTAACATTTCATTGAGTTATATAGATATTTTTGACAAGCAAATTAGTTGTTCGGATGTTAGTAATTTGAAAGGAAGTGGCTCTGTGGACATTGGTTCAATTAGTGCAGTTGTTGAGAGAAGAAGTGATAATATTGAGCAAGAAGTTTCAAATGCTGATTGTATTTCGGCTTTTGGTTCTATTGGAGGTAAGGCTTTACTAACTTCTTCTTGGGCTACTGCAATCAGCCACGTAGGTCAATGTTTTATTGGTGGTGTTAATGATTTTCGTAATGCATTGTCTAAATTTGGGGTTAAAGTTGGATTTAAATATAAATTTATAAAAAATGACAAGGATAGAGTGACAGCTGAGTGCAAGCAAAGGTATCTGAAAAGTTGTGAATGGAGAGTTCATGTGTCCATAGAAAAATCAAATGGTTTCTTTTATAATAGATTTTTGAATAATGTGCATACATGTGGTAATCGAGTTTCTAATGCTTCATGACTTCGCCCAGTTGATGTTATCAATGAGATTAAATCTGATTATGGATTAGACATTAGCTACCACAAAGCATGGTATGCTGTTGAGAAGGTGAAGGATATGAAATTTGGAGAGCATAAGTATTCTTTTGATTTGCTACGATTTTACATTGATGAAGCTAATAAGTCTAACCCTGGTAGCTGTTTGGAGATGGAGTTTGATGAGACAAGTGGTTGCTTTAAGAGATGTTTTATTGCATTTGATGCGACGATTTCCAGTTTCAATTTCGGTAGCCCCATCTTATTTCTTGATGGCTCATTTTTGAAAAGTCGTTACAAGGGAAATCTACTTTCAACTACTTCAAAAGATGCTGAAAAAGGTATAGTTATAAATTTATCTCATTTGTTTAAAACCTATTCAGATTATATTTGTTCATTAAAATGCTATATGTTTCATTTTTATCATCTGTTCTGTTGTGCAGGTTTATTTGTGGTTGCTTTTGCAGTTGTTGTCGTAGAGGATGAAGATAACTGGACCTGGTTTCTCAGGTTGCTTAGAAAAATTATTGACGTAAGTAGAAGAATAATTTTCATTTCAGATCAAAATTATGGGCTCCTTCAAGGTGTTAGAAATGTTTTTCCAACAGCAGATCATGCTTATTGCCTTAATCATTTAAATAGGAATCTTAAAGAGAAGTTGAAAGGACATCATGCTTCTTTTAGGGAGATGATTGTGAAGAAGTTTAAACAATGTGTTTATGTTTCGAGTAAGATTGTATTCCATGATCGCTTGCAAGAACTTTTATCTATGGGTGGTGATCGCGTTGTTAGTTTTATAGATGAAGCTCCTGCTTGTAACTGGGCGAATGCTTACTTTATGGGTAAGCGGTATGGTGAGATGTCTTTAAATGCTGCTGAGTCTTTTAATTCTCAAATATATGAGTTTTGTTCATTGCCAATAACAAATATGATAGATATGATTCGATTGAAGCTCATGAATCAATTGTCTTTTAGAAGGGAAGATTCTTCTACATGGACTACTTTTTTATGTCCTTTGATGGAGAAAAAAATCCAAGAATCTTTATGGGAGAGTTGTGCTTGAGCTGTTAGTTCTTCAAGTGTTGATGTGTTTGAAGTTCATTCATCTCCTCGTGAAGTTGTTAGTGTTGCAAAATGGGAATGTTCATGTGGGAGATGGCAGATAAATTGCTTCCCTTGTTCTCACGCACTTGCTGCAATATCTAAGAGTGGAAAAGATCCTTATAATTTTGTTGAAGAGTATTAATATGCTTCTTCTTATGTCAGATGTTATTCAAGGTCGATCACTCCAGTTATGACAATATAGAAAGAAGACTTTAGTGAAGGAGATGTTCTAGTGATTCCACCTTATACGAGGAAACAACGTGGTAGACCTACGAAGAAAAGAACTCCATCTGTTGGTGAGATTATTCCCAAGAAGATTGGTGTACCAGATGTGGGAAGTTAGGTAACCATAATAGGAAGAGTTGTAATGCTGCAATCTGAATCTCAGATTTGTCTATTTTCATAAACAGATAATATTTCTTTTTGACAATTTTTTTATCATTTTTTTTTTGTTATTTGATGTTTGATTTGGCATTTTAATGGCATTTAATTGATAGAGTTATGTTGAACAGATAATTTTATGGTGAAACAAATATAATTTTCATGAAATAGATAATATTATGTTTCACATTGATGTCATTGTTTTCAATATAAGTGTCTCATTTTGAACTGGAATTAACATAGAATATATATATATATATATATATATACACACTGTTTTTTAAAAAAGGATTGAAATATATATGAGCTACTAAGTTGTTTTTACAACACATGGTACTTTCAATCAAAATCAATTGTCCTTATTTCATAAGACTCCAATGTTCAAGTCCCTTTGTCGTCATTGAGCAAGTCATGAATGACATCTGATCTCAAATGTAGTTGGTAAGTTTTCCCTTGATTTCTTGGTGGGTCATCATTTGTTTGAGGATGTAATAGTATGTAGCACCACAATGAAGGCTGAGACAAAAAGTTCAAATTTATTAAGTGGATTATAAAGCTATTCTATTATGTTTGTTTAAATTCTAATTATGGATTTAAATGGATATTGTACATGTTATCTACTTGTCTTGGGGTCAGTCCTTAAATGATTGGCTTTTCTAATGTATTTTTGTGGGTTGAAAACCTTTCCACGATGTGGGATATCTGGTAAATAACAAATGATACAATGTTATGAGTTTTTGGACAGATATAATATTAAACAGCTAAATTTTTTAATGTATCAAAACAAATATGATCATTTGCTCTGTATATTTCAGGTAATGATCAGTTGTTGATGAGGTTTTGGGGGATAATGAATTATGATGTATCCATTCTTCTTCTTCTGTGTCATACACCAATAATGTCCAATGGTTATTGTTGCAATTCAGGGGGAAGATCAAGTATCTGCAATCTGCTTTCTTTTCATAAAAGATCTTGTCCACTTGCATATCCAACAATCTTTCGTTCTTGGTATTCACCAGATGCTACAAGATTATCAATATAGCAGTATAAAATATGAAGTAACATAGAATTCAATAATATTTTGAATTTGTTATATGTTACCAAACACAGGCTGTTGAAGACATGTGATACACCATCATGATACTTCCATATGAGAACTTTAGATCGATCTGGCTGTCTTGACATCAAGATTTCTGAAATTGAATCTATTATCTGGAATGAATAAAACACGTGAGTATAAAAGAATTTATATTGGATAATGATAGTTAGGACATTGTACTTATCAAAAATATGATCTGTTAACTTACCCCACTAGAAATTTTTTTCTCTTCAATCAGTTCTATAATGTCTTTGAAGGTTGTTGTTGAATAAGGCCCTTTACCACCCTATACGATTGCGCTGTCAGTAAAAATTTTATCTGTTTAGCAAAATATTATATGATTCATTATATAGAAAAATCAATGTCGATTAAGTTATTCGTACCTATCTCCTTCATGCTTGTATATCTGTTTCAGTTTTTCCTTGTCTTCCTCAGAGAGATTCTTGTACACTTGCATTCTTTTTGTTTTTGTAGTAAAAGTCATTTTCAACTTTTTTGTCTTGATTTGGTTGGGAGCATCGCCTACATCAACAAAATCATCATCTTCATTCTTTTCAGTTTTCTGTTCAGGCATGTTCCTTTTTCTTCCAACATTTTGCTTTTCATTTTTCGACTCCATTGCATATGTGTAGGCAGGATCCAATTTCTTTGACCTTTCTTTATGTTTTATATTTATAATCATCGACCTGTAGTCGGTTTTGGTATTTCTGCTTCTTTATATTTTTCACCTCTCTTCACAATCTGTGCCATTGCATTAAGGACATCTTTGAATTTCTGCTCGTAGTCAGTTTTGTAGCTCTCAATTAATTGTGCGAGTTGAATCATAATTTGCTTCAAACTTTCAAAATTTTTCCTATCTGTACACATTTTTCAATCTTTGAATTATCTGTTTCTTCATATGAAGAGTACTTTTGATGTCTTTGAGATTGATTCTCTTTTTTCAGCACTTCATTTTCTTCTTTTAGGATATCCATTTTTGCAGCAGCTTCTTCGTTCTCCCTTTTTGTAGCTTCAACTTTATTTTGTAGTTCAATAATTATTCTCTCATTCTTTTTCATCTTGTTTTCTATACTCTCTATTTGATCCATTTTTTTCACAAGTTCTATATGTTCTGTATCATACACATAATCATATTCCTCTGAATTACTTGTACTATTTCCATCATTTTCTTCCTCTTCAGTATTATTATCTTCTTCTTCACTTTTTTCTTCTTTGTCTGCCTCTTCTTCTTCTTCTAGTTCATTATCTACCTCATCTGTTTGTTTGTCTTTTCTTCATCTTCTTTTTCTTTTTCTAAATTTTCATCTTCTTGTTCTTCGTATTATGAATTTTCACCTTATTCTTCAAATTTCTCTTCTTGCAAACTTAATTTCTTAATTTTCAGCATCTCTATTTCATTTGTTGTTGGTGTGAGTTCTTTTTCATTTATCTTCATATTAAGGAAAACAGATAACATTTTCATTAGACAGCTAACATTTCAATTAAAACAGATAACATTTGCATTAGTTAGTTAACATTTCAATGAAAACATATAACATTTACCTCAGATAGCTAACATTTCAGTGAGAATAGATATAATTGTCTAAGAAATATAATATTTCGAAGTAATGCATATAACTTCATGACAGATTTAATTACAAACCTTTTTCCCATATATCTTAGTAAGACAATTTGTTCTCACAACTTTATCCAGCTTTGAGATGTCCCATTTAATGAACCTTAGTATTGCAACTTTCTTCTTTGGCTTTATCAATGTTGAGTGCTCACATAACCAATACTACAAAATAAAGAATATCAAAATTTACAAGTTTATTGAAATATTACTTTTATAACAGTACTAGTAAGGTTAGTTTTTACTTACCAATAATGCAATTGTGCAGCCATTGATGGTGTGTAATTTTTCAGCATTCTTTTGTATTGATTTAAGTAGTGCTTTTTGGATTGTTGTGGCCAATTATGTCTTCTCATCTTCGCAAAGTCTTCAACATAATGAACAATGTTCCAAGATATTTGCGTTCTAGTGGTTGGGAACAATAGGTAGTGGCATGCATAGATCGACAATATTATGTCTTCTCATTTTGTGCATCTTGTTTCGAATTCCCCTTGTAACAAGAAATGTATGCTTTCTTCAACTTTGAAACTTTCAATTTCTTTAAGTTTTTGAATCTCCTCTTTATGAATTCAGATTTCTATTTTGCTTCTCTTGGCTTTCTATTAATGTTCATTTCTTCTTGACTCGATGACAAACCAAATATTAGCTGTATATCCCTTTTGCTTATCATCATCTTCTTTCCCCCAACAACAAATTTCTTCAGTTTCATATCATACGATTGAAGGATCCTCAGAACAGTTGTGTTTGATTTGATGATTTTCTTAGGATGATCATCATTGATGAATGGCTTGAACAAATTCCAGAAAACTGTCTTCTTCAGCTCATTCTTTTGATTAGTCCCCAATTCAAAGTCATTGATCACTCTCTTTAATGCGTGGAAGTTTGATCTGTATTGTACATTGTAATTTAGACCTAGTTCCATTGCAATTTCTTGTATCTTTCTAGCCTTTGGGTCTCTTTCTGAAAAAGGACACAGATACAATTGAATAGATGTTTTATGTGCAAACATATATTATATGCAAACCTAAATAAGAACTTTGTACTGAAGAAATTTTTGGCTTAATTATGAAATAGGCTTTCAATTCCCAGAAATAACCATAAAATCAACCAAATTAACATCTGACTGGGCTTAGTCTCCATCATGAGCCCTAGTAATTTACTTTTAGTAAAAAATCTGCATATTGTATCCGTCATATAGTATATGTCAATTCCCTGAAACAACCATAAAATCAACCAAATAAGAACTTTGTACTGAAGAAATTTTTTGCTTAATATATGAAATAGACTTTCAATTCCCAGAGACAACCATAAAATCAACCAAATTAGCAGTATATTAAATGAGAATTTTGACAGATACTATATGATAGATATAATATGCAAATTTTTTAAGATATTGAAAATAAGCAAGTAAAATCATGAAAACTTGAATGGCTATATGAATATAAATAAATAACTATATGAACAAGAAGAAGCAAAATCATCATATGGATTATCAAAAAGAACATATATAATTACTAATGGATTAGCTTTTTGTGTTGAGTTACAACTTACAACCAAACCCTAAATCAACATATATAATACAATTTACTTACTCTTTACTGCCCTTTGTTTGCGCTTTTTGGTTGGTTTCTCCATTTGTAGCTGTCCGAAGAGAGGTACAAAGGTTGATTTGCTTGTGAGTAGTTTATCTATTTTTGAGAGAAACAGAACTAGACAAATCGGACTATAACTTCTTTGGTTGATAATGAAGTAAAAATGTAGTCGATGGTTGCATGGATCGACGGTCGCAGGAGCGGCGGTGATGACGACGACGGAATGTAGGCGTAAAATCACGCTTTTTTCGGTTTTGTTTCTGACGATAGAAGCTTCGTGAAGAAGGTAACGTCTCTTTAGGAGTATTTTTGTCAACACAATACAAATGTAATTTTTTCTAATGTTTTTCCCGCTTTATCCTTCCTTGAATATATCACTACCATATTGTCCTTTCCCCTAATTTCTCCAACTATAAATGTGTATCAACTTTCATCCTTAAAATAAAAAATTAAATAATTTGTCAAATATCAAAAATATATTTCCATGTCCATATTGATCCACAAACTTAAAGCCCTAATCTTACAATTTTACCCCAATAATGTGTATCCCAAATTAGCTGCTAGCGCTATGCCATGCTCTCAGCAACAAATAATAGGAGAATCATTGAGCATCAAAACTCAAGGCTCGGCCTGCACAATCCCAAGTCAAACTCAAGCCTGCTTGGTAACAGTAACTTCCAAAAGATTTTCGTAGACTGAATCATACATCTCTTCATTGCAGATGCACCATTAATTGTTGATTTGTCAAAATAATTCTCGCAAAATGGGGCCAACGTCAAATGATTAGGACCAGGAGTAAATGGCTCAAATACACCACTTTTGGGAGTTCGAGGGCTACTGTTGTCATCAATTGAAGCACATGGGTCTTGATTTCTGGAGTAATAGGCCATGATTCCTCGTTCTCTCAGTTAGAATCAGGAGTAATAGACCCTAAAGCAATAGCCGTTGGATTAAGAGAACTTCCTTTATACAAAAATAATATCAATTGTTTCTTATTTTAGGGTTTGCAAAGGATAATTTATGGTTTACCTGAAGGACAATGTTAGAGACCCTCAAAGTTTGACCTCCAAAAATCCCCCAAATTTATGTAGCTTTAAAATAACAATTGATTAAAAACACATATGTAGAGTCCACTTTACATCCAACACTTCAAATTAAATAGGGTCATTTGAGATCACTTTTTTGGGTCTCAAGCATTATTCTTCGCAAAGTCAGAACAGCACCAGAGAAGAGACGAGGAAGGGAACAGCGTGGCACGGAAACGAAGCGTGGCGTGGTATGGGGCGTGATACTTTGTTAAAGGCCTAAATTAGCAGCAAAAACAGTTTCAGAAGGAAAATGAAAACACGTGTATAAGGAAAAAAAAATATATTTAGCTATAAAAAGGAAAAACAAAATCGACGTATTATTGTGTGTTTTTTCTGGTTCTTATTTTCTTCTTCTTCATTGGCGATTACTGCCTTATTCGCTTAGAAATCTGGCCTTGGACGGCATCCAGTAAAATTCGGTGATTTCTTGTTCCACCTTCTCGCCATGTATTCAATGCTCGCTCTTCGTCGCATTCACGCTTAATTCACTTTTTTATTTCTGATATTTCGTATTGAAATTTATGTGATCTCTCTGATGTGCCCACCAAGTGTTTGATGAAATTCCTACGCTGCCTGCATATCAAATTTATTTAGTTTTTTGAATGTAATTTTTCATCAGTTTATCAGTCTCGTGTAATCCCTCCAACTGCTTGTTGTTATATTCTCGATGTAGAGAGAAGTGACTGATTGCTTTGTTTTTGTTCATTTGTTGTTTATATAGCAATGGCGTTGAGATTGGCTTCCAGGAAGTTGAGGAGCGATATCTCACCTATACGTTCATCGGCTTCTCTACTTCATTCACATGCTACAAGCTTTGGTACGTCTCCAAAATCCTCCTCTTTTTTGAGGTTTTATGTCTTAATTTTTTACAGATTATATGATTAGGGTTAGTTTTCAAATGATTCTCAACTGACGGTAAGCTCTTTTTGTTACCTTCCATTTGCGTAAAAGGGGTGCCTGCTATAAGAGTGAAAATTAAACTAGCTGTAGATTTACAGAAGTTGTTTGTCCCGCATACTTAACCAAGCAAAAGACATTCGTGCATTAAATATTACCTGGTGGTCCATTGTTCCATGATATTTCAATGTTTATAAATGCAATTACATTTTCAGGGTATAGGGAAGTACGAGAAGAAGAGAAGACTAGGATGGTCAGTAATGTCTTCAGCAATGTCGCCTCAAACTATGATCTGATGAATGATGTGATGAGTGGAGGACTACATAGATTATGGAAGGACAGGTTATATTCTTTGGTTCCCCTTTTAATTGACTATCATATTCAGCAGATCTCTCTTTGGCTTCTCATTCCTATCTGGAAACTATTTCAGGCTGGTTTCCAAGCTGAATCCATTCCCAGGAATGAAACATCTTGACGTGGCTGGCGGGACAGGTCTGTACCCTTGCTCAGTTGTATATTATATTAGTATAAAAGCTTAATTTGGTGCAACAGAACTATGGGAAGAGCAAGCTGTAAGAACATTGAGAGCAGGAGTGAAGGTTTCATTTAAGATAAAGAAAACTATCCAGCACTTCATATGGTGCTGCTTTTGTTGGAATTAAAAACTTTGCCCCTTTCTTGTTAAATATATCACTGTGTTAAAGGTCTACGTGGTAAAATTATTCAACTGTAAAAATATGGTTTTTTTTGTCTTTTTTTATTGTCTGGTTAATTCTATAATAAAAGGTTCCAGAAACTTTGGGAAAGAAGAAGAGAAAAATTTCTGGGTAAGAATCAATAATAATCGTAAGATGGAAAATGCCTGTTATGCCAAAATTGTCTGCCAACCATTCATGACACTTATTTGGAACATAATGTTAGAACTTTCAAAGTAATATTGGCATAGTGTAGATGTTCAGAGTATGGAGTTTTAAGAAGTTTATTTAAAGTACTTTTTCTAAACTCAGGTAAAGTGTGCAGTTTTTTCAAAGTAGAAAAGTTACATATTCTTCTTTGGCGATCATTTTATGTGAATGCAACTTGGTTTCAGCATCAGCATATCTCTAATCTGAAAAGGAGTTATGCTATGTGAAACTTTAGTTTAGTCACCCTTGATTGTTTTGGTATGTAAAACTAAATTTAGATTGGAGTTTAAAATATTACTTTGCAGGGGATGTTGCTTTCAGGATCTTAGAAACCATAACCAGTATCAGACGTAGAGTGAGGCAGAGTACTTTTGATGATTATTTACAGGATGAAACTCGAATATACGTATGCGATATCAACCCAAACATGCTAAATGTAGGGAAAAACCGGGCTGTAGAGAGAGGTAAGACTAATGGAAGATGTATCATAGACTTCCCAGATTGAGGATTTATATGAGATTCCTACTGGTTATCCATGCTTATTATTTTCACAAATTGATGTAATTATGCTACTTCTAGGTCTTGGGGAGGAGAAGTCTCTTACATGGGTGGAGGGCGATGCTGAAGCGTTGAGTTTTGAAGATTTGTCAATGGATGGCTATACAATCGCTTTTGGAATAAGGAATGTGACACACATAGAAAAAGTTCTTGCTGAAGCTTATAGGTAAACTTGTAACTATGTGGCCTGTAATCAACTTCTTTTACAGCTTAAATGCTTCTATTTTTTTCTTCTTAAGTTACGGGGTAATATCCTTAATTTTTGAGTGAGAGGGAATCAAACCTTAAACTTTCTTGCAAATGTAAGGAGTTGTGTACCAGCAGGGCACAAGCTCCTTTTCTTTAACAGCTTAATTGCTTATAAGTGTTAAAGTAGAATGATGCAGATATTCTTGATTTCTAATGGTATGCCCTCTATTACTGGATCATGGAGTCTCGTTTATTTTCTTTTTGAGAGAGTTTACCAGTTGCGGCAATAATAGATTAGAAGATTATCAGAAAATAGTTGAGGCTTTCAAGAGGAAGACTCCCAAAACTAAGACATTCTTTTTTGATAATTCTTTTAGACTGTTGGCTCTATATATGTGGTGTTTAGGGAGGAGAAATATGAAGAATTTGATCTGAAATTTTAGCTATATGACTGGGAAACTACCATGACTAAGGCAAGTAAGCAAGAAAGACATTTTAATCCATCAGCCCAAAGCATTGAAAACCTTGATATCTTATTTTGTAAATGGTCTTCATTTTCTACCTTTGAAATGATAGGAATATAATATGAGGTATGCAGCTAAGAACAGAACTTCTATAGATGAACAGTGGGAAATTAAAGATTTGATGACAGGTAAAACTCCTGGGGGTGTAAACGAACAGGTCGCCAGTGAGCTGCATTTCTACAAGGGCGTTAGGGCGAGGCTTGTTTGTAAACAAGTTGAGCTAGGGGCAACTTAGATCCCATTTACTATAGAATCTCGCAGGTGATCCTAAACTAACCAAGGCACTCAACTAGAGCTCTTTTACTAAATGGGCCGAGCCAGGCATGGAGAAGCCAAGCTCGCTCTGCTCATTTACACCTCTAGGGGTGATCTTAGCAGTTTTGTCAAGCAACAAAAAATTATTGGGCATGTCTTCTTTGTGAGATTAGAGATCAGAGATCTTCCAGCATCATACAGTAAACAATCTAAAGCTGACAATTTTTGAAATGCATTGGAATTCTGGAAGATATCTTTATAAGCAAAGATATGTGTATTAATGATTAATTTAGTCAGGGATTCATGCACTTGTGCTTGAATTTTCTCACTTTTCCCCACAAATGCGCCAACATTTCATCGATATACATGCCAAAACTGAGTTCGACGATTTTAATAATGTCTTACCTTTTATTGGTTCTACCCTGACCCTATATCATATCCTAAACCTTCTTGTGCAGCCACAAGTATAGCACAACATTCTCAGTTGTACTACTTTGTTTGTTTCTTTGTTGCCTCTCGAACTTGTTGAATTTACCCTATTCAGTCATACAAAGCTTCACATGTACTCTTCCACTTCCTCTCACCAGCCCTAATACTATTTGATATCATACATATTCCTCTATGTTTCCATTGTCATACTCAGATATCTCGGCTGATCATGGTTCAACCTGAAGCTTTTTTGTTTTTGATAAAGTTCAACCTGAAGCTTATCCACTGTATGCTACTTTTTTCCATCATATATTAATATTATGCTAGTGCATGTCACTATCGCCCTAGTTTACTTATCCATGTCATGCAGTGAGAAACATTGCTTGGAACTCTCTGTCTTTATCTTACACTTTTCAGTCAATTTTTGTGATGCAGCTAGGGTCAGTGCATTAGTGACTAACAACTGCAAGAGTGTCCTTAGCTTTTGCTAATTAGTATCTTTAGCTTTTCGATATTTTCTCTCATGAATGTTCATGCTTTAGCTTCTTTTTTTAACTTTTTCATACTAAGCTTTTTATTTCACAGGTTTACATAATTACATCTAACCGTCTCAAAGTCTATTGGATACATCGTAGACTCGTAGTTGTCATCATGCATAGCTCTTTGAATTGAATCATTTTTTAAGTGAACTATGGTTATTTCTGAATCCTATCTATTTGATGTCCCCTTTTCCTTTTCCTATAATAGACTGAGCTAGGGATTGTCATTAGACTGACCTACTTATTGCATGACACTCTCGGTCGAACTTATGAGTTGTGGATAAACTCATAGCATTAATGACCAACACCTGCAACTTCTCTTAGCTTTTTCCATAGTATCTTAATTCTTAAACTTTTGGATGTTTTCTCTTAACATGTTGATACTTATTGTGATAGCTTCAATGGTTTTGTTGGATAGGGTGCTAAAAAGAGGAGGAAGATTCCTTTGCCTGGAACTTAGCCATGTGGAAGTTCCTGTATTTAAGGATTTGTGAGTATCTTGCCCTCTCATCTGCTAGCATATGATGGTGCGAACACTAAGAAGAAAATTTTTATTAGTATAGCGTTATTATGAAGTTGATATTGTTCTTTAATGGTCAATTAAATTTTGATTTCCGAATATATCAGCTAGTCTAACCTATTAGAAGATATATATGATAACCAACCTGGCTTCGATAAAATTTTTAAAACTTATAATCCCCTTGTTTGTCTTATTAGTTCCAAGAGTTAATAAAACAGATTTTCTACTGTTTTTGTTTCGCTTAATTGAAGTTTCTGTTAGTAGTTTTTTGTATGAGCTCATGGTGGTTCAGACATGCGTTTCTGATAAATGATCTTCATTCATCAACGAATATGCCATTATACTATTGAAAAATATTCTACATGGATTCTTGCTGTCTTTCATTTTTAACTTTCTGTAATTAATTACTTCCATTTAGCTTTTTGTATGAGCTCATGAGGGTTTCCTGTTCTTTCTGTGTAGGTATGATTATTATTCATTTTCGGTAATTCCAGCGCTAGGAGAGCTTGTTGCAGGTGATCGAGAATCTTATCAATATTTAGTTGAAAGTATCCGTCGTTTTCCTTCTCAGGTATATTTTGTCTTATATGTGGTCTCACTAAAACAGATTATTCAATCACATTCTGCAATTACCTGAACTCGGGTTTTGCTTGGGCTGCAGCCCTCCTCCTGTTGGCGAAGGCTTTAGAAAAAATGTAATCTTATGATATTGCTTGCGTGGTCTTAAACAGAAAGATATAGGGGAGTATGGGCAATAATCTTGGTGCTTTATTGAGGCTGTGTGTAGTCCAGACTCATCTTCTATCCTTTCTTTGCGAAATGCTTCTTAATATATGCTCTTCTGTTTAGGGAAAAGAGAGACAAAAAGAATTATGAGCCTCTGTATATCTTGCAATTGTTTTTCTTTTCTTTTCTTTTTAGTTTTTCTTATAGAGGGCTGCATTTCATCATTAATAGTGACCGAGGACATCAAAGATGAAGTTATCCCCGATTGTTATGTTGATAAAGTAGCAGTTTTATTTGAAGAGTTAAACAACCGATGCTAGTCCCTAATTTGCTATATCATGTCTCAGACAAAAGAATGTTAGTGTGGTTTAATGCTAATGCTTATTTAATACTTATTTGAAGATATATAGACATTATAAAAATGTAGAAGATATACAAGCTCTTAGAATTTGCTGTATTGATGCTCTAGGTTTATTCAAAGAACTAATATATTTATGTAGTCATGGTAAACGTGATTTTGTCACATTGGTGGTGATATATCGATTGCTTCCCCTGCAATTAAATTTTGGTTCCATGATCCCTAGTTCATAAAGCAGTAGAGTATTGAACCTGACTGAGACTTCTGTATTTATTATGTATGAAAGCATTTTGTAACTATTTTTGTTTATTGATGAATGCAGGAGAAATTCGCTTCAATGATTGCAGATGCAGGGTTTCAGAAAGTCGAATACGAAAATCTTGTTGGGGGAGTGGTTGCCATTCATTCAGGGCTGAAAATTTGAAGATAAGCTTGTGAGGTCTCTGTTTTCATGGGCAGCCTTTTCCACACAAGATTTTATATTCTTTTGCTTAGATTTAATGAATACTAATAAACTTGTTGCCACCGGTAATTATCTGTTGATGTGGTAATTATCTTTCATGCATCCAATAATTTCATTAGCTTCAAATTGAATTTGTCCGTTTGACATTCTTTGTTTGCTCGGTATCTTGCACCACGTGACAAGAAGTTACTCATTGGAGCTGGTATGGAAGTTACTTAAGGAGTTTTGATACCAAATTGGTATGAATTATTGCGAATGTAATTCTTTGAAGTAGTGAAGTTATTTATGATAGGTTTTCATTGTTCTTTATTTGTGTTTTCTGTTTTTTTGCAAGTTCTCTATATGCAGCTTTGGAAATTTTAAAGGCTTATTTGACCAATATAAAGTTTGAAGGTTCATTTTCTCCATATCAGAAATTATAAGGGCTAATTTGGTCCAATTCTTTGTCACGTATATAATAATAAATTATTAATAACAATCCACGTCATCAAGATAATGGCAGAGCATATTCACACTTCGGACTAATGATAGGGTAGGGTTTTCCAAGATTTGATTGATCGCAGTTATGTAGATTCCATTTACTATAGAGGTTATCAGGGAATTCATAAGAGGAATCTTTGAAATAAAAAGGATTTGTTTTTGCATATCCCGAACGAGAGCTGAAGAGAATCTTTGGAATAAAAAGGGTTGGTTTTTGCATATCCCAAACGAGAGCTTGTCTTCAGGTAAAAAGTGCATGATCTCGAGATTAGGATATCATATACGATTTCAGCCGTTCTTTTGGGTTCGAAGCTGCATATTCTGGGTATTCTGTCAGACATTTGTCCAAGCTGGTTCGGTTGAAAAGTTGCAGGGAGTTCTAATAGACGTACAATTCGATTCACTCAAGGTAGACATCTTTCAATGTTTGGTTTTCCTAGATCTGACAGGTTTGTGTGTTTTTGTTGTAGTTTGTTATAGGTACAATGTTCAACTTAATTTCATTTTTTACTTGGGTTAAATTGATTCCGTGATGTGCTTTTTTATGAAATTAGAAGCGTAATGCGGTTCAAGCAGATTTGATTGCAGGTTATTGTCATATGGAGTGATTAATTACACTAGCGCATTGAGCAATGTAATTAACCAGCATAATGTAATTGTTCAATAAATGTATACAGGACTTAATGTAAATAAACTGGTTATTGCATTGTGTATGCTGTAATGTAATTAGTTATTAATATATATTTGTAGTGATGAAAGGGATAATATGGAAGGTTGTGATCTTAACTATAATGTAGGTCAAGTGGACAACATAGATGGCTTTGTCAAGGCTGTTTCCTCTAATGTTCCGATGAACGGAATGATATTTGATTCAGTTGATGATATGTACAACTTCTACAAGGAGTATGGA
This sequence comes from Tripterygium wilfordii, assembly GCF_013401445.1. Taxonomy (NCBI): domain Eukaryota; kingdom Viridiplantae; phylum Streptophyta; class Magnoliopsida; order Celastrales; family Celastraceae; genus Tripterygium; species Tripterygium wilfordii. The sequence goes on along the minus strand of NC_052254.1, from coordinate 6,072,753 downwards.
TTAGTCAATGGCTTTTCTGTTAAAAGGAGGTCTATCACACATGACAACAATGGGAATCACAAGTATTTGCTATTTACTTGTGGAAGATCAAAGTCTCCCATTAATCATCATGCTTATTCAAAGAACCAATGCAAGGCTAGGCTTGCACGACGTCAATCTGAAGATGAAAAGTGGGAGATTAATAAGTTTGCACCATCAATTACTGCCTCTAACTTTTGTATTCTAAGCAGTGCTTCTCTTAATATTGTTGAATCACCATCATTCTCTATTTCTATACCATGGTCACTGATATGAAATTTAAGACCTATTAAAAATATAGCGATTTCAAACCCAAATTATACTCGTAAGTGCACGAATCAATTGTAGCATAGAAGTGGTAAATACGAGTGTCGTACCCACAAGGACTGAATATTAAATATGTGCAATTCCAACTCTTCGTAATTATCAGTAGAAACAAAATGAATAAAGATTAACACAACTAGACAAACACTAGGGATCCGATTTCACCAACTCTATTGTATTTAAATTATTTAGCCAATAATTCTCATTTCATTCATGCATGTCAAAGATCAAGTCCCCTAATTTATGTAATAGTCATGGGCATCTGACTTACCACGTCTATTCTCAACTGCAACCATTCATGGGCATATGGATTGGCTAGGACAATAAAAAATGCATTAGGACCTATGGTAACTTATGTAGCGATCACAGAGATCCTAGCATATGACATTTATGTCTAAGTAACTCCGGTGTCACCTGCAAGAAGCTGGTCTCAAATTGGACATGGGCATATGTCTCAAGTTGCATCATGGTAATCAACCCTAGATGATAGCTAACCATCAGGATTTAATTATCAATAAAGAATAGCTAATTAACACTTGACATAGCATGAATAAACTAACAATTAATCAAACCAAATTTATTTAAACATAATAGAGTGGATCCATCATCACCCTAGTAAGAGGATTAGTTCCTCATACTAGGTTACATAACCAACAATTTATCTCACAAAATTCTAGAAAGAATATGTGATAGAATTGCTGTAAAAGAGAAAATGAAACTCCAGAACTCTCTCTATGATTCTAACTCACTCTCTGATATTTTTTCTTCTCTTGCTCTTTGCTTTCTCCAGAGAGACTCCTCTCTTTTTGTCTCAGTGTCTGGTCCTTTTATAGAAGTGAAAAGTTACTGATAAGCTTCACGAATGCCGTATTTTGAAGACTTCAGAGGAAAGTTGGGCTGCATACATGAAATATCAATACAAAGATCATTTATTAATGTCAGACACTTATATACATATACATATATATCTATACGTATAACTATTACGTTGGACTTTTGCATATATATATACACACATACATATATATATCTATATATATAACTATTACTTTGACTTTCGTACCACACACACACACACATATATATACAACTATATATATAGACTTATATATGTATATATCTGCCTATAACACTGTTTATATATAGACTTTTATACATTTATCACAACCCCCAACCAGCTTATTGCTAGTCCCTAGTAATTCAAGCGTTCGGAAAATTCATGCAAAAACTGTAAATAATCCAAGTATCTCGATAATATGAATATATTCAAGAATCCATCAACCACTATCACTAGAACAAATCATTCTGACTAAATTTCATACCACCCATTCTTTCTTAGCGTGAGGTGTAGTGCGTAGCGAATTTAACATAAATATGAGGCTTTAATTTAAGCTTAACACAAACACTGCAATATCACAAGAATCATCAGACTCAATGAACAGTTAATATCAAGGGATTTTTTTTTTAATAATATATATATTTTTTATGTGACTTGTGCAATGCTCAGTTTTATTAAGCTTTCTAATTGACCCTTGTAACAAGCGTTCAACCAATGACTCCCAATCCAGTTGGCTCAGGGCATTAGGTGTAAAGACACCCCAACGGGTTTAATAACTCGAGTCAAAAAGGCTACAAAACTTCGCTTGTCACATAGGTTGATGTCTTGATTTTTCTACCTTTTTACGTGAACACTCACTGCTTACTGAGGCAAGAGGCCCGGTTACTCAGCAGAGAAACTCATAGACACGCCTGTTATTTATAATTACCTTTTTTTTATATATATATATATCCCAAGATATAAATATTCAAAGAATTCCAAATCAACTCTAGAAAATCACAATATTCATAATTAATCTCAAATATCATACCCCACAAATACGTAATTCTGTGCAATTGATTCAATTATTAAATAGAATAGGTGAGACAAAACTAAAGTCAGAATAATCCACAAGTGATTATGGGTTTTCAACTCAAATTATTATCCATACTTCAGAGATATTTAGACCAACTCAGAAATACGGTAAAATCATAACTTCCAAATCACAACCAATATATATATATATATATTTCAAATAACTAAACGGAATAAACATTTAACAACAAACGGTTCTAAGACTCAATATTCCCAAAGCACCGCAAACAAACGGAATTTGTCTCAACACCAGGATCCTTGAGACTGGATGCTAGGTTACTATCAACCTAACTAAAGAGATGTACCCCATAGCAAAGGGTAAAAGGCTAACAAGGCCTTACAATAGGTTGTCATTCTCTAAGAGTTTCTGGTCGGCTCAATGGAACCCAAGCCAAGGTCAACAGTCCTTTGTATCTCCACTTTGGGGCTTTACAATTATGGACATTTCGTCCAGTCTATGCTTAGGACTCCCAAATACCTTATCGGTGGTTGTTTCCTAGACAAACTACTAATTACTTAGCTGGTTGAGTTGGCATCCCTCCAAGAGATCAACTACAAGTGTTTCAAGCTTGCACCTAAGGTAGCACAACACTTGCCTCCTCTAGCTACATTTTTTTTTTTTTATCTAACAATCATTTCCTCCCCCACTTAAAATTTCGCATTGTCCTCAATGGGAAAAGACAAAAAAAAAAAACTAAATAGGAAAATTAAATATGCTAAACTGTGGTTCAGAGAAATACAACCTGATGCAAAAAATTTGGACCATTGGATTGCGATGTTTTCAATGCCGTATCATATCCATGAGCACGGTCAACATGTGCTCCAGCCTCTGTTGTCCAGCCTCTAATGTTTGTAGCCCCATCTCGAGCCGGGCTATCGCTACACTCACGTGATCTGGTTGTTGAGACACTGCAACTGCTGAGGAGGACTCTTCAGGTGGTGATGTTAAGGGTTTTTCTTGGGGCTGCTTCTTTCTAGAAGAAGATGTTTTCAAATGGTTAATGCTTTGACGCCATGTCTTTTTTTTCAGCATGGTGACCTGATATCCCTAAGATGCCTGAGGCAAAGGAGGTCGAATGCTTTTGTACGAAAGCAACCTTGTGATAAGTCGTGGGAAAAATAACTTTCCTGCCTTTGTTGGCTTCTTCTCGACGAAAGATTTGGCTGTGAAAATTATGGCCAGATAGATCTTCCCAATGTCAAACCAATACCCTTTATACATAGAGTATAAAACTGACAAGAATTTTCCCCGTCGTTCTTGCTCATGGCCAATAGGACACAGATTTTCCCTGATAGCATCATCCAACAACCACATCTTTGGTGGCAAGTAGGCTCGGCGTGTAGCATTGGTGTGTTTATTCCTCTTTCCGCTACACATATCATCAATCATTTCCTGCTTTGATGCAAAGATCGGTTGTCGAAATCCAATGGTCTTATCATATGCTGGTGGATACCCTAAGCAGCAACACAGATCTGTTGTTGTGAATTGAACAGTCATACCAGCTATAACAACCTGGTAAACAGGTTGATTCCCAATCCGCTCACTTCGTGGTAGCTCGATGAGAGTGTGATAGAAAGAACGAATGATTTGAGGATACACTAGTAAATTATCTTCTGGATCTGGATCTACGAGAAACAACAAGGAATGCTCCCTCAGGAAGTGCATCGCCCATCTGTTGATGACGTCTCGCTGTATCTTTTCATCAATTCTACACTCAGGAATGATTTCAGCTTCGTTGAATAATGCAAACCTGGACTGGGATTTTGATAAGATGGTGCGTGGGCGTCTCGGCATATTTTTTGATCTTTGCTAGAGAGAGAAAAAAAACACACTCCAAAAAAAAAATTGATTTGAGATTTCGATGAATCGAGAATAATGTACTACAAGTATGGAAGAAATTTGGGGTGCCTGTCACATCACCAGTCTATTTACCATCACGCTCCGCTGTTCAGTTCAACGCTCGATGAAGACCAAAATACTTTTGTTTTTCAAATAAATAATAATAATATTAAAAAAAAAATAAAAACAAAAATAAGACAGAAATATGGGTTGCCTCCCATAAGCGCTGTATTTATCGTCTGGGCAAGACGAAGTGTTCCCAACACTCAATTACCTGGGTCTTGGAGAGTAATGCTGGACACTGTTGTGTCATAATTAACTTCCAAATAAGGTTTGAGGCGATGACCGTTAACCTTGAATTCATTTCCCGTCTCCAAGTTTTTAATATCAACAGCTCCATGGGGATATGCTCGAACAACTTGAAATGGGCCATACCATCTTGAACGTAACTTCCCTGGAAAAAGTTTTAGACGAGAGTTAAACAAAAGTACCTTTTGACCAGGAAAAAATTCTTTCATTGTGATGCGCTGATCATGATATCTTTTTGTCTTTTCCTTATAAATCCTCGCATTTTCGTATGCCTCGTCACGTAGCTCGGCAAGTTCATTGAGCTGCAGTTTCCTCTTCTCACCAGCTGCATCGTAATCAAAATTCAACCTTTTTATTGCCCAGAATGCCTTATGCTCGAGCTCTACAGGAAGATGACAAGCCTTGCCGAAATTCAAACGATACGGAGACATGCCAATTGGAGTTTTATATGCAGTGCGATATGCCCAAAGAGCATCATTCAATTTTATACTCCAATCAGTTCTTTTGATATTCACAGTCTTCTCCAAAATTCGTTTAATTTCTCGGTTAGAAATCTCTGCTTGTCCACTGGTTTGAGGATGATAAGCAGTGGCAATCTTATGCGTGATATTGTACTTGGCAAGAAGTGTAGACACACTCCTGTTCAGAAAATGCTTCCCTTCATCACTGATTATAGCACGTGGAGTGCATATCTTGGAAATATTACACCTTGAAGTAACCGGATTACCACCTCACTTTTGTTGGTTGGGCTTGCAACAGCTTCAACCCACTTGGACACGTAGTCTACTGCCACTAGTATATATTCATTCCCATGAGACTTGGGAAATGGCCCCATGAAATCTATTCCCCAAACATCAAAGATTTCAACCACCAAAATATTGTTGAGTGGCATTTCATTCCTGCCAGAAATGTTGCCAAGTTTCTGACAATTTCCACAGGTGGAATAGAAAATGTGGGCATCCTTGTGAAGAGTTGGCCAATAGAACCCTGATTGTAAAATCTTTGCAGAAGTTCTCTGGGTACCAAAATGACCACCACAGGCGAATGTATGATAGAATTGTAAAATACTCCGTTGTTCTTCCTGTGGCACACACCTCCGAATGATTTGATCAGCACAATGCTTGTATAAGTAAGGCTCATCCTAGAAATAATGCTTGGCTGTGGAGAAAAATTTCTTCCGTTGTTGGTGAGTCCAGTTTTTGGGAATAAAACCTTTTGCAAGGTAATTGGCAATATCAGCATACCAAGGTATCTTAATTTGTACGGAGAAAAGCTGTTCATCCGGAAAAGTTTCATTCAATGGAAGCTCCGTCTTCTCACCATCATTTGCTTGGACAATACCTTCGTGAACCATAAAATGGCATTTCTCCCAATTAAGCACCAAATTAGTCTTCTGACATCTCTCCAGAACCAAGGCAAGATTGCACAAGCAAGTATCAGAAGATGATCCGAACACGGAGAAATCATCCATAAATACTTCAATAATGTGGCCCACCATGTCAGAAAATATACTTGTCATGCACCGTTGAAAAGTAGCTGGTGCATTGCAAAGCTCAAATGGCATTCTTCTGTAAGCAAATGTCCCAAAAGGACATGTAAAAGTTGTTTTCTCTTGATCCTCCAATGCGATCACAATTTGATTATAGCTAGAGTAGCCATCAAGAAAGCAATAATGGGAATGACCTGCCAGTCTTTCCAGCACCTGATCAAGAAATGGTAAAGGGAAGTGATCCTTTCTTGTGGCAGAATTCAGCTTCCGATAATCAATACAAACACGCCACCCTGTCTGTTTTCTTGTTGGAATGAGCTCATTTTTGTCATTAGTAATCACCGTGATTCCCGATTTCTTGGGAACCACTTGAACAGGACTGACCCATTGACTGTCGGAAATAGGATAGATGACTCCTACATCCAACAACTTCAATATTTCAGATCGAACTACCTCCTTCATCGCTGGATTGAGGCGTCTTTGTGCTTCACGTGAGGATTTTGAATCATCTCCCAGTAAAATTCGGTGCATGCACATAGTAGGGCTGATGCCTTTGATGTCAGCAATGGACCAGCCAATAACACTTTTGTATTGCCGTAGCACCAGCAAGAGACTTTCTTCCTCCGAATTGGTAAGATTAGCGGCTACAATGACAGGTAACGCTTCTTCAGCACCAAGATAAACATACTTCAAATGCTCCGGAAGTTGCTTCAAATCTAACTTTGGTGGATTTGCAATTGAAGGAACCACTTTCGGAAGTGGAGGACCGAGAGCTTCAAATGTACGGATCCACCTATGATTCACTGGTTGGTGTGCTTGCAAATATACACAAAATTCTGCAACTTCACCATCTTCTTCAACTTGCAATTCAGGAAACGCAAGGCAAGTTGCCAAATGGTCAGTAGATTGATGCTCCAAAAATGATTCATAAATTGAGCCATCAAAAACTTCAATGCTAAAACACTCCCCTATATCTGAAGGATGTCGAGTAGCTTCGAACAGATTAAATTCCACCGTTTGTCCTTGCACAGTCATGGACAAACAACCCTTTTGTACATCCATAATAGTTCCCGCAGTGGCCAAGAAAGGCCTCCCCAAAATGATTGGTATGTTTCTGTCTTCCTCCATATCAAGGATAATAAAATCTGCTGGAAGGAGAAATGTGTCAACTTTGACAAGAACATCTTCTATGATACCTAGTGGAAATTTTATTGACCGATCCGCCAATTGCAAAGTGATCGAAGTTGGTTGTAATTCCTTTTCGAGACCAAGTTGCACAAAAACTGAATATGGCATCAGGTTGATGCTAGCACCCAGGTCTAGAAAAGCTTTCTCGAAAGAAACTTTCCCAATAGCACAAGGGATAGTGAAACTCCCTGGATCCTTCAGCTTTGGTGGTAGCTTCTTATTTAGAACGGCGCTGCATTGTTCAGACAGCATAACCTTCTCGTATGGAGCCAGTTTCTTCTTTCTGGTGCAAACGTCTTTGAGAAATTTTGCATAGGAAGGAATTTGTTGAACTGCGTCAAGGAGAGGAATGTTGATCTCCACCTTTCTGAATATATCCGTTATTCGCCGCATCTGGTCAATCTTCTTCTCATTCACCAACCGGCTAGGGAAAGGCACATGAAATTCATTCATTTTATGCTTTGATAAGTCAGCCGGCTTGGGCTGAGTTGCATCATCAGGCTTTTGTTCATCAGTTTTTGTTTTCTTCTTGGCCTCTTCACCATCATTCTCTAAAAATCCCACAGTTGTTCCGCGTCTGGTGGTAATGGCGTTGATTTGTTCCTTGCCTTTTGGATTGACTTCTGGTTGACTCTGCAATCTGCCCAGCTCTCTTTCACTTAATCGCTCAGCAATTTGACCAACTTGAACTTCAAGTTTCTGAATAGATCCATGTATGTTGCTAAATTGTTGGTCGTACCTGCTATTTTACTCCGTCGTATTCTGAATAAAATTTTAGGTGTTGAAAGCTAGAAAAGCCATTTGCTCCTCCAAAGAAAACTTCTTTGGTTCGGCAGGGACTTGTTGCGTCATCTTCTGATTGTATTGCTTACTCTGGCCTTGTCCTCCCCAACTGAAATTTGGGTGATTTCTCCATCCTGGATTGTATGTATTTGAAAATGGATTGTTGTTGGGTTGGAAACCACCTTGCCCCACATAATTGGTATGTTCTTGTTCAGAGTTGGAAGACATAGGACATGTTTCCTTGGTGTGGTTAGGTTGAGAACAAATGGCACACATCTCAACTTGGCCTGCTTGTTGGGAAGATGAAATTGCATTCATTATCATGTCAATCTTCTTCTCCATGGCTTGCAACTGAGGTTGATTTTCTGCTCTGGTGTGAACTTCATACACACCTTTTGGAAGCTTTACCCCTTGCTTTACTCTAGATGAAAATTGTTGAGAAATTTCATTTAAAGTTTCAAATAGTTCAAAAGCTTCTTCACTGCTTTTCTCCATTAATATGCCTCCACAAGCTGAATCTACAATGCTTGTGTTTGTTGCGTCGAGTCCTTCATAAAAAGCTTGAACTTGATCATCTTGTGACAAGTTGTGGTGTGGACACTTGAGCAGTAGCTGTTTAAAGTTAACCCAAGCTTCATAAAATAAGTCCCCATCTTTTTGCTGCCATGTTTGAAATTCCCTTCTTAATTGTTTCGTCTTCTGGGCTGGGAAAAACTTCTTCAAAAATTTTGTTGCCATTTCCTCCCATGTAGTGATCGATCCTGGGGTCAAAGAATTGAACCACAGTTTTGCATTGTCTTTGAGAGAAAATGGAAACAATATGAGTCGTGCTTCTTCCGACGTCAAACCTTGAACAGATTGTGTCTTACAGAGTTTAAAGAATTCTCTGATGTGTAGGTAAGGGTCATCAAATGTTGTGCCTCAAAATTGTGGGACTGCATTGAGTAGAACTGGAGAGAATGTGACATTGCCTTGAACATTGGGTTGAAATGCTATGCTGGATGGTTGCTCCATATTCTGAGGTACAAATGAATTCTTCATTGGCCTCCGAGCAGGTTCATTGATTGGTGGATTTGCAATTCCAGCAAGAGCATTCTCAGGATTCTCTTCTGCCATTTTTCCTCTTACTTCTCTTCTCAGTTGTGCAAGAGTTTGTTCAATCTCTGGATTGTATTTAAGAAGATTTGAACTTTGAGATCAACGTCCTTGCATAAAAGAAAATGTAAGCAATAATAATCCTTTTTTTTTTTTAACAAAATTAAAAGAGTGATTATACACAAAATAAGAAATTAATATAAAAAACAATAAAATGGGGCATAAAGGCCAACATAAGTATTAACAGAAATAAAAAGTTATATTAGGCGGCTCAGCCGACCACATAAGCATATATATATATAAAGGTGGGGCAGTGTAAAGCCAACCACAAATATAAATAATACTGTAAAAGAAATAAATAAATAAACGTTACTGTTAGTGGCAGAAATTTAAATGTTAGTAAGTTAGTAAGTGTTAGTGACAGTTATTATAAACAGATATAGGCGATAGCAGTAGAACCAGCCAATAATATATAGTTAGATGGGGCGGTTAAGCCATCCACAAAAAAAAAACTGAAAAACCTTCCATTAAGGAGGTGTAGGATACTAATATTAATATATATATATATATATATATATACAAAAGTTAGATAACAATATATTAAATCAGTCCCCGGCAACGGCGCAAAAAATTTGATATGAAATTTAAGACCTACTAAAAATATAGCGATTTCAAACCCAAATTATACTCGCAAGTGCACGAATCAATTGTAGCATAGAAGTGGTAAATACGAGTGTCGTACCCACAAGGACTGAATATTAAATATATGTAATTCCAACTCTTCGTAATTATCAGTAGAAACAAAATGAATAAAGATTAACACAACTAGACAAACACTAGGGATCCGATTTCACCAACTCTATTGTATTTAAATTATTTAGCCAATAATTCTCATTTCATTCATGCATGTCAAAGATCAAGTCCCCTAATTTATGTAATAGTCATGGGCATCTAACTTACCACGTCTATTCTCAACTGCAACCATCCATGGGCATATGGATTGGCTAGGACAATAAAAAATGCATTAGGACCTATGGTAACTTATGTAGCGATCACGGAGATCCTAGCATATGGCATTTATGTCTAAGTAACTCCGGTGTCAACTGCAAGAAGCTGGTCTCAAATTGGACATGGGCATATGTCTCAAGTTGCATCATGGTACTCAACCCTAGATGATAGCTAAGCATCAGGATTTAATTATCAATAAAGAATAGCTAATTAACACTTGACATAGCATGAATAAACTAACAATTAATCAAACCAAATTTATTTAAACATAATAGAGTGGATCCATCATCACCCTAGTAAGAGGATTAGTTCCTCATACTAGGTTACACAACCAATAATTTATCTCACAAAATTCTAGAAAGAATATGTGATAGAATTGCTGTAAAAGAGAAAATGAAACTCCAGAACTCTCTCTACGATTCTAGCTCACTCTCTGATATTTTTTCTTCTCTTGCTCTTTGCTTTCTCCAGAGAGACTCCTCTCTTTTTGTCTCAGTGTCTGGTCCTTCTATAGAAGTGAAAAGTTACTGATAAGCTTCACGAATGCCGTATTTTGAAGACTTTAGAGGAAAGTTGGGCTGCATACATGAAATATCAATACAAAGATCATTTATTAATGTCCGACACTTATATACATATACATATATCTATACGTATAACTATTACGTTGGACTTTTGCATATATATATACACACATACATATATATATCTATATATATAACTATTACTTTGACTTTCGTACCACACACACAGACACATATATATATACAACTATATATATAGACTTATATATGTATATATCTACCTATAACACTGTTTATATATAGACTTTTATACATTTATCAGTCACTATCGGAGTCCGATTCGCTAGTAGATGCACTTGGAACTCCACTAATGTTTGGAGTGCTAGATTCAGATTCAGATTCAGAAATGGCATGTTTCATTTTAAGTAATCCCTTCTCATCATCAATCATGACTAGCCCTCCTTCTGTTACCTGTTAAGCAATGTATTTATCATCACGTGCAATGTATTTGTACATAGTTACAGTGTAATTATTAGTTTTCACAATGTTATTGATAATGGTTCACAATGTTATTGATAATGGCGACGCCAACAATGTACCTGGTTTCCCCTCAAGCTTTCGATGTGCTGAACCTTGAAGTCCTTTGGCCATTTGCTTATATTCCACTTGAGGAATCTTGGGAAAATAGTGTGATATATGGGTGTGAATATATTTGTACGCTCACAAAACCAATATTGCAATACAAAAAAATTATTTGCCATTCTACAGAAAACATTGAAGGTCAAATCAATCAAAAATAGAATATATATACTTTACGACATCAGGGCTACTCAACCCGTCACCTTTGTTGGATCGTTCTTGTGCTTATTTATTGAAGTCATGAGATTTCTTATAGTAGCCCTTGACCAGTTGTACCTTTTTGCATTGTCCAAGTTGTCAACGTACTTGATGAATGCCTATGGAAGGTGATCCACTCTAGTTGAGAAGAACAACGTCAAACAACTATACAACATGATCAATCGTGCTACAACTTCAGTTGCAATATTTGTATCCCCTTCAATTGCTTCTTCGATTGCGTTCTTAATATGGGTGGACTTTATCAACTCAGTATCATCAAATCTTCTTTCCACAAACTCATATGTAATGGGCTTTTTTATTTCTACCAATCTTCATATTCCTCTCCCCTGATACCACACCAAATATCAATGTTATGTCATTATCTGTTAACTGGACTCTTTTCTTCTCAAGAATGCAACATCCCTTCCTATCATCAAAAGTGCTAATAAAAATCTTTTACAATGTGTTCCAATTTTTTTGTCTTCAAGTCACTGTGATCCTCAGGCATGATGTTCTTGAACATGCTCCAAAAAAGCGTTTCTTGGAGACATCTTTTGTGCCTTTTCCTCAGGTTAAGGCTTCTTAGAAGTGCTATTAAGGCTCCAAGATTTGACAGGTATTGAAAGGGATGGGGCTTATCATCAATCTCTTTAAAAGATTATGGTTTCTCAACCAATGCTTTCTGGGATGAAACAGGCTTTCTTGCTCATGATTTAGCCATGCCGCAATTTAAAATGCCATAATCACAATTCCCTAATTACATTGGCTCTTTGTGCCAACGTAATTATTCACGTAATGTAATATGCATAGTTGCAGTTCTATATGCTCTTAAAATTCATCAAACCAACCAAACATAACCATAAAAAAAAAATGTAATACATTATTCATTCATATTTAACCCTATTTTGTGACTTTCGAACCCAACATGCAACTAAATAAGCATTATATTACAAAAGAATACTAGTTTTGCACAATGTAGTTCACGAAACTCATCATACAATGCTATACCAAAATACAAAATTTCATATTTTCATATAATCTACAAATAAACCAACGAGGACAAATTATAGAACAATGTAAAACATGATTCATTCCTATTTTCAGCTTATGATACTAAAACACGAAGGATTTATATCGTATTAACATCTTTTATGATTTCGAAACCCAAAACCCATAATCAAACTGTAAAAGCATTATATTACACTGCATAAAAACGAAAGTCACCTTTTCAACTATCTTGCTTGAAGGATTTCCGACCTCCTTGAAGCTTCAATTCGTGGTTCGATTGAAGTTTTCCAACTTCCTTGAAATTTTTGAAAGAAACAATGCTTCCGCCTCTAATTTCGTTTCCCTCCCACGAGCTTAGGGTTTCCAAACACCCTCGTGGGTATTGATACGCTGAGTGCCTAGTTAATTGTGTTTTTTTTTCAAAATTTGAAAATGTGCCAGATCAGATGGATGAGGTGCACTGCCACATCAGTTATGTATGGTTATATATGAATTCCTTATGGACGTCTAGCACTGCCGAACAACCAATAAACTTTTAGTGACTTTTCAGGTAACAAAAAATGAACTTCCAAAACTAAATCAAGAATGGAAAGAACAATGTTTGATTATACATACATTCACTTTGTCGAGATGCAATTCATAGAACAAAAGAAAATTTATTAGAAACAAGTAGCCACTTGACATGGTTCATGATTGTGATTTAAACTACACTTACAAACTACAATTTATGAATCCAAGTAAAATAAAACAATTTAACGAATCATCTTTATCTTTACAAAGCATCAGGAAGGGTTTCCTCACAAAAAATTATCCTTCTTCTAATCAACACAGCATTTCAATAATTTTCTCAATAAATAATTTACCCACTATTTGCAGACAAATATTAATAGATTTTACAATGTGTCAACTGACTTTCTAAAACTTGAAGTCCTAAGTCTATACTTATGGCAGAGCAGCCATCCCCAATAGCATGCCTTGACAACAACTGTTTCACGCTGGTAGTTGAATAAGATGATTGATTACTGGTGTCATGAATCCGATGTTAGATATTATGCAAAAAAACAATGATGAAACAATCTGATAATTCCAAAATACCCCCTATTGAAATGATAACACGTGTCAATTTCTCAAAGTGCAATGTTGGGATCACCAGAGTCAGAATCTGGTGTCACCTTGGCCTATATCTTCTTGATAACCGAGGAGATCGTTATGAATAGTCATTATCTGCGTGTTTACCACTCCCATGATCATTAAAGAGCAGTTACAACCGCAAAGCAATGGTTACACATAAAGCATATAAAAAGAAAACCTCTACTTATGTAAGGCTCTAACTTTTTGGACTTATTACTTTTGGTTAAAAAGAAAGCTCTCAATATTGAGCAGTCTCATTAATCATATCTCATTATTGAACTAATTTAAGTGTCGGAGTGTCCCCCATGAGGAACACCTTGGGGGCCCCCAGCTCTTATTTGTTGTCTGTGTAGAGAAGAACAGCAGACCAAATTCCTTGTTTGACTAACTGGGATGCCACAGATCTGAGGAGCACCAGTCATCCATTCTGCTCGTCATCAGTTTGGAATCATCTTTGGGAGGAGTAGTGATAGTCTTCTCAAAAACAACTCACAATGATTAGATTAAGGAATACCCGTACAACCAATTCAGGACCTATTGATCCTCTAGAAAATGATCCCTAGGGAAAAGGGGAGCTACCTGAGCAGGTTCAACGCAATGCTCCAGTCACACAAGAATAGTTCTTAGTACTAGCTCAATAGATGCAAGTCATGATGGAAATGTTGACAGCTCAACAACAATATCAACCAGTACCTAGCTCTCATGCCAATAAAGGTGATAAAGCCCATTCCCTTTTGGATAGCCACCGACATGACATAGGGGAAAGCATGCGTGAATAAGAAACCTGAGATAAGATCTCGGCAGCAAATGAAGGAGGATTGGCCAAGGAGATTGAAGAGATAATGAACCGTAAAATTACTAAGTTAAAAGGAGCTACTCCTATGAGCGTAGGGAGGGACAACTCCCTCGAACCTTTGTCCACCGAGGTGTTGAGTGTCGAGATGCCCCTAAATTTTAAGGCACCAACTCTTGAGAAATATGATGGCAGGAGCGACCCTTTTGATCACATCATAGGTTTTCGATCAGTGATGAAATTTCAAGGAGCTAACGATATGGCTCTATGTAAGCTTTTCCTACTGCTCTTCTCGGTGCAACACGAACATGGTTCTTAAATTTATCTCGGCACAACATCACTAGCTTTGGGGATCTATCTCAAAAATTCGTAACTCACTTCGCCAATGCTCGAAGGCCAAGGAAGACAAACCTCAGCCTTATGAAATATTTGACATGGTCGTGATGAATCATTTTGAGACTTCATTACAAGGTTTTCTCGGGAATGTCTCAATGTTCTTTACTTGCAGGTGCCAGTTGCCATAACAGCTCTTATTCGCAATGTTTGAAACAAAGGTTTTCAAAACTCTCTATCCAAACGATCACCCTATGATATGGGAGAGCTATTAGCCCGGGCAGAAAAGTACATTAACTCTACTGAAGCAATCGGGGAGGCAAAGGATGTTAACATATCTCCAGTGAGAAAGAACAACCTAGGTGAGTCTGGCCAATTAGAGTGTGGAAGTATGAACCGAGGATGTGATGACAAGAGGAAAAGAGAAGACAAAAAAACATATCAATCTTTCGATCGTTAGTATGGGAATTACACGCCATTGAACTCTTCCCTGAGTAAAGTGTTTATGGAGGTACGAAATACAAATCTCCTTAGATGGCCTCAAAAGATGAATGCTCCCTCAAACAAACGGAGCCGAGATAAGTATTGTTGTTTTCATCGTGATCACAATCATGACACAAATGATTGTAGGCAACCCAAGGATAAGATTGAAAGTCTAATTAGAAGAGGATACTTGAAGGAATTTAGGAATGACCAAGATGATCGAAAAAGGGAAAGGGAAGATGATATAGAAGATAGGGCTAATTGAATATCGAGAAGAGATGACTCTCTTTGAGGAGATGACAAAATAGCTACGATAGTAATCAATGTTATTATTGGTGGATTAGCTATAGGAGGCGAAAGCTCCTAAACTGGAAAAGTCTATGTCAGGATAGTCCACCAGTTGGACCAGAAATCTAAGAAACCAAGGAGAAATTAGGAGCCCATATCCTTCTCGGATGAAGATACCGATGACATCATAATCCAAAATGATGATGTCTTAGTTGTTGAAGGTAACATCACAAATCATCTAGTGAAAAGAGTGTTGATCAATGGAGGGAGTGCAACTGACATATTATTCTATGAAGCTTTTAAAGGGATGAACATTCTAGAAAATAAACTCAAGAAGTCAACGACTCTGCTTTTCGAATTTAGTGGGGAATCTGTCTTGCTAGTGGGTGTAGTTACCTTACCAACATCTCTAGGAACAGGCTCCAAAACCAAGATGTTTATGTCAGAGTTCTTGGTTGTTGATATCAAATTGGCCTATAATGCCATCATCGGTAGGCTACTCTTGCATAAAGCCCCTGTAGTGGTATCCACTTATCACTTTAAGATGAAGTTTTTGACTGATGAGGGAGTGGGAGTAGTAAAGGGAGATCAAAGGATAGTCAGACAAGTCTATCTGACATATTTGAGGGAGAAGAAAAAGTCGTCACTTAATGTAGTAACACTAGATGTTTGGGAATCCGATGAGACTCTCAACCTAAACCAACTGAAACATTGACCGCCACTAGTCACCGAGCAAAATAGATCAGTTGGTTGATGCTACCTCAGGGTATGAAGTATTAAGCTTTCTTGATACATATTAGGGTTATCACCAAATTCAGATGCATCCAATAGATCAAGAACATACATCTTTTACCATACCCGAGGGTACATACTAGTACAAAGTCATACCTTTTGGCTTAAGGAATGCGGGAGCAACCTACCAAAGATTAGTGAAAAAGGTTTTTGTGGATGATATGGTGGTTAAAAGTAAGAAAATAGAAGATCATCTAGCCGACCAACAGAGTGTTTTTAATACTTTGAATGAGGTTGAGCCCTAAGAAATATGCATTTGGTGTTTCATTGGGAAAATTCCTAGAATTCCTTGTCACTTTAAGAGGAATAGAAGCAAATCCTGAGAAGGTGCAAGCAATATCGCAAATGAAGCCTCCATCTTGTCCTAAGGAGATGAAACCTACATTACACGATATGTATCACAATTAACTAGCTATGCCACTTGAACTTTCCTTTTGAATTTGATGTTGCACATTGCATTAATGGTCAAGTGTAACAGCTGTCGTGCATGTAGAGAGCAGGAGATCTGATTCATAAAAATTGCAAGAATTTGAAGCAACCAACTTCGTAAAAAGAAATAACACAATTGGTGTAGTTAGTGATATAAGAATGTTATCATAATCAATCGGTCATCGACCAACGAGGATGAATTTCAAAAATTCAATGGAGTTGGCTCGAAATATCAAGGGTTGAACCACATATTTTTGGATTATATATGTTTTTAATGAATTTGTACGAAAGAAGAGTATTTTGCATTGATGCTTATGATACAATAGATAGTGATACAAGTTTCCCTTATTACATGGTATAAGAGGTAACTAAATCACACTAGTAAGGAAACTGAATCATCCTAGTTAATATAATTTTAATCACGAAGATTCAGTTGACTTGTGTAGACAAGGAGATACCGAGATCATGGAGAGACTATGGTATCCCTAAATTTATGCTCTATCATTTTTAAATTTGTTTCCAAAGATGTATTGGATTGTATTTAAAATTTTGAATACATCGTAAGTAGCCCGTTCAATCAAACTCAACAAACATTACAAGTGAGCCATTGGTTGAATGAAAATCACATTGTATGCAAGGGATCACCCACCCATTAGCACATGGGTTCGAATCCTACCCCTGCTCAAACCCCTATTTCAAAAAAAAAAGAAACTCAACAAACATTGATCCCTCCAAATCTAGTATTTTAATAAAAGAACAAATTAAAATGAAAAGTCAAATGGATGATTGAACTGGTTGTCAAATAAGATCATTGAAACAACATAGTTTTTCTTTAGGTTTTCCTCTTGTGCTGTAGGTGAGATTTTTTAGTGCCTCTTACTATAGCTTTAATTCTTTATTCATTAATTTCTTGTATATGTTTGAAAGATGGTTGTGCAGTTAGGTTAAGTATCTGTAATACATTTGAGATCACAAAAGCTTTGTTTTCATCTTTCCTTCTTGGAAATCTCGTTGTTTTCTCCAGTCGAATTGAATGATTCCATGGTATTATTAGTTCATATGATCTAGAGAGACGCCTCCACCATTGAATCACTAGATGACTATGCCTGACATGGGACACTTGATTGCATCATATTACAACATTGCTTTGATCTTAATTAGCAGTGCACAGTGCATTACATTCTTACCTTTGCGCTCTTTTCCACCACAACTTCCACAAAACACGAGGTGTGATATGTATTGGATTTGTCAATCAAAATCACTTTGGGGAGGTGTCATTGGTCTCAGATCCACCAATGCCACCAATTATGATGCAATGGGACAAATATAGATATGAATGTGCAGCACAATGAGCCATAAGTTATGAATAGTACGTTGAATTTTATAACCGAATATTTACAATATCAAATGTATCTCAATGTGCTATAAATTTAGATTCAGATTAATAAAATGGTACAAATTATTACCCTTTAATTTTGATCATGAGAACTAATTTAAAATAATTAATTACAAATTATTGGATTTATTAATGAAAATAGCTAAAGTGTTAACGAAATTAGAATATTATTTTAAATTAATTTTAAATAAAATTATTATAAACTTTAACCCATAAAAGTTTGTAATTGATTTGATAAAAAAATTGTCAAGTGTCATATCAAAAGAATAAAATCAATTGGGGCACATCTAAATACACATTATTTTTTACTAAATACACACAAATATTGATTTGACCCCACTGTGTTGATTTTTGTGTTGTAATATCTGTGTTTCATTGACTTTTGAGCTTAAAAAAAGATTGAAACCATTGTGGTGTATCTGACACCTCCACTTGATCACTGCATCCATCACATGCACATGCCACGGGATTGGGGCGTCGGTAGTCTAGTTGCTTTTTTTTTGGTTAACTTTCACAACAATTCTCCGACAGATTTCACGGTCCAAGAGTGGGGATTGGGTCCTGGGATGGGGAGATGGGTCTTGTAGGGAGCCCAAGGAAGGAGAGCAATTACCTGCCATGAGAATTCTCAATCTCAGGTTTGATTATGAAATTTAGCAAAAGATGGGGAAGAGTGTGCTTCAGAAGCTCTATACATTATTTGGGGGCACTGATGAATATAATTACGCTCTGGGACTGGACAAGCTTACAGATACTGAGATGTTCTTTCTAGCATCCATGTATTTCTGCTTCCCTCGCTGACAAGACGGTCCTGGTAAGTGTTTTGCTTCAGCCAAGCATTTTTTTTAAAAAAATAAAAAAGATTAAATGGGTTTTCTTTATAAAGTGGGAATGATTAAATGAGTCATACTCGTTAATTTCGGCAAATGTGCAGATTGGATTAAGTTTATAAATCATTGGGTTTGTTTTATTTGAGTTTGATAGTCTTAATAGGGTAATAAAAAAAAAAGATAGTCTAAATGGGTGTTTTCTAGTTCAACGGGCCTAATAAGTTTAATTGGTTTAAAAAAAACTAAAAAAAAATATTCAGTTAGCCTTTGATTAAGTTTAGTTAACCAATTTTAAGTAGGTGTTGTAGGGTGGTAACATCTTCCCTACACTGAACCGACCTCCGGAATCAATTTTTATTCTTGCGGATATGAACCATTTGGAATAAATGAGAGCTTGGGCCGAAGATCTACGCTTGTCAAGTAGTAATTCTAGTGATCAGGTAAATATAGATACTGAAGACATTTTTTATTTGTTTCACAAAATATTTTGATTAATTACAGAAACTCAAGTGAAATTTATTGTTGACAGGATTATACTATCAGAAATGAAATGAAAAAAGAAGAAGAACTTGTGGATGATTGTGAAGGGAAAATTGAAGTTGACGTTACAAATGCATTTTTAATCGAGACGTACAACAACCACGGAAATAATATGTATTCTATTTTGAACATCTTTAGCAAACTTGTTTTAATTTACAACATGTATAAATTATTTTCAAGTATTCGATTCATGTCAATCGTTGATTGATTGGGTTCAAGAAACAAGGTGTAATTTGGGATTCATCATCGTTACAAGAAGCTCATCGAGCTCATCCTTATTGTTGCAATGCGATCGTGGTTGCAAGTATAGAAGGAAGAAAACCTCCGCAAAGCTAACAGGTACGAAAAAGCTTGATTGTCCTTTTAGACTTAAATGGTTGAAACTAAAGACAGATGATGATTGGATGGTAAGAGTGCTATGTGGAATGCACAACCATGCCCCTACATCATAGATGGAGGGGCATCCATACACCGATCGCTTTTCTGACTCTGAAATTGAGGTAATGGTAGATATGTATAGTAATCGTGTGAAGCCACGAGACATCTTGGCATCGTTGAAGAAATGAGATCTGAACAATGCGTCCACTATTAAAACAATATACAATACACGACAGAAGTTTCAAACTTCTAAAAAAGCCGATAAATTCCACATTCAATCTCTAGTGTCATTCCTACACGATCACATGTGCATTTTCTATTATCGAACCGATGATATAACCAACGAGCTCCATGATTTATTCTTTGCTCATCCAGACTCGTTAAAACTATTACGTGCATTCACACATGTTTTATTAATGGACGCAACATACAAGACGAACAGGTTTAAGATGCCTCTTCTTGAGATTGTCGGGGTGACTCCAACAAATATGATCTATTGCATAGCATTCCTGTTCTTGAATTCCGAGAAGGTGGACAATAATACGTGGGCTTTAAGGTGTTTGCAGTCAGCAATTGAGGAAAGCGTTGCCCCAAGAGTTATTGTCACCTATAGAGAGTTGGCGCTGATGAAATCATATGCCCTCGTATTTCCTGATGCAAAGAAACTACTCTATAGATGGCATATATATAAGAGTGTTTTGGTGAACAGTAAAAGATCATTTCAAGACAAGGAATCATGAGATGCATTCTACTCCTTCTGGACTACGTCGGTGGAATCTAAAAATAAGATTGCCTACGTGTACAATTTGTCGCACTTAGAGGTAATCCTACAAAACTATGCAGTTGTGGTTAGTTACATTAAAGATGTATAGTTGACACCATATAAGGAGATGTTTGTCTCCGCTTGGACGAATAAGTATTTGCATTTGGGGAACTTGACCACTAATAGGGTCGAGAGTCAGCATACAAAGTTAAAGAAATACCTGGGATCATTACAGTTAGACGTCGAGTCCGTAGTATCTTTAATTCATCAACTCGTCCAAGCTCAGGCCACATCAATCAAGGCTAGTTTGTAGAAAATTAGACATATCGTCCAGCATCGTTCAACACAAATCAATTCAGGGAATTATGTGGTTTTGTTTCGATTGAAGCGTTGAATATGATTTTCAAAGAATCTAAGCAATCTAAAGTCATTAGAGAAGATTCGTACCCCTGTGGATGTAAACTTCGTACAATCTACGGACTACTATGTGTGCACGAGCTTTCAATATACATGAACGATAGTCATGAACAATATACATGACTTGCTTCCATCGATGCATTCTAGAAGAAACTTAACATATCGCCATGTGTTTCTCTTAAAGACGATGACATTGATTGTACCGTTGAGCTACAAATGTTTGCAGAACAATTTAAGCGTCAGTCACGACCAGGAAAGTTCAATCTACTACGAAAGATCAGGGAGATAATTAAACCGTCAACTACTATAGTACAAGATCCGATTGTTAGGAAATGTACACGTGGACGCCCCTCTTCGAAGAAAAAAACATACATACATACTCATCATTCCCATCAACCAGGGAGACACAGTTGCTCATCCCTGTATAGTACTCCACCACTCCCTACACACAGGAGTTCAAGATCGAGTAACGTTAAGCATGAACATATTTATGTTCGTCAATTTCCACCAATATTGCATCCTTACATTGTGTCTGTACAAGATGTAATACCTAATGGAAATTGCGGCTTTTGAGCGATAGCTGCTTGTTTTGGTCATGCATGGACTACTGTCCGTCGTGACTTGATAGATGAGTTGGGCGCATTTTGGCATGAATATGTTGCACTGTTTGGTAGTAAAGAGCATGCATATCGTGTTCACAACTCACTGAACTTCTTTGAATTAGATAGAGCTACACCAATTAAGCACTGGATGACAATGTCAAACATGGGTCTCTTGATTGCTTCGAGGTACAATGTCATACTACACGTTCTTAGTTCTGCACAAAGCTTCACATATTTACCACTACGATCAACTCCTCCACCGCAGTATCAACATGTCGCTGTCGCTATCGTTATCGCTATCGGACACGTTAATAATAATCACTAAGTCCAAGTTTTCTTTGTTGGGGGTTATCCGATGCCTACCATTATGCCTCAGTGGAATTACTTCAGGTATGAGTGCGCAGCTGCATGAGTTTTATCGTATATGGAACAACTTGATGCATAGATGCAACATACTCGTTCTAGGTTTTCTCCTGAAACCATTGTGGTAGAAGATTAGTAATGTAACATGTGCTATTGTGCTTAAATAAATTTACATGAGGTAATTAAATCATATGTATCATACATTATTGAGATCATATATATATATATATATATATATATATATATATATATATATATATATATATATAACATTCTTTTTAATAAAATTGAAGTCAATGTATTGGGAGATGTGTTCAAGCATGTCCATTGTTTTTGCTAAGTAATATTTTTATAAACTAGGCTTGTATATTTATAAAAAAAAATGCTAATTAGTAGTATTTTAGTTTACAACTTAACATATAGAAATAGTTTTAATTTGGTGGTCCTAAGTTGAAAAGACTATATAAACTCAAATAATAAATAAACCAATATTCTAAAAAAATTAATATTGATATATTTTTGTGAACAAAAAAGTTGACTCTTTTTTGAAATGATTAATTGAAATATGGTATGTGAAATGATTGATTGAAATGTAGTATGTGTGTATTTAGTAAAAAGTTATATATGTGTAGCAATTGTCAATCAATTAGAATCAAGAAATTTGAAAAGTCTACATGTTAGAGGTCTTAACTTAATAATATAGATGTCTCTAAATAGATGCATCCAAAAATTACACACACATACATACATCAAAAACTATCTATTTAATTGATTGGACAACTACCTAATTTGTTTGACTAACTAGGCCAAAGTAGACGTGATGTATGTAGGCCACTTCAATTAACGCGTTTTCACGCCAACTGCAGTTAAGGAGGATTAATGACAAAAGTCGATAAAACGGCCATGTGGGATTAATTACAATCAAACAGAAGTCTACAAAACCGGCCACACATCCAACCTAGGTTGTCATTTAATATATACGAAAGGCGCTCAACCTATCTTTTTTACATTAGTAGTGCCTATTCCGCTGCACCAACCGCTTTCAACTTCCGCTCTCGGATCCCCTACACCAGCCGCTTTCAACTTCCGCTACACCAAACGGTGCAGTGGAATCAACGGATCTGCTGGCTAAGTGCTAGCAAATCTGCTGGAGGAAAAGAAGCTCCCAAAACGAGCTTCTTTCCACAGCGAGAGGCGTTTAGCCTCCTGCTTCTTTTTTTTTTGTTTTTTAATGATGTGCACCCCACATCATCATTGCATTTTATTATTTTTTAATACTGTAGGTCCTACAAGTAATATTTATAACATTCATTTCTTTTAATATTTAAAACATTAATTTCAGTTTTGATATAAAAACAAATTATAACTAATTTTAATAATAAATTATATTTATTAGCTTAAATATAATTTTAATACTTAAAATTATTTTTAACAGTTTTAATACTATAAAAATATTTTAACAGTTATAATACTTAAAATAAAGAAATATTAATATTTTATTAATTAAAAATTAAAAATATTTATTAATTAATACTTAAAATTATTTTTAATAAGAATTATATTTATTAGATTAATTTTAATATAAAAATAAAAATAATATTATAATACTTTATTTCAACAGTTTTTCCGTTAGCTTCAGTTTTTAGTGCACCAAATACCTCACAGCATATTTCACAGTTTTAAGTTCAGCATATTTTTCACAGTATTTCCACTAGCATTGCAAATCAAGATTTCCACTCTGTCAAACAGAGCCATAAACTCGGGTGTCAAAGTTTTTAAAAATGATAATCCCAGGACGCCTAATAGTACCCACCATTATGGGACTATGAATAGTAACGGGACAATTTAAAAAAAAAAGAAAAAAGTCACCAACCATGTTGGACTGTGAATTGTAGTAGTGGGACAATTTCAAAAATAAAAAATGGGATAAGTGTGAAAATGACCCTTGTATTTTGTTTTTTTGTTCAAAAAAGTCCCTCAATTTTATTTTGGATAAAAAAACCTTTGTATTTATAAGAATGAAAAACGTTAGTCATTATGTTAAGATTCTGTTAAAATCAATTGATTTGGCACAACATATCTGCATGGCATTTATTTGAAGAAAATAAAAAAATTAGGTGTAAAAAGTTACATGGCTACCAATAAAAAAACAAAAATCAATTTTTATCTCTTCCTATCCACCCTCTAGTAGTGGACCTGGACAAAGAACATAGTTGAATCTTGAGAGACGGATCGCTATTTGAGGACACACCATTGTCGAGAATGAAGGTGTTTGGGACGAATGAAAAGAATTGAGTTAATTGGAGACGCGGAGACGGATTGTTCTTCATACAGTTGATGAAATTGTTCAAGTAAAGCATAGAGGATAGCTAGAGAAATAAAGGGATAGAACTATTGTGACGGTTCAAGGAGGTCAACAATCCCATGTCATTAGGTGCCACATCCACATATGTTAAAAGTAGTTGTTAGCATTGTTATCTTTAAAAAGGGTTAAATTGAGTCACTTCTGTGAAATGAAGGGTCTTAAATGGCCCTTTTCCAATAGTACAAGGGTTTAATTGAGTCATTTCTACATTTAAATACAACTTGTGACTCACAAAGACAGCAACTCTTGAATTACTTTTTAAAAATGACACGTGTCAACATCTAATATGTTAAGTCCACATGTACACCACGTCATTTGTTGAAAATTAAAGAAAAAATCACTTAAATGTCAAATCAATTGATTTTAACTGAATTTTAACAGATGGGTTATTGTTTTTTATTCTTATAAGTACAAGGGTTTTTTTATCCAAAACAAAATTGAGGAATTTTTTTGAACCAAAAATCAAAATAAAGGGTCAATTTCATACTTATCCAATTAAAAATAAAAGTCACAGGACCCCAAACACCCCAACCAGGTTGTCGTTGACTTGAGTTTTTGATCAAAAAAAATAATACTCTTGGACAATTAAATGTTTTATATAACACTGATACAAAGTTTATTATCAATATAAGAGTTTAAGAGTATTTTTTTTACAATCACGATATTCACAACGGCGTGATTGTATTTTGTTCAATCACATCGTCAACAATGGCATCATTGACAATCTTGTGCAACGGAGTTAAACGGCGATCCTCGACCTCAACCTCGACCTATTCTGCTGCTTGGAGTATTAGTCAGTGTGTCTTGTCGCCATCCTCACTAAGCTGTTCTTCTTCAGGTGCCCTCTCCAAGGGCTGCTTCCGCGTGCGTCTTTAAGGGTTGTCTTCGATTATTCTGATCTGGAATCTTGGACTGCCTTTCTGAGTTCTCTTGCCTTGCCTTCCTGAGATCTCTTGCCTTTTGCTGTCCAGGTGTTCCTAATGTGGTGACTTTGGTGTTCGGATTCGAATTTTTTTTTATGAATTCAACTTTTGGGGTGCGACTTCAAGATCTTAGTGTTCGTTGTTGGGCTCTCTGCCTTTTGCTGTCCAGGTGTGGTGACTTTTGTTCCTAGTTATTGGGGATCTTTTCTATCTTTTGGTGATGGCTTGCCGTGAGGTGGAGTGAATTCTCTCAAGGCTAAGGCGTGAGGTGGAGGAGCAGTTGCAGAACTTGATGAATAACAAGGTAGATACAGCTTTCTCTCCTGAGAGGATCATATGTTTGTGCCTGACAAAAAAAAAAAAAAAATCACTCGAGTCGAGTCAAGTCATCAACTTGTCTTCTTTACGTCACTCGACTCGCGTGCCAAAGGTGAATAAAAGAAAGTTGACATGATATATTTTCTATAGAAGTGCCAAGTGGTTGTTGTGGATTTTTTGTGGCTATGTGAATTTGTGTGTGTGATTATGCATATAGTTGGGTTTAATTGATGGAAAAAAATTTGTGATGTAAATATGTAAGAATTTATTTCTCTTTTATTTTAAATATATAATATATTGTAATGTAAATATATAAGAATTTGAATATATTCCTTGAATTGTGAAAGAATTACTTGCATTGTGTCATAATTACTGCATTATTATAAAATGCATAATAATACTAGTGTGTATATAATTTGTCATAGCATTTTGAACAGCATATATTAATATTATTTAGTCCCATGTCTTGTTATAGTCAGTCACATTTTTTCACCCTACAGAAAATCAAGACGAAAGTAACGAGAATAAAACTTTTGTGAAATGGCTGAGATTGCTGTTCCAATTGTTGTAGAGGAAGTGGGTGCTCCTGTTGCAAGTTGGATTAAACGTCAAATCAGTTATGTGTTCAACCTCAAAAGGCATGTTGATAATTTTAATAATCAACTCCATAATTTGAAACTTAAGAGAGAGAGAATCGAGCATGCTATTGATGATGCAACTAGGAGAAAAATGGAGGTGATTGAAAAGGACGTTGAAGACTGGCTGCAGCAAGTGACAATAATTAATGAGAATGCAGAACGTTTTTTGGAGAAAACAGGGAGGGCAAAGAAGGGGTGTTTCTTTGGGTTATGTCCTAATGTGAAGGCAAGGTACCATCTTAGTAAGAAAGCCGAGGACGTATCAAAGGCCGCAGCTGATCTTCTGTTGGCAGGGCAGTTTACTAGTGTTTCATATCGTCCTGCTCCACAAGGAATACGTTTTGCTACCATCAATGATTATGAGACCTTCGAATCAAGAGCATGCCATTTGGAAGAAATTATGAAGGCCTTAAAAGATCCTAATGTCAACATGATTGGTGTTTGGGGTATGGGTGGTGTGGGCAAAACTACTCTTGTGAAGAAAGCTGCTGAACAAGCCAATGCAGATAGGGTTTTTGATGTGGTGATTTTATCGGAGGTATCTTTAAATCAAGATTTGAGAAGGATTCAAGGGGAAATTGCAGAAGCATTAGGCTTCAAATTTGAGGCGGAGACAATTTCAGGGAGATCCAACCAATTACGTGAACGTTTGCTGAAAGAAACAAAAATTCTAGTGATTCTTGATAATATTTGGGCAAGGCTTGATCTGGGAGTGTTAGGAATACCTTTAGGGAATGACCACAAAGGATGCAAAATATTGATGACATCTAGATATGAGTATGTATTAACCGATATGGGTAATAATAGTTGGAACATTAGGGTTGATACATTAGATGATGGGGAGGCTTGGAATTTATTTGAAAAAATGGCAGGGGACATCGTGAAAGTTTGCAATTTTCAACCTCTCGCCATTGAAATAGCTAAAAGATGTGCAGGTTTGCCAATTTTGATTGTCACAGTTGCAAGCGCTCTAAGAAGTAGAAATGATTTATATGCTTGGAAAGAAGCCTTACAACAGTTAGAAAAGTTTGGAAATGATGAATTTGATGCACGAGTGTATTCAGCTCTAGAGTTAAGTTACAAACACTTGCAAAGTGAAGTGATCAAACAGTTGTTCTTGCTTTGTGGTCTACTGATAAACAATGATTATGCTATCGAGGGTTTGTTGAACTACTGCACGAGCCTTGATTCTTTCAAAGATATTGATCAATTGGAAGATAGGAGAAACAAGTTGCATAAATTGGTGATAGACCTCAAATCCTCATGTTTGTTATCAGATGGTGAAAAAAATGGTTACATCAAAATGCATGATGTGGTTCGCAAGTTTGCTGTGTCATTTGCACGCGAAAAACATAATATGTTCATGGGAGAATATGATGGTGAATTGGAAGAATGGCCCAAAAAGAATACAGTTGCAAAGTTCTCTTCGATATTTTTTCCTCACAATTATATTCACAGACTACAAGAAGGGTGGGAATGTGAAGAGCTAAAATTATTTATTCTGCACTCAAAAAATCGTGATTTGGAGATTCCTAGTTCATTTTTCCAAAGATTGAGAGGAATTATAACCTTAGATATTAAGAATATAATAATTCCATCTTTGCCTTCATCCCTTGATTATCTAAACAACCTTTGCACTCTTTCTCTTGAGGAGTGTGAGTTGGAAGATATAGCCATAATAGGGAATTTAATTGGACTAGAAGTTCTTCGGATAGTGAATACAGACATCTCCCATTTGCCTGAGGAAATAAAACAATTGAATGGTCTGAAGTTGTTGAATGTCAGTAGATGTTATAATCTTGAAGTGATTCCACCAAATGTGATTTCGTCGTTGACTCGATTAGAGGAATTGTCGATGGAAGAAAGCTTTGTAAACTGGGAGGCTGAAGGAGTTAATGGTCGAAATGCTTGCGTTGCTGAGTTGAAAAAATTGTCTAAGCTGACTAGCTTAAACATTCACATTCCGAATTCTCATATTATGCCAAATGACTTGTTCTCAGTCAAGCTAGAAAGATTTAAAATATTAATAGGAGATGGCTGGGACTGGGAATGGTCTAGCAAGTATGAAACCTCACAAAGGTTGAAACTCAAACTCTCCACAAGCATTCATTTGAAGCCTGGTGTTAAGGAATTGTTGAAGAAAACTGAAGATCTATATCTCGATGAACTGGGTGGTGTTAAAAGTGTTTCTGAGTTAGATAGGGAAGGTTTTCCAAGATTGAGATGTTTACATGTCCAAAAGGGTCGCAACTTCCAATACATTGTAAACTCAAACACAAGGGTTCCATGTCTCATTTTTCCAGGCTTGGAGGTATTGTCTCTTACAGAATTGATTAACCTTGAGATGATATTTCACGGCCAACTTGGAGTACAGTCGTTTAGTAAATTGAGAATTGTGATAGTGAGAAGTTGTGACATGTTGAAGAACCTT
Source organism: Tripterygium wilfordii (assembly GCF_013401445.1). Taxonomy (NCBI): domain Eukaryota; kingdom Viridiplantae; phylum Streptophyta; class Magnoliopsida; order Celastrales; family Celastraceae; genus Tripterygium; species Tripterygium wilfordii. The sequence goes on along the minus strand of NC_052254.1, from coordinate 6,044,205 downwards.
TTCTCATTCTCTACTGCCAAATCCCTTTTTCAACTGCAAGAAATTGAAGTGTATAACTGTAAAAACATGGAGGAGATTTTTTCCTGTGAAAGTGAAAAGGATGGCAAGTGCGATGTGATTGAATTGACGCAAGTACACTCCCTATATCTACAACGTTTACCGCAGATCATTAGCTTCTGCTCTGAGGTGAATATTATAAAACAGAAGCTGCAGACAATGGACCCATCAGGGTCGTCTCAAAACGTGGAACTTATGATGAAGGATGAGCCCATCCCACTTCTTAATGGGAAGGTATTTTTTTTATTCTTTTATTGCATCCATCTCTATGTATTTGTAAATACTGTATTTTGTTGGGTACAAAACATAATTATCCAACAGATTAAGCCAAAAATTTGATCCATAATTATGTAGAGCAAAGGGAAGTCTCTCAATTCCTTTATATAAGATCAGCAAGACTTAGTTGAGATGACCCTATTTAATTTGCATGACCTCGTCAAATGTAATTTAGTAGGATTAGGTAACATTCTCTTGTGTATATGCAGATAGTGTTTCCCAACTTGGAGAAGCTAGTCCTAATTGCTATTGGTGCTGAAAAAATATGGGACAACAATCTTCTAGCAATGCCACGTTGTTTTCAGACATTGAGATATTTGTACGTGATGAGCTGTAATAAGTTAAAGTTCTTATTTCCCGTTGGTGTGGTGACAAGTCTCATTCAACTCAAAAAACTTTATGTAAAAGAATGTGAATTAATGGAAGGGATAATAGAAGGAGTGACAGGTCAGATGATCTTCCCCAAATTACATGACCTGGAGCTCGAAGATCTTCCCAGACTGAAAAGATTATGCACAGCAAATTCTATTGAATTTCCATCCTTGACCGATATGTCTATAAAACTGTGCCCCGAATTGAAGTCGTTCATCATTGATGAAAAGGAAGTCAGCAATGATGACCTCCCACCTCCTCTCTTTGATGAAAAGGTTAGTTTAATTTGTTTCATTACTTTGATTGTGAGTAAATATTGTGCTGCGTTCTTTTGCTTATTAGCTGATGCAATTGGAATCATTTTTATAGGTGGAACTCCCTACCATTGAAACATTACACATCTCATCCGTTAACCTGAAAAGAATATGGCATAATGAACTCTCCGTAGAATCCTTTTGCAAACTAGATGATCTTTGGCTGCATGGTTGTAAAAATCTATTGAACATTTTTCCGTCTCATATGCTGACAAGACTCCAGAACCTTCGAGCATTGGGGATAACAGATTGCAAGTCAATGGATGCGATATTTGATTTGGAAGGGCCAAATGCATTAGAGATGGATATTACAAAGGCCCCTATATTCAGAAAACTAAAGTCCATAATGATCAGTGAGTGTCCAAGTCTGAGATATATTTTTCCACTCTCTATAGGCAGTGGTCTTCAGGAACTTGAGGAGTTACATATTGAAAACTGCAGAGCAGTTGAGAAAATTGTTGCAATGGAAGGGGTAGATGCGGATGTTAGGTTCGAGTTCCCAAAAGTCATGACTTCCCTGATACTTGATTGCATACCACAACTAAGAAGTTTCTACCCTGGAATTCATACATCAGAATGGCCGTTGTTAAAGAAATTGGGAGTTATTGAATGTGACAAACTGAAAATATTTCCTTCTGAATCTTCGAATGTCAAAGAAGGCTCGCATGATGAGTATCTTTTGGAGACCTCAGTTGAGCAACCTCTTTTTTTTCATGAAAAGGTATAGACTTATAACTCTCTGCTTAGAATATCTAAAGTTCTCATTTTATGCCTAAACATCATTAAAAACTCAAGCAACAGTTAAAGTATCTCGTAGATGTATGTTTAGATAACCACCCATGAATGATGGAGTTAGCTGGGAATGAATCCTTTAAATCGCAACGTCCAAGGTAATTAGAGGACAATAGAGCGATCCAAGTAAGTAGATTATACATACTCGTACACTAGGAAGAAAAAAAATGCACATGTCCTCCATCTCTTAATTTTTATTATTCACTGATGAAAAATAAATTGTAATTAATATTTTTATACTAAACCTTCAATTTACTAAGAGAGATAATACTATTGATAAGACATTTATATTTTGTTCACTTAGGGTCTTGTTTGGAGTAGAGGATAAGGCTCCGTATAATATAAAGTTATAATTTAATGATGTTATCAAGTGTTTGGATGGTTTTGAAAAAACTCGTATTAAAAAATCTAACCATTATGAAAGATTAATAATTTAGTAATAGCTGCATGTTTGAATTATGTGAAGCCACATATCAAATTTCTCTATATATAAGTATGTATTTCATTGGATGTTGAGTGACTAATTTGCTTTTTTTTTACATTGACTTAATATTTTGACAGGAGATATTCCCCAACCTAGAAGAATTGTCATTGAGTTGGAATTACACGATGAAGGAGATGTGGCATGGAGAATTTCAATCTGAAATGTTTTGCAGATTAAAATCCCTTAAGGTTATTGAGTTTCATGATGAAACCATCACTTCTTTTCCACCAGGTTTCTTTAAGAAACTGCCAGATTTGGACGAACTTGATGTAAGCTATTGTGCTTTCAATGAGATATTCCCAAATGGAGAAGTCATTGGCGAGGCTGGAGAGCTCTCAACATTTTGCAGTCTGAAAATTCTGAGAGTAGGAGACTGTGACAGATTGAAAATTCTGTTTCCGTCCTCACTGCTGTCATTCTGCAATTTGATTACACTGGAGATATCATATTGTAATGGATTGACTTACTTAATGTCTTCCTCGACAGCTAAAAGCATGACGCAGCTCAAGGTAATGGAGGTATATGAATGTGAAATGATGACGTCCATTGTAGAATGTGTAGGGGAAGGTGAGGCAGAGGATGATAATGATATTATTTTCCACCGACTGAAACGACTGAATATTACTTATATGCAAAACCTTTCAAGCTTCTGTGGCTCAAGGAAACATGCCTTCAAATTACCATCATTGGAAAAAGTAATTGTGGAAAGATGCCCCAATCTGAAAATTTTCTGCGAGGGACCACTTTCCACTTTTAAGCTCCGGAGTCTCTATATATCAACATTAGATTATGAAGAGCGCTGGAATGGCAACCTCAATACTACCATACAGACCTTGTATAAAGAAAGGGTAGAAACGGTACACATTTTCCTTTCGCTCCTTCTTTCCAATCAAGTTGCACTCATATGAATTTTATAGGTAATATGAGTCATTTGACAATTTCTTTCCTATTATAATGAAACTCGATGCCCTTCTCTTTAGCTTCTCGATTGTATGCTCTGCCGCATGATGCATTCTGGTTTTAATTAATTTGTGGGTTGATTGGCGTAGACTATGATTTTAAGTTTGAATACTTTATCTACCTTTAAATGTTCTAATTAAATCCAATGAATATAAATTTTCCGATTGAAGAATAGGCTGAATATATATAGTTATTTTAAATATGGCTCCACTTTCAGATGACCATCAGAATCCAACGCCAATTTCGGAGGCACATTGCTCGTAGGAATTTTGTTGCATTGCGGATGTCTTCCACAGTAATACAGTCTGTAGTGAGAGGTAAGGCATCAGAAATATGTAATAAGTTGAATATCTATTTCAATACATGAAATGTTAATCTTAGCAACTCCATGTCCCTTTGACTTCAATTTTCTCTGATGGGTTAGGAGAGTAGCCTCGCTCTTTACTCAGTAATTTAACACACGCATTTTGCAAATTTGCAGGAAATATTGCACGTAAAATTTTTGAAAGCTTAAAAGGAGATATTGCTTTGAATTGATGTTCACAAGAGCGCCGTACATGTCATATGTAAGAGATCTGCAAAATGCATCATCAGGTGAGCAGGCCATGTACTTGTACAGAGTTCCAATGACTACTTACTACTTAGAAGTAATTTTGATCATAAAATGTTGCTCTTGATCATCTTATTTGTGTTTCTAACATAATTGTGTTTTATTTCTGGATTCAACAAATTTTAGGCTCCAACAATGCCTCTCTTTAAGGATGAAGGTGGCTAATTAAGCTTTCTGTACGTGTCAGGTGAGGACGTGTGCTGGAAATCTTTCGTTCTTTCTTTCTTTCTTTTTTCCTTCCATGATTACGAGTACGCTCTTGTTGATTATAATCGAATCCATGGACTGAATTCGTTACTTCTGGGACTCCTAAATTTTAAAGACAGACAGTCATGTGCTCTGCTTGCATCTTATAACAATTAAATTTAGAGTGCAAGAAAAAATTGGATTTGGCTTGAATACTCATTTTGTTTGGCTGTCCTGATTACAAAGTCGCAATGCTTATCAATTTCAAGAGAATATAGATAGTTGTAGTTGTATGATTAGTGGCCATCAATATTCATTGAATGCCTGATTGAAAACTTGGTGAGGTTTTTCATCGACACTGTGTGGGCATTCACAATAATATGATATGCAACTTTGGGAAATGAGATTGATGTTCGCAGTTCTTGGCATTTTGAAAAGTTAGTTTTTCAGGATGATGCACAATGGAAGCTATGTTACTCCTGATAGAAAGAAATCCAGTTTTTCTTTGATTTGGAGAAGGCATATGATAAGTGTTCCAAGGTAAGGGTGCGGGAGAAATGGTCTTGGCACTTGGCAGGGTTAGTATCTAGTTGCTGCTGTAAGATCTACTGAAGGATGAAGATTAGAATTATGGTTTTGTCGTTGTTCAAGTGATTTTTAATGAGCTTTAACATCATACATACGGAATAAAAGTATTATTTTCAATTATATAATATTATATTTGATGATTTTTTTAATTAATTTTATTATTAAAATTAATTTTAAGTATAAATTATAAAATTAATTTTTTATTATGATTTATTTAACTTTTTAAACTTATTTTATTATAAATATTTTTATTATATTATAATGTTTATATAAATAAAAAATATTAATAAGTAAAAGAATTAAAAAAAATTTAAAAATTAATTTGTTAACAAAATATTACTATATTAATAAAGTGGGACCCATGTGCTTTGTTTTTTTTAAAAAAGTTAAATCTTATAATTATAAAGTGGGTCTCATCACATAAAAAAAATGGGGCAAACGTCTTTTCCGTTGTAATTATAAAGTGGGTCCCATTCCCTAAAGTTAGCCTTAATACTAGGAAATTAAAATATTTAAATGCAGACAATCGTGCACCTTAACATAAGGACTAATAAAGATAACAAGGATAAAAATTAAAATATTTACATGCAGACAATCGTGCACCTTAACATAAGGACTAATAAAGATAACAAGGATAAAAATTAAGGAAATTATCAAGTCGAGCAAATCTTCAACGGAGCTGATGTGCCGATGCTGACAAGGTCTGAACTAGAAGCAATCTTCCACAAGGTTCGCCAAAAATGGCTTAAAAACTTGCTATCTCGATGGGAGACTATAGTCTTGGGAAGGCCATGCAAACGAGCTACATCTCGAAAGAATAGTTGTGCAATATGTGAGGCATCCAAGGTCTTCTTGCAAGGGATGAAATGTCACGCCCCGACCCTCGGAGCGTGAGAAAAATGAGAAAATGACACAACAACACCACACACAAGAATAAATCAAGCAGAAAATCGGACAACATCTCCCCATAAATTGGAGAATGCCTCCTTGCAAACGTAAAAAAAATTTCAAGATATCATATATACAACATAATCTAAATCAAAACCCTCAGAGCCCACAACCACCTCCTTACTACTCGACACAAGAGTCCCAATAATCTGGAGCACCCTCCTGATCATCTGACATCAATCCAGAGACACAATTTCATAATACATAAATATATATCCAAATCACATAAAAAAAAATCTAAAGCTCAAAACATAAGTCAATCATCAACCCGGGCCACCACTATCACACCCCCTTCTACGGATCTAGAGGACCTACATCAGAAGTAGACTCACCTGAACGGATAAGAAAAGAGGGTATGAGCCTGATGCACAATAGGGGTAAAAATAGAGTATAAATGAGGGTTGAAATTTTAAGAAAGTAAATACAGTAATATGTCAATGATAAAATATGCACTTGGACCATCCAACCGAACATCCAAACTCACCTCCAATGATCAATCAGCAGCAACTCATCATTCTCTAGCATTTACAAGCACCAGAATATCCGAAACACTGATAAATACTTGAGAATGTCAAATATTAGGCACAAGAGTCCCAATCACACGAAGCACCCTCTTGTCCTAATCTCTGACTCAAGAGTCCCGATCACATGGAGCATCCTCTTGGCCGAAGATCACATATACATATATCCGGCACAAGAGTCCCGATCACACGGAGCACCCTCTTGGCCCAAATATCATAGTAACCCCCAATCCACCAGCACCTAACTTGAATCACCCGAGTCCATACCCGGTGATCCACCATGCCACTAATAATGCACAAAAGGAATGCAATGTTCACATACAGTAACGTTTCATGAAGAGCATTTCAAACATGTCAATCAAGCTTGACATTTCCAAGGTTTAAGATACAATGAATAAACAATTATAGAGATAGCAAATAATAGGAATAAAATAGGGGCTCGACCCTCTTTGGAACAAACAAGAAGTAGCCCAAATGAATTTACTAAACCAAAGAATAATATGATATCCACAAAAAAGAAATTCAAGGTACTTTTACGGAATTTAAAGAATCCAACAAAGATGGGGAAAATCCCTACCTCAAATCGAATTGTAAGCCCTTACCACAAAAACAATGTATACTCCGTGAAATAAACTCCATCAATATTTCAATGTTCACCAATCACTCAAGTCTTACATTTCATACTCTAAACTCTAACCCATTTCTTAGAAATCCACATTCTACCTTAAATTCAAAGGTTAAACAATTAAAATTCTATCACAATAGTATTTTCCTCCCAACCCAATCTTAATTGGAACAATTTGAGTCAAGAAACCTTATCTTGAAACTTGTTAGTTTTCACCAACTCAAGAATTCCAAGCTTCCTCTTGAATCGGTTCAAGAACCACACTTGAATCTAGTAATATAAGAAGATTAGAATTTAATTTTGAGTTATTGAACAAAGAAAACTCTCATTGAATCTAAATCCCCAAAACCCATTAAACCCACAAACCCTAGGTTCAAAAATTACCTTAATCATTCTATTTTCTTTAAGCAAGTGAAGTGTAGGTGTAGTTTCAACTTTGGAGAACCCTTGTCTAGCCAGAAAACTCGCTGGAGTGTCACCGGGAGTGGCTGCCGGAGGTGGTGGAGAGATATCGGAAAGAAAACCCTTTTATCTTTTTGTAAAAATGGGAATCGGGTGCTACTGCACCCTTTTCTCTTCTATTATTATTATTTTTTTTAAAAAATATTTCTTTCTTTTTTTTTTATTGTGAGAATCGGGTGCTATTGCACCCTTTAAACCTTTTTGAACTTTCTTTCTACCCTCATTTTTATTTATTTCATAAACTAAGTCCATATTTATTTTATTTTACTTTTATCTTCTGTTATAGAGACGGAGTATTTTATGAAATGGGTCATTTTTTAAAAACGATTGACAATCACGAATATGGAATTAGCACCCCTCTGCGTCTGTGGTAGTCCGAGTATAAAATCCATAGACAAATCTACCCACAAACTATTAAGAATTGGGAGCGGCATGTAGAGACTAGTATTCTGAGTATGCCCCTTTGCGGTTTGAGAAGTATAGCACTTCTTGATGAATTGCTCCACATCATGTTTAAGGTGAGGCCAGTAATATGGATCCTCTACCAAAGAAATTGTTTTATCTCTCGCAAAATGTATGCTAAGCCCACCACTGTGCATTTCTTGTAAAATATGTTCTCTTAGAGAACCTTTGGGAATGCATAATCGGTTCTCAAAGAACATGAATCCATCATGCAACTGATGTTTACCTAAAATCCCAGCGAAGCACTTCTGCCACTCCAGTTTGAAGTCTTCATCATCGGCATACATGTCCTTCAAGTAATCAAACCCCATAATTTGACTACACATGACAGTCAACAGTAAGACGCGGCGGCTCAAATCGTCAGCAACTTTGTTTAAATGTCCAGCCTTGTGCCTGCAATCCAATGAGCATGCAGTCTGTTCGCCGTTGAGGAGTTGTTGAGATATTCTTCCCATTGCTGAAGCGTGCGAACAATGGCATAAAGTTCTTGTTCACAAGTCGGCCATTTCCTCCTGACTTCACTGAGTTTCTCGCTAAAGAAAGCTACTGGTATTCTATCCTAAGATAAAATGGCGCCAATTCCAACCCCTGAGGCATCACAATCCACCTCAAACAGCTTGTCAAAAAGTCGGGAAGTGCAAGGATAGGTGCACTAGTTAGCTTTTCCTTCAGTACAGCAAAACTATGTTCCGCTTGATCGCTCCACTCCAAGTACTTCTTCTTTAGACAATCCGTGAGAGGAGCAGCCAGTGTACTGAAATCTTTCATGAATCGTCTATAGAAAGTTGCTAATCCGTGAAAGCTCTGAACTTCTGCAATAGATTTTGGGGTAGGCCATTCTCGAATGGAACAAACCTTTTCTTGGTCAAGTTTAATACCTTCAGCACTAATAAAAAATCCCAGGAACACCAAACTGTCTCCCATAAAATTACATTTCTTCATATTGGCATACATATTCTCAGAGCCTCAAAGACTTCTCGAAGATGCTGAAGATGCTCTTTTTTATCACGACTGTAGATTAAAATATCGTCAAAGTAAACGACAACGAACTTGCCAATAAATGGTTGAAATACCTGGGTCATGACTCTCATGAAAGTACTTAGTGCGTTGGATAAATCAAAAAAGGCATTACCATCCATTCATAGAGTCCATAGAATTTGGCTGACTTGGATCATCCTGTAGCTTGCTGCATAGAAGGTTCTGATTGACAAAATCTTTGCGAATGTAGGACTTCTTGCTCAGAATTTTTGCTACAATCACCTCCTAGTTAAGATCATCATTGACATTGGCCACCATGTAGTTGAGTCCCTGTAGTAGTTTTCCTTGGATGAATTGATCATGTCTTGCTCTCCCTTCAGGACTCTTTCGTAGCGGATAGCTTTGGCAGTTAGGTGAGAAAAGTCTTGGAAGTATAAATAATCGAACTTATTCTTGAATTGAATAAACATCCCTTTCACTTCCAATGCCACTACTTCTCCTTCTGGAATCTCAGTGTTGCAGTGAAGTCTGGCTTCCTTGAATCTGGTAAAAAATGACCCAATCCGCTCTCTTGGAAATTGAGTGATTCTTGACAAATCCACCACCTTTTCTTTGTAGAATTGCTTATGGAAAGCCTCATCCATTTCTATCCATGTATCAATGGAGTTAGTGGATAACTTGATATTCCAAGAGAAGGCTATACCCGTGAGAGAGGTCCCAATTAATTTGAGTTGTAGTCGTCCTTCGAGCCAACTTCACCACACTGAATAGTAAACCGAGCTATGTGCTCAACGGTTGACTAGGCGTCTTTTTCGGATAACTAAGGGAAATCCAGAGGCCGAAATCCTTTTGGAAATGGAATACGATATACTCTCTCAGTGAAAAGCCAGCAAAACATAGGTCTCTCCAAGTGCCTAGGGCCTAGCATGTCCTGAACTATGTTCACGACTTGATCCCTGTTCACCGCCTGTTGAGGTTATTGCTAAATCATCTGCGACTGGAAATAATGTTGCTGATAGCAAAACAGAACCTGCCCCCCAACCTCTGCTTGGAGGTAAGGTTGGTGGTGTTGTTGTTGTGGTTGAAAATAATGCTCTCTCCAAGGATCTGCAAGAGGTGTCACCTGAGGAAGCCTCTGGTTTGTCTCGTTCATATCCCTCTGCCCATTCACCATTGTTCCCATTATTTTGCTGCCCATCATAGGAACGACAGTAAGTGGAGTTAAAGAAGTTGAGCTAGAAGGCATCACCTGAAAACTCCTTTCTTGCATTCCAAGATTATGAATATTCTACACTAAAGCTGGAGGAATAGCCACAAAAACTGGAGCTGGGTTGGTCACAACAGGGTGGCCATTGCTGCAAGTACTCGGATTTGATGTCGATTAGCTTACCTTCAACATGGAGGCTAGCTCTATTATGAATTGTTGCTACGGTTGGGGTCGAGCTGGCTGCTGAATAGACTACATCGACTGCTGAGAAACAGGTGTTGAAAATGCAACTTGTTGTGAGCCTTGCTACATTGATTGAAGAACTTGCCAGAACTCTTAGGAATTTCATTGAAGAGCCTCATGATTCTGTAAGAGAGTATGCTGACAAGGTTGCTGCATGTTCTTGGCTACTGCTCCACGATCTGTATCAAATTGTGGTTTTATGAGGAGATTTCCTGGCTCAGGAGTTTGACAAGTATAGGGATCACATTAGCGCTCGGCATCAGGTTGGGCCGGCCCGACCTGACTTTTTCAGGCCCAAGCCCAGGCCCAAGCTTGGCCTTGACTATTTTTTTGACTGTTTTTCAAAAGATATAAGTGTGCTATGTAGATATATGTATATAAATATGTAGATATATGTAGATATATGTGTGTGATATGTATTTACATGCAGAACACATATACACACACATAACATATATATATATATATGCAAACACAGACATGTATATACATGTACATGCAGAACATTGACCGGGCCTCCGGATGGGCTTTGGGCTCGGGCTAGGGCCGGGTCAAATTTAGCCCGAGATATTGGGCTTCTGACGAGGCCCGGCCCCAGAAATGGAGCTCAGGCCCGCCCAAGGCATCGGGTTAGGCTGTCCAGGCCCGATAAATTTTCAGGCCCGGGTCGGGCCTAGGCCCACAGGCCAAATGGTGACCTCTAGATCACATCACCTTCTCCCTCGCCTTCATCGGGACGAGTAGGCTGGAAATTGTTGTGTGATTCCCTTGGTGAAAGTGGCGGAGACGAGTCTCCAGTTGGTTCACCTATTGATGTTTTTTTCAGTTCTCTTTGTCATGACTGCAAGATACTAACACTTCAAGTCCCATCAAGTGTGCCAAAAATATGTTTGTCGTCTTCTACTCTGAACAGGAGACCTCACAATTCTGGCAGTTAGGAATAGAAATTTTATTGATATCAATGTAGTCTTCTGCTCTGGACAAGAGTCCTATTGAGATGAAATGAAAAACAACGTATTGTGGGAATGCATCAGAATATTCATTGAAAAGGGATACATCTTGGGATGTAGGCATGCTTTACAAACTTAAACTAAAACATAGCCGCGGGGGCTTTTGGAAAAGTAAATCTAAGTACTAGTTGGCGTGGAGCCATGCTAAATAAAAAGATAAGTGGCCAAAGCCATACTTAAGAAAGCAAATAAAGGATTGAAGACGCTGGGTCTGTGTTTGACGCAGGGTGGCTTGTTGTTTCTTTCTCTTCTTCTTTATAGTGCTAAGAGATGAACACTTCTTTTGTTCTTCTTTAGGTGTTGGTTGTGGAGCATCATGGGAATCGTGGCACAACTGCTCTCTTGTTGCTTGCTCGAGTGACTGGGTTAGTGGACTTTGTACCCGCAATTTTCTCCTGAATGTGGAAATAATGGCAGTGTCTTTCTGGTCGTGCTGCTTCTTTATACAGGAAACAAACTCTCTTTGATGTCATGACAATCTTTACTTTGCAAGTCTTCAGGCTTCATGATGAAAAACATGGGAACATGGCTCGTGGCGATCTTCTTGTTGATTCTTTTGCACGAAGGATCATGTGAAAATGGAAACTTCTGAGTGGTGCAGGAGGAACATGGCTTGAGCTGTGTAGAAACGTGTTTAAGTTAGAAACAACTTTGAGAGAAAACCGGGTTATCCAACCAACTATAAGGAGAATCTGTGTGCTTCAACAGACCGTGCATTTGTTTAAAAGTGAGCTTCATATTGAAAAACTTGTACAGAAGGCAGAATACGGTGGAAGGTTCAGGCAATTCCCGGTTATCCAATAACTAAACGAATTTGAGCAGTGTAGGTATGGCAAAGAAGAGAATGAATGAATCGTCGAAGGCAGACAAAATCAGGACATATATAACAAGAAGGGCAAAAGAGGGATTACATAAATATTAAACATTATAACAGGTAATAGAAAGGCAAATAGGTACTTACGCGGTAAACTGTTTTTTTGTTTGACCCATGTGTCCAACTTTAGTGAAGTGGGTATTAAAATGGCATTTGCCGAACTTAGGATCTAGGGTGGGCAAAAATGGATAAAAGCTCAAAAAAAAAAACCTATGGTCATTTTTTGATCATTTTTTTGATTGTGCTTAATGAGATTGGTTTAATTAATTATTGATTTCTTTATGCTATGTCAAGTGTTGATTGTTCTACTTAATTGACGATTGAATTGTGATGCTTAGTTACCATCTAGGTTTGATTGTTGTATTGCAATTTGTAGTAGATGTCCATGCTCAAATTGAGAATAACTTCTTGCAATTTAACACCATATTTATCTAGACATAGATGCCATATGCTAGGACTTACGTGAACGCTATATAAGTTGCCATTGATCTTAATGCGTTCTTGTTTGTTCAACTAATCTAGATGTCATGGATAGTTGCAAATTAATAATAGACGTAGTAAGCTAGATATCATAACTATTACATGAATCAGGGGACTTGGTCTTTGACATGTATGAAGGAATTGATAATTGATAGCTAAATGATTTAAGTATAATGATGGTGAAGTCGGAACCTAGCTTGCAAACTTGTTTGTTTTTTATATGCTTCCTATATTTTTCTGTTAATTTTCTCTTTTAATTTCATACTTTTCCAACCATAAACAATCTTAACTTTTTCTTTGGTGATACTATAGTGAATTTTGGAATTAGAATAGATTAATATTCAATTCTCGTGGATTTGACATTCGTATTTGTTAAGTTATACTACTATTAATTCGTGCACTTGTGAGTATAAACTAAATTTTGCAGCTCTATAATTTTAGTGGTTCGCAATCTCACATCAATAACATTTTTATATCAACATTTTAGTCGTTATTTACAAATTCTCGTTACAAGCACGAATTCTATAACCTACTATTGGACCAAGACTTATCAACATTGTGTTTTTGATGATTGTGTGTCAAAATGTGTCTGAGCATGCTTAACTTGAATATATATATATATATATATATATCTTTCCGGCAGTTAGAGAATGGTCTTGGAAGACTTAGGGCTTGCTAAGAAACACGTAAGCACCATGCTAAATTGACTAGAAGAGGTTGAAGTAAATTTGGGAAGATCAACTTATCATGAAAAGTGCGAAGTTGGCAAGAGTTGAAGTGTGTATAAGGGGAGATCTTCTTGCCATATTAAGATTGTTCACCTAGAGATATTTTGGAGATAAAGAGAAGGTTCACATTCCTTAGTTTCACCTAAATTCAAGGGCTTGAAATATTACTCACCGTTTGAATTTAAAAGGAGAAGATGAGATTTTGTTGAAGATTATGAAGATGATTTCAACATTAATACAAGATGATCTTGTTTCCTAAATCATGAGAAACATATCAAGGCCGGCTTCCACAAGTGAAGAGAATACCTTTTCTTTTGAAACTGATTTTCTTACCATATAAAGAAGAGCCGATTTTCAACCTTGATGAGGGAAATCTAGGGCTATTTTCATTTTGAAAAGAGAAGACTTTGAGGCTGAATTCAAGATCGATCATTAAGAGCCAGATTTCATAGGGCTGAATCTACATATTAATGGGAAGAAATTCAAATGGTACTTTCTATATGAAGTATAGGGATTTCACTACTACAACATTGAAGGATTATTGACAAATGATTGTACGTGAACGTAAGGACCTGATGGATTGACTTTTGCAATACAAAAGAAGGAAGTCCTAGCTGAAATCAAGGGATGAAAATTGAAGTCCCATGCACCACACATTTGGAGACAAATTATGAGATTATTATTTCCATACTTTTAAGAGAAGACTTTGTGGGTCCATTGGAATCTTGGGTGATAGATTCGGGAGTGTCATTTTACTCTATTTTAAATCGGAGTATCATGGAGGATTACAAATTCGGCAACTACGACAAGGTGCATATTGCAAATGATGAAGCTTTTGATGTTGTGGGAAGAGGAGAGGTGCGTATTAAATTGCCTAGCAATAGTGTGTGGAGGATACATGATGTGAGACATATTACAAGTTTATCATAGAATTTGATTTTCGTGGGACAACTAGATAGAGAAGGGTGTGTGATCCTTTTTGTCTAACCATGGTTTGAAGGTTACAAAAGGAGCGGTGATTGTGGCTCGTGGAGAAATGTCAGGTACACTCTATATGACTTTGAATTCAAAGAATTTGGTGAATACTATCGTAGACAAAGATGATGCAAACATTTGACATTGTAGGCTTACGCATATTAGTGAGACAGGGATGAGGGTTTTACAGTCCAAGGGCAAGTTGCAGGGTGTAAAGTCTGTGAAGATTGGTCTTTGTGAAGACTGTATCTTTGGGAAGTAGAAGATTCTTGGTTTCTCAAAGACCGGAAGGGCACCCAAATTTGCCAAGTTGGGATTAGTTCATGCTGATGTGTGGGGGGCTTTACCGATTCAATCTCCTACAAGGTCCAAGTACTACATGACATTTATTGATGTCGTCACAAGGAATGTGTGGGTCTATTTCTTGAAAAATAAATATGATGTTTATGATACTTTCAAGAAGTGAAAAGTTTTGGTCAAGAACCAAACAGGCTTAAACGTCAAGTGTTTGAGGTCGGATAATGGAGGTGAGTATACTGATAGTAATTTCCATGAGTATTGTGTTAAGAATGGGATTAGAATGGAGAAGACAATTCCTGGAATTCTACAGCAAAATGGAGTGGCTGAGCGCATGAATATACCTTTGAATGAACGCACGAAAAGTATGCAGATACATGCAAGTTTAACAAACATGATGTGGGTTGATGCGATTAATACTGCTGCTCATTTGATTAATCGTGGACTTTCAGTTCCACTTGGAGAACTCCTACCTAAGGAGGAATGGAGTGGCAAAAAGATAGATCTATTACATTTGAGGGTGTTTGGTTGTGTGGCATATGTTCACATTGAGTCTAATGCGAGAAGTAAGTTGGATTCCAAGTCCTAAAAGTGCATTTTCACTAGCTATGGTGGTGATGAATACAGCTACCGATTTTGGGATGAGGAAAACAAGAAACTTTTCCAGAGCAAGAATGTCATCTTCAACGAGAAGGTGATGTACAAGAATAAGGAAGCAATAGTTCATGAAAAGACTCCTGAAAAGAAAGATAAATAGGTTGCTAGTCTAGATGATCTTGGTGATGATAATGTGACCAATGGGAATCAAGAAGAACTAGAAGTTGATACTTCAAATGATGCTCTTGAAGTTACCAACTTTGAAGAACCGATTTCTATTCTTGAAGTCGAGCCAGGCACACTTACTTTGAGAAAGTCCACAAGAGAAAGAAAAGCACTAGAGAGGTACTCTCCATCATTGAATTATATTTTATTGATTGATTGTGGTGGACTTGAGTATTATAAGGAAGCAGTGAATCATGAAGAATATGTCAAGTGAGAGTTCGCCATGCAAGACGAAATGGATTCTCTCATGTCCAATCACACATGGAGATTGGTGAGTTTACTTACAGGAAAACTGGCACTGCATAATAAATGAGTTTATAGGATCAAAGAGGAAGCAGATGGAAGTAAGAGGTATAAGGCGAGACTGGTGGTAAAGGGCTTTCAACAAAAGGAGTGCATAGACTATACATAAATATTTTCACTGGTTGTGAAACTCACCACAATTCGGCTAGTGTTACGTATGGTGGCAGTGAAAAATCTATATTTGGAGTAGGTAGACATCAATACTGCTTTTCTCCATGGGGATTTGGGGGCGGACATTTATATGATGCAGCCATAGGGTTTTGTAGCACTGGGAAAGGAGGACTTGGTATGCAAATTGGAAATGAGTCTTTATGACTTGAAATTAGCCCCTAGACAGTGGTACAAGAAGTTTGACTCGTTCATGAAGGAGAGTGGCTATACAAGATGCCATTCAGACAACTATAATTATTTTAAAAGGTTTGACAATGACTACATTATTCTTCTACTATATGTGGATGATATATTGGTGGTGGGGGCTGATATGAGTGAGATTAAAAATCTAAAAAAAACAATTATCAAACAAGTTCTCTATGAAAGATCTAGGTGAAGCCAAACAAATCCTAGGAATAAGGATTGTCAGGGACAGAATTAAGGGTACTCTAAAGCTATCGCAAGAGGAGTATATCAAGAAGGTATTGAAGTGGTTTAATCTTGAAGAAGCAAAAACTGTCAAGACACATTTGGCAGCACATTTTAAATTGTCCAAAGAGCTTGCGCCTAAGACCAAGGAGGAGAAGGAAACCATGAAGAATGTGCCATATGCTTCAGCCATAGGGAGTCTTATGTATGCTATGGTATGTACTAGACCTAACATACATTGCTCAGGCAATGGGAGTAGTCAGCCGATACAGGAGTAATCCTGAAAAGCAACATTGGGAGGCAGTAAAGTGGATATTGAGGTATCTTCGTGGTACTACTAGTATGGCCCTATGGTTTGGGGCTGAAAGTGTGAAGTTGCAAGGTTATTTAGATGCAATCGTGGGTGGTAACATGGATGACAGCAAGAGTACTTCAGGATATGTGTATATTATGGGTGGTACTGTTCTTAGCTCGGCTTCTAAGTTACAGAAGATATTAGCTCTTTCGACAATAGAAGCGGAGTACGTGGCTTTTACAGAGGCTGCAAAGGAGATGATATGATTGAGTAGTTTCTTGGAGGAATTAGACAAAAAGAAAGTTGATGGTATTCTATACGGTGATAGCCAGAGTGCTATTCATTTGGCGAAGAATTCTGCATGTCATTCGAGGACGAAGCATATTCGATTTAGGTATCATTTCATGTATTCACTGTTGGAGGATGGAGAGTTGAAGCTACACGAAATTCTTGGTAGTGAAAATCCAGCTGATATGTTAACCAAGGTTGTGCCTACTGATAAGTTGAAGCTGTATAATGCTTTAGTTGGTCTCCGTAACTGATGAGTGGAGATGGATGTTGCTAATGGGCTTTTTTTATGATCATAAAGTTCTGGTTGTTTGAGGAATTAGCTCCAAGTGGGAGATTGTTGAGTATGGAGACAAATTACATGCTTAATGTTGTAGTTTTGGGTTTATTGTCTGGACACCAGAATAAACTGTCCAGACATGTATGGTTTTTTGTACAGAGTTGGAGTGTACTCTTTGATTCTTGATTCATAGTGAAGCCTAGCAACATCAAAGTGAACGTAGCCTGCTTGATCGCACAAATCGGATGAACCACTATAATTCTCAGTGTCTTTTACTTCTTTGCTCTTATATGCTTTGATTTGCTTGTGGTTCGCTGGATTCTATGGGTATTTGGGTTGTTGCTTTGGTTGTTATCTCTAATTGTTTTTGCTTGTACGATCTGCGTAGGATTTACACTGATTTTACTTGGGTTGAGATTGTATGTGTGGGTTGAATTCCACTACAGATGCTTACATCTAAATCTAATGTTTTGGTTATGATTGGTGTTGTAGGGTCTGTCAATGAATGGACTGATTCAGATGTGTTTCAGATCCAGTGGATTGAGGGAATTAATGGTAGTGTTTGGGCATTAATGGAGATTTTGGCTTGAGATATAGTACACGTGCAAAGTTAGCTCAAGCTACATATTTTAGCCTTAAGCTAAAAAACTGACTCGCGGATTCGCTGAGGCACAAACCAAATTAGCTCGAGCTACACATTTTTGCCTTGAGCTAAAAAAACCATTGGTTTGTTCGTTCAGGCAGATATAGAGTTAGCTCGAGCTGATTGGGAATGGTCAATTGGAGAATAAAGTTAAGACCTTGAAAAAGGTTGGAATTGTGACCAATTTCTAGTGATTAGGAATTGGGAACGTTTATGATAGATACCATACTCCTAGAATTTTCATGACTCGTCAATGAATTTTTTAATTTACGGATATCTTGCATGTTTATATTAATATACCATAGCGAAATTGCATGTTTATATTAATCTACATAGAACCAAAGTAAATACCTTCAAAGAAGATAGTAGCAGGTGGAATGAGCTAGGTAAAGTAAAGTCACTAGAAAATTATAGGAATCCAAGATCACTGCAATCAAAGAATTCGACTTGTTAAAACAGAGTAGTTAGTATAAGTTATGAAATATAGGCCACCAATCCTACTATCTAGAATTAAGCATCACTATATATAAAAACACTAGTTATAGATTTTGAAAACCCAGTTGGGCTTTTTTTTTTTCTTTTACAAAAGAGACTTCTACAGATGTTGATGTTTTTTTTTCATAAATCAAGTGACACTCCTATAATGATTAACGATACTTACAAACTACATAGAACAAAAATAAATACCTGCATAGAAGATAGCAGCAGGTGGAATGAGCCAGGTAAAGTAGAACCACTGGGAAATTATAGGAATCCAAGATCACTGCAATCAGCGAATTCAACTTGTTGAAGCATACTAGCTAGTATCAGTTGTAAAAGACAAGTCACCAATCATAATATCTAGAATTAATTATCACTGCACATAAAAAAATTAGTTATAGAATTTGAAAAACCTACTTGGATTTTTTTTAACAAAGAGACAGACTTCTGCATATGTTGATGTTTTTTCATAAATCAAGTGGCACTCCTATAATGATTAATGATACTTACAGAGTACAAAGAACCTAAAGTTAATACCTGAAAAGAAAATAGCAGCAGGTGAAAGGAGGCAAGTAAATTAGAGCCACTAGAAAATTATAGGAATCCAAGATCACTGCAATCAAAGAATTCAACTTGTTGAAGTAGAGTAGTTAGAATCAGTTGTGAAATATAAGCCACCAAGCCTAGTTTCTAGAATTAATCATCACTATATTTGAAAACACTAGTTATAGAATTTGAAAACCCACTTAGACTTTTTTTCTTTTAAAAAAGAGACTACTATATATGCTGATGTTTTTTTCATAAATCAAGTGGCACTCCTATAATGATTAGCAATACCTACGGAGTACAAAGAACCCAAAATAAATACCTGGAAAGAAGATAGGAGCAGGTGAAAGAAGGCAGGTAAAGTAGAGCCACTAGAAAATTATAGGAATCCAAGATCACTGCAATCAAATAATTTAACTTGTACGGTACTACATATTGAACTCAACTATAGACAAAGCCACACATACAAATAGGCATAGCCACATCCAATACAGCACTTGTCCACTAGGAAATCGGAATCATCACACATCTATACATATTCCCCTCGCACGACATATTAACACATTAATGGAAGGATGATAAGAGTGAGAGAGAACTCCGGTACCCGAAATTTACCATGCGGGATAGAGTTTTGTTGCCGTGTCTCGGACGAAATGATGTCGTCCTTCCTCCTTTTGCTGCTTTTTATAGAAAATGTATCATGTCAACTTTCTTTTATTTTTAAAATGGTAAAGAAGACAAGTTGAGCATGGCTGCATGAACTAAACGACAATCTGGGTTGGGCTGCGTGGGACCCGTGACTTTTTTTTTATTTTTCTGAAATTGTCCCATTACAATTTCACAGTCCCACATGGTGAGTTCCATGCATCATCTCACCCAATCATCCATGTTGATTTTTAATTTCAATTTTTTTTTAAAAAAATACAAGTTTTGAAGGGATCATACGTATCAATGTTTGTCGGGTATGATTGAACGGCTACTTGTGATGTATTTAAAATTTTAAATAGAATCCAATACTTCTTAGGAAACAAAATTTAAAAAATATATATTATCAATTAAATAAATTCAAAAAATATTCGGTTCTTGACATTTCCAACCAACCGATTCAACTTTTGAAATTCATTCTCGCTGGTGGATGCACCGGTACGTGGATTCTAAATTTTATATATCACCCACTGCACGTCTGCACCGCGTTATTTCTTTTTAGGACCTCGGTTGCTTCAAATTCTTGCAATTTTTAGGAATTAGTTCTCTGACTCTCTCCATGCATGACAGCTATTACTCTTTGACCAATAATGCAATGTATATCATCAATTCAAAACGGTAGTTGAAGTTGCGTAGCCAGTTTTTGATAAACATATCGTGATGTTGGTCTACGGGTTCCAAATAAACCGCACTTTTCATACTGCTGCTCAGACTACTCCATTTGAGTTAGTCTATGGATATCCCCCACCTCATGTCATTACATATGAGTTAGCTAGGGACTGCAAAGCTGGATTTGTTGGAGAAAAGCTTGCTGGAAAGAGATGGTATGTTATATTTATTAAGGCATAATCTTGCATTCGCTCAGGAGAGAATGCAACACCATGCAAATAAGCATAGAACAGAAAGTACATTTGCAGTTGATGATTTAGTATATCTGAAGTTGATTCCCTACCAATTTCCTTCGTTGAATGCTCATTCATTCTCAAAGTTACATCCCAAGTTTTATGGTCCATTTAGAGTTTTGGAACGAATTGGAGAGGTTGCTTACAGGTTAGATTTGCCTGCCGGATCCAGAATCCATCCTGTCTTCCATGTCAGTAGTCTAAGAAAACATTTGGGAGCTGCTGTGGTGCCTTCTATGGTTTTACCTACTGTGACTGATCAGGGTTTGGTGCAACAACAACCATTAGCAATTTTACAAAGGCATGTCTATAAGAAGGATAATGCTGCAGGCACACAGCTGTTGGTGCAATGGCAAGACCACAATGCTGATGAGGCTACTTGGGAAGATTACTAGGAGTTTGTGCAGAAATTTCCTATATTTCCTTTGTAAAATAACTTGAGGACAAGGTCTATTTCAATGGGGGTAGTGAAAGCATCTCCTTGTCTCTGCTGCTTGCTTATCTTCTCCGCTGTGCACAATTCTATTTTAGGTTTTATTCTCTTCACGGGCCTCCTACTTGCAGGCCTTTTGTTTATCTTGTTATTGGGCTTCATGCCTTATAGTTATGTTTCTTATTTGGGTTCAACCCTTTGTTCTCCTTATTGGGTTATACATGTTTGGCCCAATACTAGTTTAATATGTTTTAGTCTTTTTCAACTGTACGACAAGTATGTACTTTGTCTTCCATATATGTCTGTCTTTGTAGCCGTTGTGAGACACTTTTTGAAATGAGATACTATTCCTTCTTCTTCCTTCTCTCAACTTGCTCTCTGAACTCTTCTTTTTTCTCAATCTTTTGATCTTGCATACCTGCAAATACACAAAGATATTTTGTTAATTCAAAATATAATATGGTATCGGAGCTTTCCGATTCACAGCCGCCACCACCACCACCACCACCATCACCACCACCACCACCATCGCCACCGCCAGCCTCAACTACTGAAGCTGTCATGACCTCAGAACAAATGTCTGAGGTATCTCAATTTTTGAGAAATATGCAAGCCATATCCTCACAAATGGCTGCAACACCTGCAACAAATTATACGAATACAGGAACTGTGCAAACCACAGCTGCTTCTGCACTTCCTGCTTTCACTGCTTCTGATTTAGCAAATATGCTGAGAAGCCTTCAAACTTCATCAACAATGAGCAATGATGCTAATACTACTGGTATAACACCACCTACCCCTACTATTCATTATCCACCACCACTTCTCCCTACACCGCCTTCAGTTCCTTATCACACACCCTTTCCTAACCACCAGACTACATCATCCAATCCATTCTTAAACCCTTATAATCTGTTACCCAATGACTTCTCAGTCACTAAACTAATTTCTCTAGAGTTTAATGGTACCAATTATCACACTTGGAGTGCTAATTTCATAAATGCTATGGAGGCTAGAAACAAAATGGGTTTTCTTGATGGAACCATACCATCTCCAGACACTACAAATCCAAACTATCAGTTATGGAAGCAAGCCAATGGCTTGGTCAAGACTTGGCTTACCAACTGTGTTGCACCCAACATCCTCCAGAGCATATCCTCATGGAGATCAGCTCAAGAATTATGGGCAGATTTGAAAGTCAGGTATTCTGTAGTTAGTGAGACTAGAGTTTTTGAAGTGAAAAGAGAAATTTCTATTATGAAGCAAGGGACTCAATCAGTTTCAGACTATCATACTAAGATGAAGATTTTATGGGATGAACTCCAAGAATATGAAACTCTTCCGAAATGCAAGTGTGGACTTTGTCCATGTGATCTTCTTGAGCCAATCAAAATCAAAGCAGAAAAAGAAAGAGTCATGCAGTTTCTTATGGGGTTGAATGAAAATTTCAGTGCTATTGGAAGTCAAATCTTGCTAATGAACCCCTTTCCAAATGTAAATCAAGCTTTCAACATTGTATCCCAAGAGGAAGCAGAAACTAACAGATAAAGCTCCTGGCATCACTCAGGAGGCAATGGCAATGGCTTTCAAGACCTTTACTTCAGCCAATAATGCACCCTCAAAGCCCTACTATAACAGGAATGGTCAGGGAAAAAGGAATTCAGACAATGCTTTTGGAAAGCCAACACAAGGCACCAGGGAAGCTACCTCTAGCAAACAATCACAAGGCACCAAGGAAGGTTTATTTTGCAATTACTGTAAAATGACCAATCATACTATTGACAAGTGTTTCAAAATCCATGGCTTTCCACAGAAACTCCCTAAGAAACCTAGATACAACACTGGGAGGTATCAAGCAAATCAAGCCAATACAGAAAACATGGCAGAAACTGAGAACAAGCCTACTGTGGAGTTCACACCAGAACAATGCCAACAATTCATGAATTTCATGCAGTCTAGGACTCCTCAAACAGATACTTCTCAAACCATGCAATCACATGTTGCCTCAGTTTCAGGTACCTCACATCACAACTCTAAACAATTTATTCATAAATGGCTTATAGATAGTGGTGCATCAGACCATATAGTTTGCCATGCATCATTATATACATCATCTCATGAATTACATCATGCTTATGTTCATTTACCTAATGGACAGAAACACCCAATATCTCACATAGGCACAGTCACAATCACACCACAAATATCTCTTACTGAAGTTCTATGTGTTCCCAGCTTTAATTTTAACTTAATTTCAGTAAGTAAGTTGATCAAAACAAATAAATATGATGTGATTTTTACAAAAGGAACATGTGAATTGCATGATATAGTCACTTTGGAGAAGATTGGCTTGGGAATGGTGCTTAAAGATCTTTACATGCTTAATCCTAATCAGTTTGTTAGATTAAATCACTCTGTTTTTGTTAATGCAACAATTAGTCATACTGTTCTTCACAGAAGGCTTGGTCATCCTTCTGGTGATGTTCTTTACCTGATACATAATGTTCCTAAGGATTCTGTATTACAATGTCATGATTGTGTCAGTGGGAAAATGAAAAGAATACCTTTTGCTATTAGTAACTCTGTTACAGATTCTTGTTTTGATTTGATTCATGTAGACATTTGGGGACCTAACCCTATACCTTCCATTGAAGGCCACAAATACTTCCTTACCATAGTAGATGACCACTCTCGAATGACATGGATATTCTTGATGACTAATAAATCTGAAACTAGACTGTATCTCAAAGGATTTATAGAATTTGTGAAAACTCAATTTGATAAAACAATAAGAAGCATTAGGTCAGATAATGGTAAAGAGTTTGATATGCCATCTAATTTTCTTAGTCTAGGCATTATACATCAGAAAAGTTGCCCTTATACCCCTCAACAAAATGGTATTGTTGAGAGGAAACATCAGCACATTTTAAATGTGGCAAGAACAATAAGACTACATAGTGGTCTACCTGAAAATTATTGGACATTCTGTGTTCAAACAGCAGTTTTTCTAATTAACAGAGTACCTAGCAGAGTACTAGATCAACAATCACCATACACTATTCTATACAAAAAGAAATTTGACTATAATGCACTCAGGGTGTTTGGTTGTCATTGTCTAGCAAAGAATAACAAACTTTTAAGTTCCAAATTTCAACCTAGAGCTCAGTCTTGTGTCTTCTTAGGCTACCCTTTGGGTACAAAAGGCTACAAACTTTTAGACCTAGAAACACAAGATATTTTTGTTTCTAGAGATGTTATTTTTTATGAGTCAGATTTTCCCTTCCTACATAAAGACAGTCCTTCAAATTCAGATTCTATTACACCTACTACACAATCTCTTGACAGTACTCATCAATATGAAAGAAACACAACACTTAATAGATCTCACAGAATCACAAGAACTCCCACTTACTTAGCAGATTATCAATGCAATACTATTGCATCACATCATCATTCATCGCATCAACATTTCATTGCTTCTTTTGCTGCACATACTGAACCAAAACATCACAATGAAGCTTTAAAAGATGCTAGATGGACTAAAGCCATGAATTTAGAACTGCAAGCTATCAATGCAAATAATACTTGGGAATTGACTACTATACCATTAGGTAGAAAAGCTATAGGTTGTAAATGGATTTACAAACTAAAATACAATGCTGATGGCAGTCTAGAAAGATACAAGGCTAGGTTAGTAGCTCAAGGTTTCAAGCAAACTGAGGGTTTTGATTACAAAGAGACTTTTGCCCCTGTAGTTAAGATTACTACTGTTAGATTGTTTCTAGCATTAGCTAGCATGAACA
Source organism: Tripterygium wilfordii (assembly GCF_013401445.1). NCBI lineage: Eukaryota > Viridiplantae > Streptophyta > Magnoliopsida > Celastrales > Celastraceae > Tripterygium > Tripterygium wilfordii. Next base: position 6,019,677 of record NC_052254.1, on the reverse strand, counting down.
AATGGCATATACATCACATAGATGTACACAATGCCTTCTTGAATGGAGACCTCGAGGAGGAAGTCTATATGAAACTTCCTCCAGGTTATCCTCACACAAACAAAAACCTAGTTTGTAAGCTTAGAAAATCTATTTATGGTCTCAAACAAGCCTCTAGGCAATGGAATGAAAAATGTAGTAAAGCTTTAATACAATTTGGTTTTGTTCAATGCAAGTCAGATTACTCAATGTTTCATTATAAGAAAGGCAATAGCATCTTACTTCTTTTACTCTATGTTGATGACATGGCCTTAGGAGGGAATGATCTTAATCTCATTCACCAAGTTAAGAATTACATAGCTACTTGTTTTAAAATAAAAGATTTAGGAATCTTAAAATATTTTCTAGGTCTAGAAATACATCACACAGATGCAGGTATTCATTTATCTCAAAGAAAATATGCAATTGATCTTGTTAAGGACAGTAGTCTTACCAATGCCAAGATAAGTAACACACCAACAGACAGTAATACCAAACTTTCCTTAAACATAGGCACACCTTTAGAAGATCAACTTCAATATAGAAGACTCATAGGGAGGTTAATGTATCTAACCATTTCCAGACGTGATATTAGTTATGCTGTAAATACACTTAGCCAATACATGAAGAATCCCACAGACATTCACTTAATTGCTGCTCAAAGAATAATCAGGTATCTAAAAGGAACCATAGACAAAGGAGTTTTCTATCCTGCTACTAACCACTTGCAGATTAAAGCCTATTGCGATGCGGATTGGGCATCTTGCAAAGACAACAGGAGGCCTCCTACTTGCAGGCCTTTTGTTTATCTTGTTATTGAGCTTCATGCCTTATAGTTATGTTTCTTATTTGGGTTCAACCCTTTGTTCTCCTTATTGGGTCATACATGTTTGGCCCAATACTAGTTTAATATGTTTTAGTCTTTTTCAACTGTACGACAAGTATGTACTTTGTCTTCCATATATGTCTGTTTTTGTAGCCGTTGTGAGACACTTTTTGAAATGAGATACTATTCCTTCTTCTTCCTTCTCTCAACTTGCTCTCTGAACTCTTCTTCTTTCTCAATCTTTTGATCTTGCATACCTGCAAATACACAAAGATATTTTGTTAATTCAAAATATAATAGGTAGTTGATAAGAACTTCCTATTATATCTTAACACGTGTATTGCCGGCTCAGCTGTTGTTAAGACGGTTTAGGCTTGTTAAATTAGCGAGAACTTTCTGTAATTTGGTAGTTATTGATGAATACAGATTTTCATTTCTTCTTTCAGTTCTCTCGTTTCTTTCTTAGCTGCCATTTCTAGTTCAAGGATGCTGGAGGCTATCAGAAGATAGTAAAAAAGAAGGTTTGTCGAAGGTGTGGAGGAGAAGGGAAGTTTTTGTAATGAATTTCATTGTAGGTCAACATTTGAATAACAAGGAATTTTGGTGTGTTAGAGTGTGTTTAGATTCAAGGATTTGGAGGGGAGATAAGAGAAGGGAGGGGAGAGGGAGAGAAGGGAAGGGAGGGGAAGGGGGAATATTTTCCTTCTCCTCCTATATTTGGATAGATAAAAAAAAGGAAGGAAGGAAAATTTTTTTAATTTACTAATTTATCATTTTTTTATGTTAAAATATAATGTACAAGGGTAAAATAGGAATTTAACTTATAAATGACTTAATTAGTAATCTCTTCCCTCCAAATGACTCCATTTTGGGAGGAAGAATTTTGACAAAAATTTAATAAAATCTTCCCTCTAAAGCTCTTCTTTTAATTTTTTATAAATTATCCAAACAAGAGAATTAGAAGCAACATCTCTTTCCCTTCCCTTCAAATCTCTCAATCCAAATGCACTCTTAGAGTGCATTTGGTTGCTAATCCCATGAGTGTTTGATGGGTTTATGATTCGGGTCGACCTAGATTTTGTGGACTGTAACTCCTGGATCTATTCCTACCATGTTAGCGTGTGACCATGCGAAGCAGTAATGGTTCATTGTGAAGAATTCAATCAGCTTGGTACATATATCGTAATTCAGTCGTGCGCCAATCTGCACCTTATGGTCCGGATGATCTGGGTGGATCTGTATGTCATCTTACTCCTCCATGTCCGATGGATCCTGATTGACTGATACAGTCTGGTCAACCAAAGGAGTCAACTACTGTAATTGTTATAAGTTCTCTGTTTTACTCTTCAAAGCATTGGTGTAGCAGTTCTGAGAAGTGAGTTGCTCTCCCCCTGATCTCCTTAACTCCCCACTTGGTAGTGAAGTGTATTAGCTGATGGTACGTGGATGATGCTGCCTTCATTTCATGAACCCACAGTAGGCCAAGTATAATGTCGTATGGAGATGCATTGTTAAGTACGAAAAAGTTTATGTTGAGGTTCACCCCCTTGGTATAGACCAACAAACTGATTTCCCCAAGACTATAAACTTCTCCACTAAACCCTAACAATATTTTCGAACATCCAACGATATGCGCCTGATCAATTTCCATGGCTTTCAGGCAGCTTAGGAAGAGGACATTCGTCGACCTACTATTGTCAACCAAAACATGTTTAAACGTATAGTTAGCAACAAAGATAGAGATTACCAGAGCATCATGATGCGGGTTGAGTAATTTTACAGCTTCGTTGTCAATGAAACTAATAACTTGTCCGGACGGTGGTATGACCAGTTCGGTCAAACGGAGTATTGGGTTAACCCCTTTCCTCACATTCCTTTTGGCAGCTGAATGGAATATTCCCCTTATTTTTGACCCACCAATGATGACTCCAACCGACCCTTTTGGCTCGAGGTGTGATGGTGGAGTTAGTTCTCTCTCCTTTCTCCTGGCCATGGTTTCTTTCCTCTTCTCAGTTAGCACATCCTCTAGATGCCCTCGGTCTTGATGGAACTCATACCACTTAGATATATCTCGTCGGTCGGCTGGGGACCTCATCTTGCTCGGCCACTACATGTTGCTACCCAGACTTTTAAGCACTGAGATCATCTCAATGGGCTCGATGTTGATGAATATTTTGGCTTTCGAAAGCCAGACGATGTCAAGCGAGATTGATCGGATGTCTATCTATCATTGCACGAACATTCCTATCCACGAGATTGGTGATCAGGGCTTGAACCGTCGTTGACCCAGCCTTGTCAGTCCTTCTATTGACAGAAACTATGGACCGGTTGTCCTCGTCTTCTTCCCACTTCACTTGGGTCCGTGCTCAAGCCAATACATCATCCATGTTCGTGCAGGAAAACTTGGTTAATTCCTTGTAAATTTCATTGAAAGAGACCAATCCTTTCTTGAAAGCCATGATAGTTGTTTCTCCGTGGCCGTTGGGGATCGACACTTTCTATGCCAGGAAGTGGTTGATGTAAGAGCAAAGTGATTCATCCGACCTACGCTTGATCTTATAGAGGATGTCTGAAGCCTTTGGCAACCGTCGGTTACTTGCAAACTGTTAAATGAAAAGGTTCGTCAGTTGGGCGAAAGAACTAATGAAGGAGTTGGGAAGGTTGATGAACCACTATAGCGTCGGGGCGATCTGATGAATACCCACCCCGACCCATAAGGCCCAAGGTAGAACTACAACCAAGAAAACCGGCTTACCAGGTGAGGGTGCCTTGGATCCTTATAAACTAGAGTTGGTAGCCCTATTTTTTCGATGTGGGATATTCATCAAACCACCCCTCTTGGACAGCCGACGTCCACAACGGCTACGCTCGCCCTTCAGACGGTAGCCCTTTCCCGGACAGCAGCCCTCTCCGCAAACGCGACTCTCTCAATGAAAGCACCAATGATGAATACCCACCCCGACCCATAAGGCCCAAGGTAGAACTACAACCCAGAAAACCGGCTTACCAGGTGAGGGTGCCTTGGATCCTTATAAACTAGAGTTGGTAACCCTATTTTTTCGATGTGGGATACTCATCACGGTCAGGCAACAACCGAATCATTTGCACATGCATGCTTCGCGGGATCCTCTTGGCACTGTGAGAGTGAGCATCCGCTGTCGATATTGGGCCATGTGGTCATATGAATCGTCGGTCCCATCGAACGACCACATGTCTTGGATATGGAACTTTCTTGAGATCTCCACCAATGCAATAGGGTTGGTGAATGGGGAATTGCCTGAGAAAGGTTTCAACTTCGGTTAATCTTTGGGCATCGGTTAACCCTTCTACGGATGCTGTGGAGTATGACAGTCCAGAGCTTGTCGTTAACCCTGGATGAAACGTCGGGGGTAGAGGTAGTACTAGGATTTGATGCCCACTAATTGGTCATCCGGACGACAACAAAAGGAGCACTGGACAACTAAGAGTTTGGTTGACACAAGGATTCCCTATGAGCGGAAAAGTCGAGCAGCTGCATGGAGTAGATGCTGAGGCGGGCTTGCGAGTTCAGGGGAGGCATGGAAAGCTGAGCCATCAGCTGCTCTATTTTACCCCTCAGGGCGATATTTTTCATCTGGACAGACACGCTCTCGTCCCATACTGGGCATTCTCCTCTGCCATTTGGGTTTTAATAGAGCCCAACTAGGTAGTGAATTCGTTCGAATCGTCAGAAGGAGACATGATGAAGTGATAAGTCGATCGAAGCAACATAATATAGCAGAATAATTGTTATGGCCCCATGGTGGGCGCCAAATTATATATTCTAAAATCTACAATCAATTTGTTATCGTCAATCGAGACCTATGACAGCTCTACAAGATCAAACAAAAGTTTACCATGAAGCTTAGGCACTAGTATGGTGCTGGTGAAGAAGCTTCGACGATCAAGACAGTCAACAGCAAGGGAGTATTTAGTGAGAGAAGTGAAGGCTTTTAGAGAGAGAGGGAGAGAAATACCAGGTAGTTGAGAGAGTAAATAAGGATGGGTCATTCCCTTTTTATAGTGTTTCAGATCATGTGGTTAGCACGTGTTAATCATACGGATGGACTTCGACCCTTGCGTTGTGATTTGGCCTAAGGCCTAATTGAGGACTTCCTTAGCATTACATGATTCAACCTGTGTTTGGTCTTATCATGGGTCTTCGCTTCGATTGGCCTTTTATTCGACCTCCTGCGGGCTTGTCTTCACCAGGAAATCTAGGCCGACTTAACCAAGGCCTTCGTGGGCCTTTCATTGTGGGTCTAGGCATTTCGGGCAAGCGATTTTTGGCCCATATAGGTACTCTACATAGATTACCTATCAAGAGAGGAATATGAGTCCTAGTTAGTGAATGCCGACCAAAATAAAAATGCGAAATACACTAACTAGCACGCCTCCATGTGGTAGAAATCTCATTCGAACCATCAGGACCAAAAATCATATCACCCCGAACTCAAAAGTATCGTGGCTTCCCACCCTTGTCAACCGTAGTAAGCTCCCATATGGGATACTGTTTCTTATTTTTGAAAAGGTTGAAGGTATAGCGATCGGGATCTCTTGGATGTTACTTCAAGTAGTAATAATTTAGAAGTTCACGGTACCCAAATGGATGATTTATTATTTCGCTAAGACCTTCCACTGTAAGTAAGAGCCTCCATCTGTTCGACATTAATTGACTCGGGGTAATTCCAAAGTACCACAGCACATCCCGTGCTAACTTTGGAATAGGGAAGTGCAAACCCAGCTTAAAGGGTGCCTCACACATTGAGACCCTACTTGGTCTGTCCCAGTCAACCCATTGATAGTCGGCCGAAACTTAAACTTCCACCTCAACTGGGAACTTGTAAGAATATCTCAGCCTCAACACGTCGTTCCTTTTCAAAACTGAGGCAATAGTCTTGGTAATGAATTCAAGGGCCTACCTTCAGCAATTATCGCTTTGTTTTCACTAGCAATGGGTACTGCTTGGCCACGGCTAGGACTAGGTCATTCAAGAGGCTCAACATAACGGCGACCGAAAAGATGATTGGTTTTCCTCAGACAATGTACCACTCTAAATGGAGTCGGACATCCCGAATCCGTCTTTTCTCCTCTGTCCTCCCCAGCGAGGGTAATATTAGTGTCCATTATCATCTGCCATCCAAAATCATCTCCGCCAACTTACTAAACCGACTATCCTCCCTAAGCTCATCCAAATCGAACCCCCTAAGGGATATGATATCTTCTAAACAAGAAGGCAAAGACATCATCACCCAACCACAGGAAAAGCACTTTGGAAACCACTGAAAAACCTTCCAAAACCACGGTGGCCTCCAAGAAAACAATCGCGAAACAACAAGAAGTATAAAAGAAAGATGGAAACAAAAAGAAGTCAAAGGGAAATGGTACGAGAAATCACTTGAAAATAGGAGAACGGGAATCTGTAAACAAGGAGAACAAGGAAAGCTCTGAAGCAAAAAAGGTATAAGTAAATAAAATAGGGGCAAAATATTTGTTTTAAATGAAAAACATGAAACCCCGTAACCCATCATTACCTCTCATTAATGGTCATGGAGAAACGAATCGGCAGTCGTCATTGCGAGGGTGGAAGTTTAGAAGAAGTGTGTAGGGGGAACATTTAATGTCAAACCCTAAAGGACACACCTTAGTAAACAAAGCGCCATGTATAGCTAGTATCATTTAATGAAGAAACCTCTTAAAGATATGGCAGACACGTGGCATGAAGAAATCATTCGTCCGACCAAAACTAGACCCATGAGAGTCTAAAGTTGAAGCCCAAGTGGCCACGAACCTTCGTTTGACTGAAACTAGACCATGAAAGTCTAAAGTGGAAGCCCAAGTGGCCATGGACCTTCTTCTGACCGAAACTAGATCCATGAGAGTCTAAAGTTGAAGTCAAAGTGGCCACTCGTCTGATTGAAACTAGATCCATGAGAGTCTAACGTTGAAACCAAGTGGCCATAATCCATCTTTCGACCAAAAGTAGACCCATAAGAGTTTAAAGTTGAAGCCTGAGTGGCCACAATCCATCATTCGACCGACGATGAAAGGCCCACGAAGGCCTTGGTTAAGCTGACCCAAACATCCGGCCGAAGACAAGCCCGCAGGAGATCGAATCAAGGCCAATCAAAGTGAAGGCCCATGATAAGACCAAACACAGATTGAATCACGCACATAAGGCCCAAGGCCTGTAATGCTAAGGAGGCTCCCAATTAGGCCTCAAGCCCAATTATAGCCCAAGGGTCGAAGCATGTCCGTACGGTCAACACGTGCTGACCACGTGATCTAAAACACTATAAATAGGGAGGATCCCTCTTCATTTACTCTCTCAACTACCTGGTATCTCTCTCCCTCTCTCTCTAAAAGCCACTCACTACTCTCACTAAATACTCCATTGTCGATGTCTGACTTGACCGTTAGAGCTTCTTCAGTCAGCACCACACCAGTACCCAAGCTTCACGGTCGACCTTTGTTTGATCTTGCAGAGTTTTCATAGGCCTCGATCAACGATAACAAATTGATCGTAGATTTTAGGATTTACAAGCGTCTATCACGTCTACTGCGTCTCCTTAATCTTTTGAGAAGAAATTTCGTTCCTCTCGTAGGCTCTTATTCCTGTGGCAGTGTCCTTGAATTTTCTCACATCTCTCAGTGTAGCTAGCACATCAGACCCAATTGAGCCCTCATTAAAACAAATCCATTACGACACTAGGGAGAATCGAAAAAGGAATATCGGAGATCTTACCAACCTTTCTTCACCTCCTGTGACTAGGGAGGCATTACGTTTTGCTTATCTTGGGCGGCTACAGTATAGGCATTTTAGGTTTTTTTTGTCAAAGACAAAGGTTAAGAGGGGTATAAATACAAGTAGGTTTAGGTATTCTTTACTTCTATTTTTTTTTAAAAAAAACTGTAATCTTTACCCCTTTTATTTTCTTAAGTTTAGCCTTCCCCCAAAAGTTTAGGTTGGGTTTCAATTAGCCCCACCTGGAAAGTTTGGATTTTTACAAATTCTGTCATGATGAACGCTAAATCATTGTCTGAACAGATGACTTTAATCTTGGTGTTGAATTGTGTTTTGACATAGTTAATATTGAAATACTCTATGTGATCTTTAACTTCATATTTTGTTAGCATTAAGAGAATCCATGTGGCTCAGTAAAAGACATCAACTTCTATCATAAAGCATATATAACCTTCCATAGAGATGTTACACTTTTTAGTCCCCAAATGTTTACTTGTATGATATCAAAAATAGCTAAGCATTTAAAGTTTCACTAAAAGAGAGTTTCTTTTTCTTTTCATTGCAATTATCATAGCCTTTAACAAAATCAGAACATAACATATGTGAAACTCCATCGGATGGATGTCCTAGTCTCTTTCTCCAGATATCGTTCTTGAAGACAGAATTAACACAAATAAAAAAAAATAAAAAAAAAACTTCTTTTATGGTTCCAATTACTCAATACAAGACATTATGCATAATTATCATCACACTCTTCTTGGATGTGGTTGTATCTTGCAATTGACATAAATTTTGGGTGAAAATCAATTCATAATTTTGGCTTGCTGAAATCAGATTGAAATTGGAATCTTTTACATACAGCCATCCAGCAGTTGCGTAATTTGTGTGATGGTCGATCATGCAAATAATATGATCATAAGCTCCACTGCAGAAGCAGAAAAAATATGATTTGTTCTATCTCTGGTTGCAATATTTGGCTTCAAGTATACTAATATTTATTGGCATTGATTACCTAAAAGTTGTATTGTGCATCCTAGAATTCTACTTGTTTACGTTATGGCCTCTTTTGTCATTAAAACAAGCATATCCTTGTGTTTGTATATTGAAAGGATTCTCAGGTTCTGTAGGATAGTCCACAAATTTGAAACACTTGTCTACAATGTATACTGGTTTTCTTGCAATATTTGCAGAAAAGCTTTTCCCTTTCAGTCTTTACTCTTTTACCATTTCTGCATTTCTTCCAGAAGATTGGCTAGATGCATGCATTGCCATAGATTCTTGTAAACTTGCATCGCTATGATGTGTTGTTTCTTCTTGTGTTCTGGCTTACAATTAGTTTTCTTTCAACCTGTCTAACCTGTGCAAAAGGCTTTGTTTACATCAGATAGAATATCCATGAGCAAAATCTGGTTTGTGACATGCTCATAGAAGTCATCTGAACCCATAAGAGATTGCATCAATTTCTCTTTATTTTGTTCCACTACAGAAGCTTTTCCAATACACAAGTGCATTTTCTACATTTGCACAGAGGAATTTTCTTGTATTGGTACAGCTCATCTCAGAGTGCTTTAATCTTTATATAGTAATCGGTGACACTTGAGTTCCCTTACTTGATAGTTGAAATAGGCCTTTACCAACTCACATCTCCTGTTGGGTTGGCAGATGAGTACTTGTTTCTCAAATCACTTCAAGGCTTGTACTGGTGAAAATTATTTTCAGTGAGAGAGTCAATGAAATCAAGTTTGAAGTGGAATATGAGTGAGTTAGGTTTTGAAAAAGATTTTGTACTTGATTCATTGAAGAAAAGTGTTGAAAATTTTGTAAATTTTCCTGAATGGGGAAACAATTCGACTTTGAAGGATTTTTGCCTTTTCATTCGCAAATCTATTGAACTTGCCAAGAACCATGAATTGATTTTGGAAACATCCTTCCAATACCATGAAATAATCTAAAAGGGAGTTCCCAAGAGAGGCAATAATTCATGTGTTCATTAGATTACAACAAGCTACAAGGCAACGGGCAACGAGTCGGGTGCCAACCTAGCTGGTTCCCGTTATTGTATTTCTACCTTATGGTCAAGGGTTCAATTCTTGTAGGTAGCATTTGTGTGCGCATTTGTGTAAATTATGTGAGTGTGTGTGGCTTCCATGTGTGTGAGTTGGGGGGATGCATGTGTACGCTTTTATTGCCAAATAAATAAATAAAAAAATGGGCAAGATACAGAGTGAATATATGGAAGAAGATAAGTAACGATCATCTTGGTTTATGGTTTAAAAAGGAAATTAAATAATACAAACATCAAATCACTCAACGGTTCCTAGAGGTCAAGAAGAAAACGGTCACTACTAGGAAAGCCCTAATTTGCGACGGAATTTTGCGTCGCCAATTAAAGTAATTCCCTCGTAGAAATGATAAGCGATGAAAACACTTGTCGCAAAAATTTGGTGACAAAATTTTGCAATGAAATTTGCATCGGATTTGCGATGGAATAGAGCGATGAAATTATTGTTGCAAGAAAATAAATGAAAAAAAATAAAATTTTCCTATTAGCGACTAAATATTGGGTCTCTAATTTGCCGTGACTTTAGCGACGAAATTTCATCTCTAATAAATTATTCATAGTTATGTATTATATTTTAATGACATTAGAATTTAGCTTTAGTAACGGAATCTTAGTGAAATTGGGTCAACTAAACTCTAGAGTCTTATTTTCTTGGTCATTGTATTTATTAAAATTTTAAAAACGGAAACAATTTTACAACATAAATTTCCGTTACTAATGTATTTTTTATTATTTTTATTTTTTAAATAATTATCAATAATATAATTAAAATAAGATACTAATATTAAAATGACTAAAAAATATCTCAAATAAAAATAAATTATATAAAATGTTGGTTAAATTATTACAATAAAAATTTAATCCTCATCCTCCTCTTCATCATCATTATCATCTTTGCGGCCACGGTCAGCACCTAGAGGTTGCATCCTAAACCGAGCAAAGAAATCCTTCATCCTCTGGTCTTTTTCATGTTGTCTCCATATTTGTTCCTACAACTACTGCTTCTAGGTACTGGTCGTAACTCGAAGCTTATCCGAGCCACGTGCTCCTCTATCTACCACTGGACAGACTTATGCGGTCCAGATTGTCTGCCGGAGGAAGATGATGAACAGCACAAACGACGCCCCAATGGTTTTTGCAACTTCATAATGAGATATCCTCCGAAAATCATCAAATGATACTGCACCCAAAAGAGCATTCACGGCTTTGCTATTCCATCGTGCCTTTTCATAGTCTGCTTTTGTCCATTCAGCTGCAGGTTTTGGGGGATGGTCATGCCTTCAGTACTTGTGATTCTTGAATTTGTATGTCCATGTACTAATTGCAGGTGTGAGAAAATATTGCTTGAATCCCAAACAAAAAAATTTTCATTCAGCTTTTGTCTAAAGACGAATATGTGGCTCAGTTATATAGTTGCATGGTTCAATTCCTACAAAAAGTCATTTCATAAGACTTGTATTGAAAATGCAGCTACGTACCCAAAGCAAATGACTTCAAAGACATAAATTAATGAGCTTCAAATTTGGGGTTACAAAGAAAAAGTCTTGTCAAAGTCTTACCCAAATTTGGGGATAAAAAGAAGTATTGCCAAAAAGTCTTTTAAAGTTGTTTTTGCTGTCTCTTTAATTGCGAAATGCATCATTTAACATTCTCCACTTTGTTTGATTGTAAACCTCCTAAACAACATCAATCTGAAAATATCATTCATTACAAACAAATTTTAAACTAAGTGGTGGATCCCTAAGCCTAACTAGACCACTGAGCATCAATAATTCAGACATTTGCAGAGATCTCATCCTTTCATGATCACTATCCTAAGAATATACAAGCCATTGATAACGGACAAAAAAAATGCTAGATTCATCGAATGAAATGTCTATTTGAAGATTCATGTGACTACGAAGATAAATGTATAAACAAGACTCCTAACTGGGAAGAATCTTCAAAATACATTTCAGCTTGTTATCAAAATTAGAGCACTAAACATCAATAATTCAAAAATTAGGAAACAAGGACCGGCTAAAGTCTTAGTCAATGATTCATTGTTTTTTTTATCATTGATTAGAACTTGCTAAAATTCTTAATATCATTGATTCTATTAAAAGAAAGTTTGATTGATTCAACTACATGTACTTAAAACTGTTGAAGGCCAAAGTGCTTTGTTATGGTTGATTCAGGAATATGTTTTGAGTCATCTTTATACGACAGTCATGCCATATTAACTAGATATACTAAAAATACATATTCTCGAATGTGAGAAAATATTAGTAAAATCCCAAGAAAAATAAAATTGACAGACAATTCAAAACGCGAACATGTGACTCAGTGGTAGAGTTGTAGGAGTGCAGCCTAAAGGTTGCATGTTCAATTCTTGGCAATGACATTTCATAAGACTTGTATTTGGGATTATAGAAATGTCTTGCCAAAGTCTAACCCAAATTTGGGGTTAAAGAAAAGTCTTTGTCAAAGTCTTTAAGTTTTTTTCCCTGGCTCTCTCTTTTGTAGCAAAATACATCATTTAACACTCCTGACTATTTAAAAAAGGGTTAATACCACTTTTGTACATCGAAAGATAGTCCGTGTTTGAATTTGTATATTTTTATTTAAAATGTTTCAATTTGATCACCCAAAAATAAAAATGTTTCAAGTTGGCCACTCGGGCATATTTTCTCAGTTTGGGGCAGTCGAACTGCCTTTGTGGCAGGTTGACTGAAATAAGTGAAAAATAATTTTGTTTTTTCAAAAACAAAAGCCAATCAAAGTCACGCACGTGTAATAAGGGAAATTTTTAATTTATATATTATCCACCTCAGAAAAGTAGAAATACTATAAATTAATTAGTTAATAAATATTATAAACAAAACAATCAAGAAAACCTTCATTGAAAAGCAACCTTGGTTTTTTTCTCAGTTACCTTTTTCCGCAAACCTTCATTGAAAAGCTCAGATTCATGTTTCCTGCAAATCTGCGCATTCACGAAGGTCCTCATCAAAAAAATTTCTCCAAATCTATTAGAAACACAATTTGTTAGTCAAGAAAACTCCAGTATCTATTTTGGTTGTTGCATCATATGACAGGACGTAGCTATGGTCTTCTTGCGGCGATGATCAAGAGGCAAATGCTTCTTATTCTTGTAAGCTTCCCCCTTGGAAAGAAATCAACCTGAGAAATCGACTCCAAATTTTTTTTGAACCCTAGATCTATCTTAACTGGGTTTTTGAGATGTTCGAAGGTAGAGTCTTTGTACTGGAGATGAATTCCTCATCTTGTTGGGTTCTTGAGTTATATTTCCTCTTTCTCTATCGATAGAGCTTGAAGCAAGGGTTGATGATGTAGCCGACCAAACAGAGACAGGGAGAGAGGGGGGAAGGAGAAGGGAAGATGGAGGTAGTTAAGTATACTAATTAATGGGTTTGGTTTTGTCTAATTAATTTTATTTTATTTAAATTGATAAGTGGTTTAGAGGTAATTAAGTCTACTAATTAGAGGATTGGTCCACATGTTTTTTTTTCTTAAAAAGTATTAATTATGTCCACATGGAAATCATTATATAGGTGGAATTAAGAATTTGACAGTCAACCTGCCACATAGACAGTTTAACTGCCCCAAATTAGAAAAACCTATCCGAGTGATCAACTTAAAACATTTTTATTTTTGGGTGATCAAATTGAAACATTTTAAACAACAGTGTGCAAATTGAAATATTGACTATCTTTAGGTGTGCAAAAGTGATTGTAACCACCTAAACAACATCAATTTGAAAATAACTACAAACAAACAAACATTATGCCAAGTTGTGCATGCCTGAGTCTTTGACTTTCCTTTTGTCAAACTTGTCAAACACTCACGTAGAGCTTGATAGTTTATTCTTCTCCAATAGGAGGTATTATATAATTACAAACCTTGAATCAAGAAAAGTAACTAAATCAATCATCCCTAATTTACAATCAATTTGATACCCAATTACAATCAATGTACTACATAATTACAGCCTAAACTATAGCTAATTTACAACTCATTGTCAACACCCTCTCTCAAGTTGGTGCGTAGATATTGCGTATGCCCAACTTGTCAAGAGAGATAAAAAATCTTCCTGGAGACGACTTTTGGTAAGAATATCTGCTAATTGATCCTCTGTCCTTATAAGCAGAACTTCAATAATATTAGCCTCCAATTTTTCTTTGATAAAATGCCGATCCACTTCCACATGTTTAGTCTGGTCATGTTGAACTGGATTGTGGCAATACTCATAGCAACAGTATTATCACAGTAAAGTTTCATAGGTTTGTTAGGTTCTTTCGAAACCTAGATCCTTCAACAAACCTTTTATCCACAACAATTCACATATTCCATGAGACATACCTCGGTATTAAACTTCTGCACTTGATCTTGCAACAACCTTTGTTTCTTACTTCTTCAAGTGATGAGGTTCCTGCCTACAAAGCAAAAATATCCAGACGTGGAGCGTCTATCAGTCAAGGAGCCGGCCTAGTCAGCTTGTGTATACTCTTCGACATTCAAATGACATTGTTTAGAGAACATTAAGCCTTTGCCTAGTGTTGTCTTCAAGTACCTTAGAATTTTGACAACTACATTCATATGAATATCACCCAAAGCATGCATAAATTGGCTAACCATACTTACAACATAAGTAATGTCTGGTTGAGTATGTGACAAGTAAATCAATTTTCCCACAACCGCTCTTATTAAAGTCCATTGGACTTGGACATTCAGATAACTTGTGATTTTATCAGGGTGTCAATAGGTTTGCAATCTAGCATTCCCATTTCAGCTAGTAAATCAATAATATATTTTCGTTGAGATAGAAATATATCATCCTTTGATATGGCAACTTCTATCCCAAGAAAATATTTAAGATCACCCAATTTCTTCATCTCAAACTCGGTAGCAAGAAGCTCTTGTAACTTAAAAATTACCCAATTTCATCCTCATAATTACCAGTCACAACCATATCATCGGGAAAAAAAATTAAGGGAGTTACCTTACCTTGTTTATGCTTCAAAAAACGAGTGCCATCATAATTCCTCAATCATAGCTTTATGACATCCGATGTCTGCTAGAGCATTATGCCACCTATTTGGGACAGATACAGAAGATAAACGATATACAAAAGATGCATATGACTCTGATAGCCTACGAGATTCAACATGATGACTAACAGGATATTTAGCTTTGGCATTTAAATCAGGGATATATTGGGGTTTTGGTATGCCACAATTCTGTCGATGAGGAAGACTATATTTTTCGGGTTTAGTACTATCGGGTGACTCAGGATTATATCCATAAATAGGATTGACATGTGACTCAGGATTGGATTGATCACTAGAATTGAGTATATCAGTGAGGTCAAGGATTACCTCTGTTTCACCAGGAGCCGAAGAAGCTGAAGGAGGCGAAGGAGATGGTTCAGATAGGGGGTAATAGCAGCTGGAGTAGTAGAGAGTTTCATCCATTTCTTGCCTCACAACAACATCTGACTCGTCCGAAGCTAACCTAGACCAGTTTTGATTCTTCTCTTCTTTGTTTGTCCTCTCCCCTTGAAGGGAAGAGCCACATACTGGTTTTCTAAAAATAAGCTTAATAAGAGAGAGCAAGTTAATGGGTAACTGAGACAGGTTTGGATTATCTATACGATCGAGTTGGGCTGTTGTATCCCAGAGGAGTCGAGCCAAAAAAATCCTGGTGCACCTGTTCTAAACCAAAGAACTACAGAGGGCTTGAATCTCCTTGAAGAGAGCAAGAGACTTGTGCCTCAATCACCTACATCGAATTTCTTTTTCTGTATTTTTCTATTATTTTTGTACTCCTACACCATCATTATTTAATAGCAGTTACCCATTGAGTTTGCTCTTAATAAAGCCTGGACAGTTATCACCAATGGAAACTCATGTTGGAGAATCAAGGGCACTGATTTTGGGAGGACTAAAAAAATATAGAAGCTGGGTCTGTTTGGATAGGATGATGAATAAAAACATTTGAGTTGATTTATTCTTGTTTTGGAGACTGGAGAGTAGCCATTCTCGAATTTGGCTTTGCATTTATCCGTCCCGTTCATTTCATTACTATTTCTTACTGTAATCAGTTGGGAAAAACCAATAAAGACAATAGGATAATAAAAAGGATAATGTTTGAAACCCCCAAAAATTGACCCCCAAAAGACCCCCATTTAATGTGGAGTGTTGGATGTGAAGTGGGACCTACATGTGTATTTTTAATCAATGGATATTTTAATGCCACATAGATTTGGGGGACTTTTGGGGGTCAAATTTTGGGGGTCTCTAGCATTGTCCTAATAAAAACTCCATTCTATTGTTGAGTTGCTCAAGCTCTGTAATAAAATTGTCTTAGCAGAACAGAGTAGAGCTATCTCTGGTAGTGCATTAGAGGTGAAATTACTAGTTTTGCTACATCAACGAATCACAAAATCTCATTTTTCATTTTTGAATTCAACCACATTAGAATTTCGAAAAAATTAAATCTCTCAAATTAACAAAAGAACATTGATCATCAAAAATCGAAAAGGCAAACATATGTATCATCTTACGAACGAAAAAACCCTAGCTTATTTTACCTGGAACACGAAGATTCTGGATTGGTGAAGTAAAACAATTTGGTAGATCACTAATCCAATCCTACTGATTCATGACAATCACCAAGAACAAGTGATCTCCGTCGTCATCTCCATCATCATCGACTGCGCTCTCGGCCGGATTGAATTTTGGATTACTTAATTGACCAAAGTCGGATTGATTTAAATCCGAACAAGTAAATCGGACAATAACTTAATCCGATTTAGGGTCCAAACAAGTAAATCGGATAAGATTTATGTGTTTGGATCCGAATCTGATTTTAAATCGGACAAAAATTTTGTGTTTAGACCTATGTTTCAGACATTTAACTTATGTCCAAACTTGGTTTAATCCAAGTCGGACAAATTCAATCATCCATTGTTTTTATCAAATTCATCAACAGGTCCAGTGACACACCGCCTTGGGCGCCTCCGCATGTGGTTAGTAAATCTACTTACTGCTCTATCTGATCAAAGCATGTATTATCGGCTTGCTTCTGGAGCATGTTCTGAAAGAAACCTTCAGATTCTTCTTATATACGAGAGCGGGAGTGGCGAAGTTTGTTTATCATCAATCATCAATTTATATATGTAAAACGGAGGACCAAATCTCTTTACCCGTGAATTGCGGAGAAGACCACAGAGGAAGTGAAAATGCTCACCTGTGAAGTACGGAGTACAACAATTTATATTATATATTATATATGCTTACTGATATAATATGAAGAATTGTGGCTTGTTGACATAAGAAGCAATAATAAATAATAAATACAGTTAAAAACATTATAATAATTACTTTAAACCCATCATGTGATCAACTAATTAAATGTGCATAAATACTATTAGGAACAACAAAAAGTGATAAAAAAAAAGAAGGTAAAATAATGAAAAGTAACGGCTAAGTAATTGAAAAATCATAATCATAATAATATAATTAAGATAAGTGTATTACAAAATACTGAAGTGTTTTAGAAGTTGTCACATCTTCTTCTGTATGGCTCAAACTTTTGCCACATATAATAAAATAAAATAAAATAAAATAAAATAGAAGTTGTGTTAAGAAAGGCTTTCAATCATCACGCCTTTTCCGTCTCATGTGATCAACCATATGTTACAATTCAATAATGACATGTTATAACAGTGCTATTATCTTGCTATTGAATGTACTCGCGTTATAATTAAAATATTTGTGAAGTGTATTGCACTTCAAACTTGACCACTTTTAAAAATCTTTTAGTTTTATCTTTTAGTCGCGTGAATAAATGGGAACACATATTTTCGCTTTGTTGACGCTATTGAGTACTCAGATTTAGAATGCGATTCATGATTTGTCAATTTATTACTATGCATAAAATGTTGCTCATATACATATTCTTGGTGACCTTTGTCACTTTGGAGAAAAAAACAACGCAAACAAGAATTGCTAAACCCTGAGCTTATTTTTTCCTTATGCATCAAATTTATCGCTCCCTCTTAGAAAATTATTTCTTAGCATATTAAGAAAAATGTATTGTACTTATTTGTTCATCTTACAATTATCTTCATTTTCTACAATTTAAGCTCTGTTGTTCATCATGGTAACAAAGTATCAAAAATATTTATTTTTCAAATTAATTATGTATCGAGCGAAGCGCGAACATGTAACTAGTTTCAATTAATTATGGTACCTTTACTGTTGAGTTAGGATGTCCATTCTATGAAAAAGGGGTAAGTGGCGTCGGACTCTCAATTAATTTATCAAAACAGCGCTATCATTTCTCTCATTGATTTGACTACCGGAGAAGCATAATCTTTTCATAACGTTCCTACGCGCTAAACCCATTTGCTCACCGTAAAGGCAAGGAGAAGGATACACCTCTTTTCTTGCTTTGCCACTTGGAGGGCTGCCAGTGAAGGTTAGGGGAATTAAGACTCGTTTCACAAGCGAAACAACTCTCTTTTCTTACTTGTCCATATATCTAAACCAGACAATATTTTACCACCCCTATTAGTGACCTCTCTCTCGGTTCTTAGCGACTGTAGATAACCGTCTATTTTATCCCTTTAATTTTGTTTTTTACTTTTTAATTAATTAATTTATTTATTTTTCCTTAATATTACTGAAATTAAGTAATTCCAAATCTCGCACACGCTTTCCAAGTTTGATCCGTCAAAAGTCCGACGCGAACCGTAATTGACCGCACGTTACCGAGTCAACTACACGTTTCATGAAATACCAAAGCTACCCCCAAATTTCTCGGGGCTTATTCCGTTTTCACGAGGGCGATTTCGTCAAAATAAAATTCAGAACCAGTACCTAATACCGCGTAAAGGTTGTTGCATGGAAATTTCCAATCAATAAACTGAGCCGTATAAATAGTGTCCTCCTCCTCCCCTCTTTTAAATTGATTTCGATTGTTTTTGGGGAGTTAAACGAAAAACGCTCCAGTTTGATTATCTAAAATTAAGATCTAGAGAGAGAGAATAGAACCAGTGAAAGGGAGAAGATTATGGGGGAGGGGGATTGCAGGCCTTTGGGGTTCTTGATTGGCCTTCCGTTTGCTCTTGTGGCTCTGGTTTTGTCTCTTGTTGGTGCTGTTATTTGGGTTATTGGGTAAGTTCAATTTCTCCTTTTCTGTCTCTCTATATCCCACATTTCCTTTAAAATTGTGCCAATTGGGTTTGATTGGATGAGTTCAATTTCTCCTTTTTTTCCCTCTCTATCCCACATTTCCCTTAAAATTGTGCCAATTGGGTTGATTTTCTTTTTCTTGTTTGGGTTATTGGGTGAGTTCAATTTCTCCTTCTCTCTCTATATCCTACATTTCCCTTGAATATTTGCCAATTGGGTTTTTTTTTTTCCTTGTTTAATCAATTGGCATAAAAAAAAAGAGGCTATGTTAACTTTGATTTCGGATCTACCTTTTATGGGTTTGTGTTGTTTAATTTATTTATTATTTCTCACATTTAATATTTAATTAATTGTTGAATTAAAAATATTGATGCAGGACTGTGTTGAGTTGTCTATGCCCTTGCTGCATTTGTTTTGCTGGACTTGCAAATTTGGCGATGAGTCTCATCAAGCTTCCTGTTAAGATAATTAGGTGGTTCATTGATTGTATTCCTTGTTAGTTAATTAATTAAATTAACTTTGTGTTACTAATTAATTTTTTGATTAGTTTGTGATGAGAATTTGAGATTGGTTAGTTGTTATTCTCTTTTTCCATTAATGCTTGTAATTGTTGAAATTTTTTTGATTCAAGTGATTGAGTAATGTTGATCCCAATAAAGAGCCACGTTATTACTTTCTTTTTGCTCCAATTTTTGTTTGAATTAACTAATAAGAGATTCTACAAGATCATGTTTGAATTTGAAATACATCTCATATGATATAATCAACAACTTCTTAATCAATAAATAGTTTACGCGATCAATTTTCCAAACATTGATTATCGATCCTCGCACTATAATACAGGAGATGTTAGAACATGAAAATATCCCAAATCGCTTGCAGAGTACAAAGTTGTGGCTCAATACCTCAATATTGGAGGCAACTTTCAAAGAACAAACTCAAGCCTTAGGTCGACAATATCTCAAATTGATTGAGTCCAACCTCTCTCTCATCTTCATCTTCTACTTCTCCCTACTTGCTTCCTCTCATTTCCATCAAATTTCCCGATGACAATATCTCAAATTGATTGAGTCCAACCTCTCTCTCACCTTCATCTTCTACTTATCCCTACTTGCTTCCTCTCATTTCCATCAAAATTTTCAATTTGTCATGAACAGGTACAATATCTCATCCTTTTAGCTTAACTAATGCAAAACATGTGTCCATAGTGTAGAAAAAAAACCCCACACATCCAACAAATACCAATCAAAGTCAAATTCCAAGAAATATCCAAACAGTGCATCACGAGTCTGACTTATGTTCCTCGAATTCCTCTCAAATACCAATCCAAGTCAAATTTCAAGGAATATTTGAGCAATGCATCACGAGTCCGACTCATTTCCTTGAATTCCTCTCAAATACCAAATAAAGTCAAATTCCAACGAACATCCGAGTAGTGCATCACAAGTCCAACTCATGCCTCTCGAATTCATCTCAAATATTAATCAAAGTCCAAGATCTAAGGAATGTATGAGCAGTGCATCATAAGTCTGACTCAAGTCCCTCGCATTCTTTTCACAAATCGGTCTGAGCCAAAATTCAAGGAGAATCAGGAAGTGAATCACGAGTTCCACTTGTGCCCCCCCTCATTCATTTCTTTTAAGTAGTACATTACTTGGTGATATCCATTGCCAATATTCCTTCTCTTTACTCTCACAGGTTTTATTCTTGCCCTTAAGAATCCATCACAACTTGATTTAAAGTTCTCAATCTCCTCCTTTCCCCCAACCGAAGTCCATCCGAATTTGACTCAGAAATTGTCCCGAATCTTGGAATACTCATTTGTTTGCCTCATTTTTCAAAATAAGCTAGCAAAGGGGGGCAACTATAGTACCCATTTCAGTTCTACTCAAATGGCATCTGTTCGAACAAAGACCCTACTCGGGATGGTGCCCACTCGAAAGTCTTGAAGCCTCAACTCGACTTATGATGAGTAAGGTCATGCAGGTGTAATCTTACACAATTAGTTTCTTTTCCTCACAGTCAGGTTTAAGAATTGTGATTTTATTAATTTCAAAATAATATTACAATGAGAATCGTCTACAAAATTGATCACAATGAAGCACTTGGACAAAATTGATCTTGGTTCCTTGAAGGCCATCCAAAAGCCTATCACCCATATATGCTCATTGTTGATAGACCAAATCCAGGGGTGCCTTGTTGGACAGAAAGAAAGGTCAGGAAGGTGTCTCCTCATACCTCATTGAATAGTAAGAGGTCCCCCTTTTACTCTTTCTCTGGCTTAAGATGGGGGCACATTAGAGTAGTCGAACTGTTTCCCGAGAGGAACAACGAAATCTTTAGAGATACCATGCAGCCGGAGCTAGTTTCTTCAACGATATCTCCCACAAAAGAACACTGGGTCTCCATGAGAACTTGATTATGCTCATTTTCTCTCCACTTTGCCTTTGACAAAATTCTCTGAAAAAGAATGAATACTCACGCCCATCCCTCGATTTTCCTCATCATCTGGATGTCTCGGATTATCTGAGCAAACCAGCTAGACTCCCTTCATTTTATAGGCCAATGTGCATTAATTGATATTCAACAGAATGAAGGGACGTTGTTAATAGTCAGACATTTGAGAACTAGTAATGTGCCTCTTCGCCTTCTCCATACCCCTAAAAAATGGAGACCTTGAGTAAAGTTGGAGAAGACATAAGAGGCCCTTCGATGACCTTTTGACTATGTCCAGCCCATTACTCGCTAAACCCAAACGTGACCCAATGAAGGGCAGACCCAATTGCTTCTCATCCCTTCAGGGGTGCCTTGTTGAACAGAAAGAAAGGTCAGGAAGGTGTCGCCTCATACCTCATTGAATAGTAAGAGGCCCCCCTTTTATTCTTTCTCTGGCTTAAGATGGGGGCACATTAGAGTAGTCGAACTGTTTCCCGAGAGGAACAATGAAATCTCTAGAGATACCATGCAGCCGGAGCTAGTTTCTTCAACGATATCTCCCACAGAAGAACACTGGGTCTCCATGATAACTTGATTATCCTCCTTTTCTCTTCACTTTGCCTTTGACAAAATTCTCTGAAAAAGAATGAATACTCATGCCGTCCCTCGATTTTCCTCATCATCTGGATGTCTCAGATGATCTGAGCAAACTAGCTAGACTCCCTTCATTTTATAGGCCAACGTGCATTAATTGATATTCAACAGAATGAAGGGACGTTGTTAATAGTCAGACATTTGAGAACTAGTAATGTGCCTCTTCGCCTTCTCCATACCCCTAAAAAATGGAGCCCTTGAGTAAAGTTGGAGAAGACATAAGAGGCCCTTTGATGACCTTTTGACTAAGCCAACCGCAAGGCCCAAGCCTTTTGACTATGTCCAGCCCATTACTCGTCAAACCCAAACGCGACCCAATGAAGGGCAGACCCAACTGCTTCTCATCCCTTCAGAGCTAAGTAAAGTTTTCCGTCAATTATTGAATCTTTTTCACCTTCATTCCACCACATCATATTATTCCCCTAATAGCAAGGATTTACGCCAACACTTATAAGTTACGTGCGCTTTCTTCGTAAGGTTGTACAGATCCCGACTGGAATATTTAGTCCGATCGACCGCCAATCCATCTTTCTTGCAAGCTTTATACTGTAATTATATGTATATGTTATTTCCTATAAAATGGCAACACTCATAACTCCCTAGATCTCAGATGGTAACTGTCCGTTTAGGACAAGTACTGTCGGATGCCTGACACTTTCCCCACACATAATATAACGACCCATCCCAAAGGGAATTTACGGAATTATCAAAATATCCCAAACATACAAATTTCTATTCTATGCAAAAATCTCTATAATTCATTTATTGAATTCAAAATAAAATCCAACTCTTAAAAAGAATATATAAGACATAGTTAAATGTGTATTTACAATAAAACATGCGAAAGTCTTTAATAATCAAATCCTATGCTACGCATAAACCACAATTGTATCCGTGGGAAAATCGCTCACGCCTTGGGATGCTTGTTGCCATCAACGTACTCACCTGAAAGTGAAGCAAAAAATAGAGGTTGAGCTAAATAGCCCAGTAGGAGTACAATACCTTATAAGGACCCTGAATATCCATGAGGTGGATAATGAGAGAAAGCAAATCATAACGATATGAAAAAAAATGTAGAATTAGTATATAGATACAGCAATCAACTCGAAATGGTACAAAGAAGGCTATAGACAATATAAAATGAATCATGCCACAATCACCATCCAATATGCATATATAAGTATGCAAATATATATACAATCACACATCTCAATCCATGAGCATAGCACCACAAATCATCAATAACCAATCGACAGCATCAGTAGTCTAGATTCATCATCAGAGGCTGTGGCACTCAAACCATCCACAACTATCAAGACAACCCACGACAGTTCGGATTCCTTATCGGAGATCGTGGCGCTCGAATACCCTGTACTATCAAATGTGTAACAGATAAGGAGATAAATCCCAGACAATGATCAAATACCTCGAACAATCAAATGGGTAACTGATAAAGGGATAAATATCAGGCAGTGATCACGTCTCATAATGGTGCATCGCGAACACAAACATTGCACAAAGTCAAAGTTAGACAACAACAACATGGCTATCACATCCACCCATACAGCTCTCAAATCACAACAGGCCAGACAACACACCGTCAATAATTTTTCTAAATGTATTATGCAGGCTCTACGTACGAAGAGTCATAAATCACATCAAATATTTTCTATCCCGATATCCAAAATAGTGCATGCCTAAGTACATGCCAAAAAAATATAATCAAGTTCGAAGAACTGTGAATAAATAAATAGGCAACAAACATCGATTCAATGAAGCATGTGTTTAATGCGCAAGGAAATATATGTCACAGAATTTTATTGAAACAAAAGGTCGGTTATTTAAAAGCCAAAGAGATTAGAACCCCTGTCTCGATAGCAGTGCAAACCAACTATGCAATTACGACACCTACAACGTCTCCTTGATCCCCTATATAACGTACCAATATCTCGCGAGTTATTAAATGATCTCATCTACTAAACTATCCAAGGTAAATTGATTCAAGCTTTCAAATCGCGAATTCCTCAAAAAGTTCATAGAGTCGCTCACAGGTACATCCTCCATAAGTTTGCCAAAGTTTGAAGTGGTCCAATTTCCATGTTAAGCCAAAATCGCCTAGAGTCACGGCTAGGCTTTTAAAAGTAAGTGGACGAAGACCTTCTAGTCCATATATATTTTTAATCAAAATTAAAGTGGGTCAACTCAGAATGTTTGGACGAATCCAATGACAGATTCCAAAATTAACGATGGGCACTCCTTTAAATACACCAATGATCTTCACGGTTCAAACGCTCTCACCAAGTATCAAAAATCAAAATGAAAAGGTCAAAAAGATCATTTATTACCTGATGGATCAGTGCTCTTAAAATGGCCCTATGGGCCAATGGAAAGCTTTAGACTACTTTGTTCAGTTAAAGCACAAGAGCTTGTTGCAAACTCTGCTAGTTGCAGCAGCAATTTGAGCTCTAATGTTCAGCTCTATAATGTTACAGACTCTGCTAGTTCAAGACTCTGCTTGTTGCAACCATTGCAGCTCTATAATGTTCAGACTCTGCTAGTTGCAGAAGCAATTTGAGCACTTTGTAGGTACTTCCTAGAAGCTCTGTTTTGCTCAAATGAATGAAGACAAGTGAAATTCTCGGAGCCTAATCACGGTGTCTGAGTACCCATTTGGTCTTTTTTGGACTGTGGGTGTGCTTCACCTCTCAAAGAACCCTCTCGGCTTTTATTGAAATTACTGATGGTTGCGGACTTGAGATGCACGTTCGCAGATGGTGGTTGAAGAAAGTGGAGACAGTAATATGTGGGGACTGAGAGTGACATCCAGCCACAAACGCTCGAAGAGGTAGCCATTCAATATTTGTCCTTTTTTTTTTTTTTATTATTCTTGTTTTTGGGTATCGTTACTTGGTGGGATTCTTCGACTAGAATGACCTTCTGAGGTGTTTTAATGGAAAAAATGGAAACATTTCCCTTCACAGTGATGGAGGAGTGTTTTATAAGCAACAACGTTGTCAACCGTAATACTCACCATTGTAATGCTTCGATCACCAAATATGAGCGACTTCGTACAGGTGAATGAGAGTCCCTTCCATCCTCTACAGCGTCCCTAGCACGCAGCAAAACACTCTGTTTTCAATTGGTTTGCGTTGCTTTTTCGGGTGTTAAGAGCTCAACCCTAAAAATACACATGGTCAACGCAAAGTCAACCAAAGTCGAGTTATGTATAATAATAATTGCGGTGTGACTAAATTTTTCATGGGTCAAACACTTTTACGGTTTTTTTTTTCTTTGCACGACTCCTAAGGCACATATTTATATACATTTTTCCAGATTTTCATAATTTAATTTTTCTCACACATTTATTTAAATGTCGTAGTTTCAACCCCATACTTTGGGTCAATTTGGTGCACCATATATTGTGGATTAACCATATATGGTTGAAATCAATCAAACAGCATTTTTTTGTCCCAAAAGTTGCGACAGTTTTTACACAGTATATTGTCAAAAATGAAATGGTTCATTTTAGACCATTTTGAGACACTTTGAGAACAATATGACTGAAAAACCCTCAAATATTTCTCATCCCGGATGCTTATGTCACTCACCAACTTCCGAAAAGTTTTCTCTTCTTCAACTCGTGATACCTAAAGTGAATCTGTGGCAGCATTTTTTAAATTAAAAATATTTTTAAATTTTTGTTAAATTACACAAAATCCGACGCTCATTTGTTAAAATTAAAAAATGTTTTAAACAAAATTAAATTAAATGAGGTCTTCTTTTTAAACCAAATAAATTTTTTAATTAATGTTAATAAACTATTGTTTATAATTTATTTTTTTATTTATTTAAATAATTAGAACTTAAATGCATAATACCCCTTGCACGTAATTTACACAGTAATTTTAACACCATATATGCTAGTAGCAAAAGTATAACCAAACACCTACTATTATTTCAATCATCATATATGTTACCATTTATTACCACCATTTATTATTTACAATATATGCTACTGTCAAAATTTTCTACCAAACGCACCCTTAATTTGAGTTCAATTACACCCCTAACAAAAAGTTTGGGGTTTTACACATAATTAGACCATCGAACCCCCATGAATCTCAAATATATAAGCATACCAGACCTTGATCGTTAGACGTCCAATTGTATCTTTAAATATCAATTTGTGACGACTGCAAATGTACTCGGATGGGTTGTGATGACATGCTCGAGTACCCGCATGCGTCGTGGCACAGGTTACGACACTAGGGCTCTAATATAGTCTAGCCATCAATACTCTTTGATTTTGATTATGGTAATTCATAATTATTAATCTATGTTTGAGTATCTATTTGTGTTTAATGTTTTCAATGGATGATAATTGGAATTAGTATGCCAAAGGAGTAGAGTAGGATTGGTGATGGTGAAATTAGGTTCCTTGATATTTTTCTCTTGACTCAACTTACTGAATTTGCTTGTTTACATTTTCCTTTATAGTTTATTAATTTTGTTTAACTATCAAGTACTATATGCTCTATTGGATTGTGATTGATCAGTATGATCATTTATATCATCAGGACGTAACTCTCTTTCAGGCAATTTATCGAACATGAGTGAAGTCTTCCTCATGTGCTCCATATTGTTGTCCAGGTTGATTATCGTAGTATCAACTTGAAAGACTGAGTCGAGGCGGTTGTTACCACCATAATTTTGGCTATGTAGGTTATGGCAAGTGCTATGTACCATTCTGCTCAAATATCATACCAATCCTTGCCATATCATAGTACCATTCTACTCACTCATCGCGAAGTTGAGGTCTATCATGCGGGTTTGTTGGTCTATGTTGACGCCATTCAACCCTCTTATAGGCATACTAGTCAGTGCTTGTTTTGCAAGATCTATCATAGAAGACGTTTTGTTGTTCATTATGGTAAACCCTGTAGGCTTTCCAATCCACCCCATGGGCACGAGCAAACCACTCTAATTCACACTTAGGATGCGTATAGTGTTGTTCGTACAACTCAGCTCGCATGTCATGAGACGAATCATACCAAAGTTGGTAATAGCGATGCTCGAACCACTCAGTTCTCTAATCGCGAATGTGATCATACCTATAGATTCGACGAGCTAGTCGATCAAGAAGCCCCTCATAATGCCTAATCCAATCCAAGGCCGGCCCTGAGCACAAGCTGGCCTGGGCAAATACCCGGGGCCCCCAATCTGGGGGGCCCCAATATATATATATATAAGTGTATTAGTGTATATTGAAACAAAGTCCAATTGCACAACATTCTGTTGCTCAGATTTGGCCCTAGGGTTTCGTTCTCTTCACTATCGCAGAGAGCATTAGAGCAGCCATGGCTTTCATCTCAATTCTCAAGTAAGTCTTGTTCATTATTTCGTTCACTTTTTTTTATAGGTATATACTGAAATATGTGATTGAATAACTGGATGGGATGCTCACAGAGAAATGCTTATAGAGCCAATTTCTCTTGCTTGCTTCTTCAAAAACTCACACAAGTTCATTTTGAGTTCTGAGTGATGAGGTAGGTAGAGAACTAGAGATTATCACTTATTAATTTATTGCATATGTTTTTTTTTTGTAAGGTCAATTTATTGCATATTTGCATATGAAATTATGTTCTGAATAATTGCATATGTTTGCTAGGAAACATCAATCGGGTAGTCAGAAAAGAAATAAAAGAAAAAAGGTAGAACAACTTATTCAATCTCAAAGAGGAGCACTTGATAAGTTTTTCAAAGGTAATTCTTCAATTGAAGAGTCAGTGGATGATGATGTAGTCAGTGAATTAGGGGGAGCAGTGAATGAAGATGTATGTGATTTGGTTGAAAATGAAATAGAAGCCAACACTGTTACGTTAGGGAATGAAAATGCAACTGATGAACAGTTACAAACCAAGAATGAAGCAAGAAAAAATGTGGATATGTATGATCCAAGAACTTGGGGAGAAATTGATAACAAAACAAGGGATCTTTTGGTAGAAAAGGGCCCTACAAGAGAAAACAACTTAGAATACCCTCTGGATGGGTTGGGAAGACATTTTTCTAATTCTCATTATACTAGAAAATTGGCAAATGGAGAGTATCAAGATAGAAAATGGCTAGTGTACTCCAAGGAGGTGAACAAAGTGTCTTGTTTTTGCTGTAAGTTGTTTAAATCAGTGCACAACAAAAGTCTGCTAGTAAATGAGGGGTTTTATAACTGGAAACATTTAGCTAATAGACTTGGGGAACATAAAAATAGTTTCGAACATCTCAATAACATATAGACTTGGCTTAATTTGCAAAATAGGTTGAAGAAGAATGAAACAATTGATAAAGAGTTACAAGGGCAACTTAAAAAGGGAAAGAACACTGGAAACAAGTTTTAGTTAGAATCGTTTCTGTTGTTAAGTGTCTTGCTTCTCGTGGCTTGGCGTTTCGTGGATAAAATGAGAAAATTTACCAAGATAATAATGGTAATTTTTTAGGAATACTTGAATTGATTGCTGAATTTGATTTTGTTATGCAAGAGCATTTTAGACACATTCTGAATAAGGAGGTTCATTATCACTATCTTAGTCATAAAATTCAGAATGAGTTGATTCATTTGCTAGGTTCTAAGGTTCAAAGCTTTATAGTACAGATAATTAAAGAGGTAAAATATTTTTATGTGATGCTTGATTGTACCCTTGATACAAGTCACCAAGAGCAAATGAGTTTAATTATTCGATGTGTAAATGTGCCAAAGAGACCAGTAAAAGTTGAAGAGTATTTTATACAATTTTTGCAAGTAGATGATACATCTGGTTTGGGTATTTTTAATGAGTTGATTGAAGAGTTAAAGTGCCTACAGCTTGACTTTGATAATGTGAGGGGGCAAGGATATGATAATGGGTCTAATATGAAAGGAAAACACCAAGGTGTTCAAAAGAAATTGCTTGAAATAAATCCTAGTGCCTTTTTTATGCCATGTGCTTGTCATTCTCTTAATTTAACAATTTGTGATATGGCAAATTCATGTGTTAAAGCTGAGAGTTTTTTTTTGGAGTGGTGCAACAATTGTATACTTTGTTTGCTGGCTCTACAAAGAGATTGAAAATTTTCCAAGATTTTGTGCATAAATTGAGATTGAAATCTCTGTCATCAACTAGATGAGAAAGTCATATTGATAGTGTTACAACAATAATTACTCAAACTATTGACATAAGAGATGCTTTGTTTGAATTGTCAAGAATCAATGAAGATCCTAAAGTAAGCAGTGAAGCTGAAAGTTTAGCTACACATGAACTTGAAAATTTTAAGTTTTTGTTGACAATGATTGTATGGCATACTGTTTTGATGAAAATTCAAAAAGTTAGTGAATTTTTGCAATTTGAAGATATGCAAATTGATGTTGTTGCACAAAGGTTGAAGGTGCTGATTTCTTATTTTGAAAATTATAGGAAATTTGGGTTCCCATTGGCTATGGACATTACCAAAAAAATTACAACTGATCTGGAAATTGAACCTATATTTCCAAAAAAAAAGACTAATTCATAGGGTTTCTTATTTTTTGGTTGTTGTTGATGTTGCTATTTCGTCTTTGGAGAACAAATTTGAACAATTGGAAGCATTTGAATGTATATTTGGATTTTTATTTGATCCTAAGAAGTTGGTTAAGATGGAATACAATAGTTTGAAGGAATCTTGTGTCAAGCTCGAAGTTGCTCTAACACATGGCAACAAATCAAATATTAACTCCGATGACTTGATTAGTGAATTGCAAGTGTTGATCATTTACTTACCTACAGGAACAGAGACAGCCATTCAAGTTCTTGAGTTTGTGGAATCTTTGGATTGTTTACCAAATGTTTCTATAGCTTATAGAATTTTATTAATTGTTCCAATAACTGTTGCATCAGCAGAGAGGAGCTTTTCTAACCTAAAATTGTTGAAAAACTTTTTGCGATAAACTATGTCACAAGAGAGGTTGAATGGATTGGCCATCTTATGCATCGAAAAACATATGTTGAATAAGTGTGACTTTGAGGCTGTTATTGATGATTTTGCTTTTCAAAATGTTGTAAGGTCTAAGATATTTATGTGATTTCATCTAATTTTCAAAATGTAGATTTTTTTTTTCCAATTTTTGTAATGACTGATTGTAAATTCTATGTAATGAAATTCAAGGCGTGATGGCCTAGCCTCCCAAAATTGGGTTCCAGCCATCAAAAATTTAATGTGTTATATTTTATGTTTTTTAAGTATAAAGGCCTCCAAGTAATTTTTTGCCCAGGGCCACCAAAAGGGCAAGCTCGACCCTACTCCAGTCTTCCGGGTCGTGAGCAGGAGTATCTTAGATTCTCATGCTCCAATATCACTTGATGCACTCATAGGTTGGACAATTAATTGAACACCCAAAATATGTCACAAATAAACTTGATAGCAAGAGTTAGAAAAATACTTTGTGATTTTTATTAATGAAAAGGATAATGCTTGATATCCCAAAAAAGTGACCCTCAAAAGACCCTCATTTAATGTGGAATGTTGGATATAAAATGGGCCCTACATATGTGCTTTTATTCAATGGTTATTTTAATGTCATATAGATTTGAGAAACTTTTGGGCCAGACTCTGGTTGAACTTTAGGCCCATAATGGCATAACCTATGAGGTCCGTTGTTCCACGTAATGGTTTACGCCTTACACCACGTCGACCAGCGGTTCGATCCGGCTCTGGTAGGTGATAGAATTGATTGAAACCTAGAAATCTCAGTTGGTGCGTGTGGAGAGGGAACTATAATTGTCTATTTGTCTGGTGTTTACCGGGCGGGGGACTCATATATTCGGGTTTTTACAATGTAGTACGAGTTCAAGTACTGTTTAAAAAGAGAAAGAAACCCAGAAACCCCGCCAAACATTTACAAATCGAAAGTTAAGTCAATTTCCATGGCTTTCTCTAGGTTTTCTCTCTCTAGAATTTCTTCACTTCTCTCTCCTTCCTTTGTCCCGTTACCGTCCATCAGACGCTCAACACCTATAGTCGTCCGTGGATTCAGCCTCTCTGCTACCATGGAATCTTCCTCAGCCTCTCTGCCACCAAGCCATGGCACTGCTCGCTGGAGGCCCGTGTGCTTGTACTACACACAAGGCAAATGCACCAAGGTAAATGGATATTTTAGTGCATCTCCATCTCATTATTTGATTTTCAAAAGGGTTTCTGTTTTAGTATCTTTATTCTTTGTATACGACTGTTTCTGGGGGAACGCCATGTGTTTGATGAAATGTTTCAACTACAAACTGGGAAATATATGATGTAGAATGGTTAACTGCTGCATAATCTTATGCGTCCATGTTCACAAGGTATGGATGATTAGTGGGGTTTCCGTGGGTACCGAGTGGCTCTAGTGGAATAAATGTTTTAATGAACTAACTTATTCACAGACATTAGTTGGGTATAAGCTTTTATATAGGGGCTGAATATGCTACCGAATCAAGTGCATTTTCTAATAGTCTTTCTTAAGTGATTGCACCTTGTCAGCATAAAGATGGAGGATACTTGGACTCATTGGATCTGTTCATTGCTGCTTGAGATATCAGTAAAATATTCATAGTAATGTGATGAGTTCTAATAAGTTGAGTGCTTGGGGCATTCAGTAAAATTTAGTATCTTATGATGGTAACTCGTAACACAATCCAAACACCTCTTCTGCAACGTCTTTGGAATCCCTCTAATCAGGTCATGTTAGAAAGTTATATCAATAGGTTTTGCTCCTTTGGGATTGTATGGGTAACCTATCCAAAGCTGCTTATCTCTCCCTCTCTCAAGTACTCAAACAGTCGTATATACCATTTATCATAGTTGAGTATCTTGTCCTGGGTTTTAAGATTTTTCTTGGATTCCTGTCAACTAAAGAAAGCTTAAATGTCACATCCACGTATCATAAGTCATGTTTAAACATGGAAACATGAATTTGAGGATCC
This sequence comes from Tripterygium wilfordii, assembly GCF_013401445.1. Classification (NCBI taxonomy): domain Eukaryota; kingdom Viridiplantae; phylum Streptophyta; class Magnoliopsida; order Celastrales; family Celastraceae; genus Tripterygium; species Tripterygium wilfordii. The sequence goes on along the minus strand of NC_052254.1, from coordinate 5,987,753 downwards.
TTGTGTATTTTCATGAACATTTGATACGCAAGAAGCTCATCATATTGGTATGTGATCATCTCAATCCTGAGTGAGATGTTTGCCTCTTGCTTATTAAATACTTTCGTAAATGCTTGTAAAATTTAGGGAACAATTATCAGCCTCTTATTTTTGTCTGGGAATCAAAGAAGCAATATTTGAAACAATGGGAAGACGTATTTTCATTTTTATGGAAGACCCTATGTGCACAAGTAGTGATCAATTGCAAATATGATATTCAATAACACAAAGTCCGCAAGGTATTTGGGCACACTCACATGATTTTGATAATACCAAGTCAGAAAATGAGATTTTGAACTGAACGGTTCTTGAGATTGGATGTTTTTGCAATCAAACAAATGAAAATATGCTTACCTTACAAGTGCATGTCCAATGAGATAATTGATAGGAGTTCGATAATGAGAGAAGAATTACCCCAATAGAAGTGAATGCCCAATGAGATCAGATTGTGCCTTGTGTTTGTCAATTATTTTCCTTTTTTATTTATTTGTGTTGTGATGCCTCTGTTGGTTATGATGGAAACAGACTCTGTTTCCATCATGACCATCTTCGTCGAACCTGCTCTTATGATCTATAAAAGTTGACATTGCATTTGCAATTTATGGCATCTTTCTTTTTTTTGTGATTTTTTTCCTCATGAGGTTGTTATCTTGGATTTCTTGCTTTTGTCCATAACATGTAGTGTTGAGATACATGGCCAAGGTAATCTAATAGACAGTTTTTTTTTTTTTTTTACTTTTCTTAATTTTCTGATGAGATCCATTAGATGCCGTGTCTAGAGCTTTGTTCCATGTTTATCAAGCATGTGGTTTTAAGAACATGTAATACAGGGATCTTCTCAAAATATTTTGATATTAAGATGTGCAGATTTGTAATCTCTGGTTATAATTAGAATTATGCTGCTCTTCAGATGGATGATCCTCTCCATATAGAGACGTTTAATCACGATTGCTGTAAGGATCTTCATGTGGATGCTGCTTTCTTTGAACACAAGCAGTCTCAGAAATTTGAATTTTTCTTGGTGCTTGATTTGGAAGGGAAAGTTGAGATTCTTGAATTTCCTGTGCTGATTTTAGATGCTAAAACCATGGCTATTGTCGATTTCTTTCACAGGTTTTAGAATATTTCCATTTCTTGTTTAGGTTTCAATTCTTCTACACCTGATGAGTGTTCATTATTCTTTTTCAATCTTTGTCCAACTCACCTATTTTAGATATCACTACAGTATTTGGGTTATTATTACTTGAATAAACTCATTTTTATTGACGGTCTTTTAAGATTAACTTAACTTTACAATTGCAAATGCGCAGCGTAACGTAGTTCTCCCAAGAAGATCATGTTTTTGAATGTACTCAACTTTTTAATAAATGGACAGGTAACCAGTTATCCAGTACAATGCAAATGGTCATGTAATAAACTCATGATCTAGAGTCTATTGCTTTGAACTCATTTCTTTAAATGCTACAGATAGATTCAGTTATAAGCATGCGTTTTTTTTTTGTATAGTAACAACTTATATGCTTATTTAGTTATTATATAATATTTGAATCTGTCGTCGTCTCGTTGACATTATATCTATGCTTATATGGGCCCCCGAATTTGTGTCCCTTAAGAAGTTGGCTTCCTAGAACTACAAAGTTGGCATGCTTTCTTCTGATGTGTTGGTTATTATATTTGAGATAGTTACTTCAGTTCAAATATAATCTTGTAAATTGTTAGCCCTTTTTATTTTCACCTCTGTTCTTTGGAACAGTTACTTACATGTACGAAGCATGATGTGTTTTCATTGCTTTTATATGTGTGTGTATAAATATATGTACATATGCCTTTTACAGGTTTGTAAGACCCTCAGCGATGAGTGAGCAAAGAATAAACGAATACATTGAAGGGAAATATGGCAAATTTGGAGTTGATCGGTATGTTGCAAAGTTGAAAATTATTTTCATGCAAGTGTCTTACTTAGTGTTGGGTGCCAAACAAGACAATGGCTGTGACATTGATGTAGATGTCACCTTTATAATACCAAAACTTCGTAGTGGTTATGGAAACTTTAAAATGGTTTATAGCTATGCAGCAAATTTCCTGATTTTTTTATTTGATGTTCCAACTTGCTTGCCTTCTAACAAGATTTGGACTCAGCTTCTCTATGATTTTGACAAGATTTAGTGTGCAAGCAAGCTGTTGATGAAAAAGACCGACAAGATTTAGTCTAGACCAAATTTATCAACCATGGCTTTTGTAGCAGTTATCTGTCCTGTGGATTTCCAATTATTTTTCTGTCAGCCTTGGGAGTAGCAATGTTACCAGTTTAGCTATTGCCATTTGATGTCATGGTTGTCTCAAGTCTCTACAAGAGCAATAATACTTCATTGTTGCGACTAGAACCACCAAAGCATTGCACATATAAATTATGGTACCATCCCAAAAGAGGGGTGAAAAATCCTGAAGCTGTGTAGGCTAGCCAATAGGAATTTTACATTTTTCAAGTTTTTCGCTTTTTCTCCATTTTGAGGATGACAAGCTTCATGTTGCAGAGTTACTTTGCTCAGTAGGACAATGTATTTGGTTTGGGATCCTAGGAATATTTTATTTATTCACCACCCCAAACAATGCGACTGATTCCATAATGTCAGATCACCATATATCCATTTTTGTGGCATAGTTTAATTATTGAGAAGCTACATAACGAAACGGTTGAAATCGGAGATTTTAAAATTAATACCTGTCAGTCTGACCACTGGATAGATTATGGTGCTAGAGAAATAGTGTGTAACTGTGTAGATTAAGTTTTCATTTTTGCATCATGACTTGTATGACAACTTGGAAGATAATAGTTCCCTGCAATCTCTTAGCTTTCTGTATAATCTTGCTTACATGCATAATTTTGCAGGGTCTGGCATGACACAGCTCTCCCATTTAAGGAAGTTATCCAACAATTTGAAGCTTGGTTGGCTCAGCATCACTTGTGGGGCAATGATCGGTCTGGGCTGCTTAATCGAGCAGCATTTGTAACTTGGTGTGTCTTATCGTACTTGAAATGAGCAATTCCTTATTATCTACACATGATACTTCGTTTGTGGATTTTCGTGTTGAGGAGTTCTCTATATTTGTTTGCTGACATATTTTCTGTTCCACTGGTACCAGTGGGAATTGGGATTTGAAAACGAAGGTCCCTCAACAGTGTAAAGTGTCAAAGATGAAGCTTCCCCCATATTTTATGGAGTGGATCAATCTGAAAGATGTCTACCTTAACTTTTACAATCAAGAGGTAAACCAACACTTTATTTTAGTTTTCAGCTTTTAATGAACACTTGTAAATCCCCCTTGATATGACATCTTGTAGCTTAAAAGAGAAATCACATTTATTTCATATCAATATGCAAGGCATCACCCTGATAATGAATTAAAGCTGGTCCTTTTGGATGATATACGGTAAAACACTTCTTTATCCTATAAGCTAATGCTCCATTCCACATGGACTATGACTGTTTATGTTGTGAACTTGAAAGTTACATTTACATTTCCTTTTGGTGTCGGTATGATGCTTGTTGATGGAGAGAAAGTCGCACAAATAGCTAAATGTGGGATTCAAAAAACTATTTCTTCAAACTGTAATTTAAAGGACAAACTACTACTTGTTTACAGTATGGAAGGGCAGCCTCAGTCTCCTGCCTTGCGGAGAAGCTATTCCCATGATTTAAACCTTTAACCCCTTTGTTGCTTTAGCTCTATTCCTAAGTGAAATAGTTTGAACTCCCACCAGCCCTAGGTGTCGGGATCGGGGAACCCTAATTTTTTATCGTAATTTTAAATGGCAAGCTTTATTTAACATACGTTATATGTTTCTTAATCATGTCCGACAGGCTAGAGGGATGATGGCAATGTTGAAGCAACGTCAAATACGAGTGTTGGGAAGTCACCATCTTGGAATTGATGACACCAAAAACATAACAAGAGTATTGCAACGCATGCTCGCTGATGGTGCAGTTATGCAAATTTCTGCAAGGAGGGATCTGCATTCTCCTGAAAATGTCAGTTTCACTTTCAGGAATCGCATACGGTAGTACCTTAAGCTACATCTCTCTCTGTTGAATTTTATGTAAAAGTGAAGACACATTAAGAAAAGTTTACTCTGTTTATTAGTATTAATGTTCCATAAGAGTTGTCTGTTACCGATACCGTATGTGGTTTCTGGACTTTGTTTTTAGAAAGGCTTAGCGACCTTGAGAAGTGATGATACTGTGTGTTTTGTCATGTGACTTTATGAAGAGTAACAACCAGGTTATGGTGACAGATCAATTGTCATGTGATATTGTTTTATGAAGAGTAGCAAGATCAACTGCTCCACTTTTCTTGTAAACAAAATGATGAAGGGGTCATCTTTTTTTCTATAAGATTTTCATAATTTTCTTATACAATAGAATCATACGGATGATTTATATATATATATAAATAATTTAAAGTATAAAGTATATAATTAGTTAGCACAATGATAAAGACATTTAAATTTAAAAATATTAATTAAACAATAAACATAAGTAGGAATAAAATAGGTACAAGTGGAGTAATGTATGCAAAAGTGGCAGACCAGCTGGTGACTTTCACAATTGCAGGCGGTTGAACAAACATGAAATCTTCATGAAACACTTGCGTGATCCGTTTGAGTTGGAAAATAAAGTGGAAGGAACAAAAAGTACATATATTATGTCCTTTCATGCATATTTTTTAGTTTTGTTTGATTCGCAAATTTGGTGATGTGAATGGAGAAAAAAAATGCTAGAAAAACTATTCTCTTGACATCCTCATTCTTTGTCATGTTTGGATCATATTGTTTTACTATTTTCCTGAGATAATTGATTTCACTGGCCATATTTGGTTAGAGTAAAAATTACAATTATTTTATATTGTATAATATATTTAAATTTAAATTCAAATTAAAAATAATTTGAGATATTGTAAAAATTATGTGTTTTTCAAAATGACGTTATAGGTATTTAATTAAAAATAAATGAGGATTCCAATGATTCCTCTTTTTTTTGGATGAATTCAAGTAATTTTAGATTTCAAAGATTCTACCAACCAAACATTAGAATTATTAGTAAAAAAAAAAAAAAACTCTTATTCTTGGAAAGTTGGATTATGCGAGCCAAATGACAACTTAATTATATATTTTCTAGATAACACTTCTATGGATTGACCTAGAATGCAGAATCTCACAGGGCCACACATGCTTCGATTGGAAGAGTTCAACTCTAATACTAATTATTAAGGATAGATCTTACACCAAAGACCAGCCCAATAGTTAGGGGGTCAATCCCAACATATATTATTACAATTACTCCACCTCACCTATGCGATTGAGATCTGTAACTAGGTGCGGAGCCAGGAAATAATAATGGGGCGGGCTAACATTAAAAAAAAATTAGATCAAGTGCAGTGTTCTCGAATTTTTTTTTGAAGGCAATTATCGATGAACATTCATCTTATATTTGGCCTCATAAAGTATGCCAAAAAATTAACTTAAATACATATTAAAATTGATAAAATTTATTTAAATACAATGTACTAGATGAAATAATAATATATAAATGTATGACTAGAAGTCATATTTCAATTTCAATCTAAGTTTTTAAAACAAAAATTGTTGTTATATATTGTTGTGTAATATTCACAACAATGTAATGGGTAATATCATGGTTATATGTATTGTGCATTACTATTAGGTTAAATTTGCTTTTTTGCCATTAAAAAGGCCAAGTGTGTGTATAGCTATATATATCTATATTATATATATAGTAAATTTGGAGGTGGGACTATAATCTAGTGTAGTCCCTGTCTACGCCCCGATTGTAAGAATTTGATTTAACATTCTCTAGGTGTGGTGAGAAAAAATCCATGTTATTAAAACCAAATTGGACCGGCTAATTCAACCTTGGACCGTCCCTCTTTCCAGCCCAATTTATGCCTTATAAACCAGTGATTTAGGAATCGGCCTTTTTTTTTAAGAGAACCGACTAGTCCCCGATTAAACCGGTTACATTCCTACTCGAACCCGTACGTAAAATTTGAGCACATAAGCATGCATGTTACGTACATTTCATTATCAAACCTTATCGGCTTAAAAAACTAGACACTCCAATTACGTGGGTGGAATTGGCACCAAATGTAATAAGTGCAATCTGTGGATGCCGATGCGAAAAAGCCTCACGCAAAGACTATAAAGCAACGTGTAAAAGCCACAAAAAAATTATTAAAAGCAACCAAAGTTGTTTACTTGCATAACAAATACAAGATTTGAACAAAAAAAATTTATTTAAAAAGCAGAAGAAAGAGAATAATAAAATCACAATACTCATGAGCACATATGCTGTCCTTGGTCATAAAAAACAATGCATTTCTGTGGATTTACACGTGGGTTCCATTCTGTACAATACCATTATTAATCAACTGATTCTCCACTAGAGAAAAGAGAATCAGATTTTATGATTTATTCCCCATTTTGTTTTTAGTATGATGTTTTCAGATTGTCTCATCCGATGCCTTGTTGTTTTCTTCTTGTTACTGTGTTGCAATACATCTGTAGTTTATAGAAAAAATAAAATAAAATTCGTAGGTTTCATTCTATATTTAAAGGCCAGTACCATACATACCCACTTCATCCTTCTTCCTCCTCTTCTGTATTCAAGGTATCTAAGATCTTCCATTAATTTTTATTTTCTATTTATCAAGTTATGACAAACATATATATTTATAGATTTCTCTCTAATTTTTGGTCCTTTTTTCTTCTCATAACTTGTATTGTGTCCAAAATCCAATTAAATCTATGTGCATCTCTCTCTCTCTCCCTTTTTCTTTGTTCACTTGCATTATAACAGCTCTCTCTCTGATTTTTTCTTTTTTTTGGGTGTTTGCAGATCGAGTAGGGATATAGAGAGCAATAATGTCTACAGAGGGGAAGAAAAAGTTGCAGAAAAGCTACTTTGATGTGTTGGGTTTGTGCTGCTCATCAGAGGTTCCTCTAGTTGAGAACATCCTCAAATCCATTGATGGAATCAAAGATTTCTCTGTCATTGTGCCAACAAGAACTCTCATTGTTCTCCATGACAATCTTGTCATTTCTCAGCTTCAAATTGGCAATTTCTTAAACCTCCCACTTCCCCATTATTTTTTTTCTTTTTTTTTGGTTATTTTTGTTGTCTTAATTAAACCATCCATGGCACTAGTGATGATAATATATTTTATTGGTAAAATATATACATATATATATATATATATTAGTGCAATAATACAGATAAATAATGAAATGAACTTGACATATATATGGGTATGGTCAAAAAGGGGATCCAGGTGATGTGTCAAGCTCAGTAGGTAGGGAATTTGTTTTGTTTGGTGGGTGTCACTTTCCCTCTTTCTTAACTTATTTTGTCTTTCTCGTCTCATTGACCAGATTATCCTAAAAAATCAATCATATTTGAAGTTTTATACTTATTTTCTCTTTTTTTTTCTTTGTCAATTTTCAATATATTGAATTTATTAATTAATATATTTTGACTGTAGATTAATGGAATATTTGTGGGTTAATATAATAATTACAGTGGAAGCACTTAACAAATACAGACTTGAAGCCAATGCAAGAGCATCAGCAGGAGATGTGGGAGGCTTCAAGAAAAAGTGGCCAAACGCGTACACAAATGTCTGTGGTTTCTTACTTGCAATCTCAATCTTCAAATACTTGTACCATCCTTTACATTGGGTGGCTCTTGCTGCGGTGGCCGCCGGAATTCTTCCAATTTTCCTTAGAGCCTTTGCCTCCATTGCAAACTTTAGGTTTGCAGACATCACCATTCTCATTCTTATTTCAGGTAAGTAATTTAATTATTTTAACATTTTTTAATTACTTGTGAGAAAGAAATATATGAAGTGTAGTAGGGATGACAACGGATAGGGTAGCTGTTGCGTCAGCGTGAAAGTGATAGCATAGACGCATTTAGTACAAGTTTAGAACCAATCTGATACATCTATGAGTAGTGTTGTATGTTTTTTGAGTAAATCATACATCACACGCTTTGCTTTAATGGTTACTAGGTTAGGTAAATATTGACTGTTGTCTACTTATAAAGATCCGAGCAGTTGATATCCCAATTATCTCAGTTGTTGGGTTGGACGTTCAGGATCCAAATGAATTCGTGAACTCCACATGTTACACATGATGCACATAAAATTCTGTGCATACAACTCAGCAGTTGAGATAATTGGGATACCAACTAACCACATACCACTACTATAATCTCTAATTCTCTATCATAACTGCTTACTTACACACCATGCGTATTCTCTAATTCTCTATCATAACTGCTTACTTACACACCATGCGTATGTGTTTGTTGTTTACAGTGATAGCAACAACTGTTATGCATGACTTTTTAGAGGCTGCAACTATTGTCTTCTTCTTCAACATCGGAGAATGGCTCGAGTCAATGGCAAGCCATAAGGTACTTAACCAAAACCCTAATTTATCTATATTGAATTGAAATGTACAATTTGTTCTGCAAAAATTTTGATTTAAGGAAGGAAAGGGGAAATTTGTGCATAGTAGAAAAGGAGGATTGCGCTAGTTTGGCAGCCATACATTGTAAAACTCTCATAAAACTTGCGAACAATTATATGAATATATTCCCTTAGAGAGTACCGGGAGAGCGTCCCAAGTCATTTATTTTTCTGATGGATTCATGTAGCCGATCTCAAATAGTTTGATACAAGGCTCGGATGATAATGAAAAAACCAAAAATGTTACAGTGTTTTGGATGGCCATCTCTGTTCCGGACATAATTGCATGTTAATTCACAGGCTGACTGATAAAAGTGGAGCTTTTTGTGTCTTTTTCTAAAGTCAGTTCAAATTTAATTGAAAGTGTTACTATAGCTATGCAACCAATATATATAAACTGATTCCTTTTATATACCTGTGTCAGACGAAGGCAGTGATGCAAGCGTGGATGAGCATAACCCCTCAAAAAGCAGTCATAGCCGAGACTGGAGAAGAGGTTAACGTCGATGAAATAAAGGTGAATACAATCCTTGCTGTTAAGGCTGGTGCAGCTGTACCTATTGATGGAGTTGTTGTAGAAGGCGAAGCTGAAATGGACGAGAGAACTTTAACCGGGGAGTCGTTTCCAGTGTCAAAGCGAAGGGACTCCATTGTCTGGGCCGGAACGATGAACCTGAATGGTAATTGCTTTCTCTAACTGATGCAGGCTTGGATTGAAGCTAATACCTTCTCATTTTTGTTTCCCAGGTTATATTAGTGTCAAAACAACTGCTCTAGCTGAAGACTGTTTGGTGTCTAAGATGACAAAGTTAGTAGAAGAAGCTCAGACTAACAAATCAAAAACTGAGAGATTGATTAACAAATGTGTCAAGTATTACACCCCTGGTTAGTTTGATATTCTCTCCTTATTTAAGGTGTATCTCTTCGAATCGATACTTTCATCGAAATATTACAGATTTCATATGTGTTTTTGCAGCGGTGATAGTTATATCGATATGCTTGGCTGTGATTCCAGCTGCGTTAAGAGTTCACAACCTGAAACACTGGCTTTACTTGGCTTTAGTTGTTTTAGTAAGTGCATGTCCATGTGCTCTCGTCCTCTCAACCCCTGTTGCAACATTCTGTGCAATTACAAAGGCTGCACATTACGGCCTTCTAATCAAAGGCGGCGAATATCTTGAAACCCTTTCGAAAATTAAGGTCATGGCTTTTGATAAAACTGGCACAATTACAAGAGGTGAATTTGTAGTGACGGATTTCCAATCCCTCTGTGATGACATTAGTATTGACAAATTGCTTTACTGGTAAGGACTTATTATGTTACCTCTAGCCTTACACAAACATCACAAAAAGTTTGATTCTCCGATGGATACTAATACAAGTTTTGTATATCATTGAAGGGTTTCAAGCATTGAAAGTAAGTCAAGTCATCCAATGGCAGCTGCACTTGTGGACTATGGGAGGTCGCTTTCCGCTGAGCCTAAGCCCGAAGCTGTGGAGGAATTTCAGAATTTTCCCGGCGAGGGAATTTATGGAAAAATTGAAGGCAACGGCGTCTATATTGGAAACAGAAAAATCGCTCTTCGAGCTGGTTGTGACACAGGTGAAAGCTTTTGCCTGATTTTACATTCAGAATTATATAAGCTGACCTAGTTACTCTGTTTTTGTGCTCGTTCTGACTAATCGTTATGCTTATAAATCTCTAGTTCCAGCTACTGAAGGTGATTCTGATGGAGGAAAGGGTGTAAGATACATATTTTCTGGGACAACCCCAGTAGGAATTTTTAGCCTTTCTGATGATTGTCGAACAGGAGTTCATGAGGCAATCAAAAAGCTTAAGTTACTGGGAATTAAGACTGCTATGCTAACCGGGGATAGTCATGCAGCAGCGACACATGTACAAAAGCAGGTACACACCAAATCCAAACCTATATTATGTGCCAACCTGAGATAGTCATTCTGCAAATTCTCCATTGTTCTAGTTGTTGGCTAGCTGAATTGCCTATAGTGAATAGATAGGCTTATGAATTCAGCGATTTTAGGTACATTCACATATAATTTGCAGCTAGACAATGCCCTAGATTTGGTTCATTCCGAATTACTTCCTGAAGACAAGGCAAAGATTATTGAAGCGTTTAAGGAGGAAGGGCAAACTGCCATGATCGGAGATGGTGTTAATGATGCTCCGGCCTTGGCTATTGCAGACATTGGCATCTCAATGGGCGTTTCAGGCTCGGCTCTGGCAACTGAGGCAGGGCATGTGATTCTTATGTCAAATGATCTAAGAAAAATAGCGAGAGCCATCAAACTCGCAAGGAAAGCACATCGGAAAGTTATTCAAAATGTTGTGCTGTCATTTTCTACCAAGGCTATTATCCTTGTCTTGGCCATTGTAGTTCATCCACTTGTTTGGGCTGCTGTTCTTGCTGACGCCGGGACGTGTCTGCTAGTAACCCTTAACAGCATGATGCTTTCAAGGGGAACCCACAAACACGGAACAAAATGTGGCACATCTCGTACTAAACTCGAACATAATACTTCTGGTGGTAGCCACAAACATCAGCATTGTTGCTCCGACAAAAAGAACCAAGAAGTATGCGAACCTGAAACATTTTCTGCCCAAAAATGTGCCTCAAAATGTCAGCCAAAGCCTTTCGGTTCCGACTCATGTGGGACTAATAAGTGTAGTGACACACATCAGTCTCACAGGACCAGCTGGTACGACCATAATTGCAATACGGTCCATAATACTGCAGGGGCAGACCATAGACACAACCATGGTTGTTCTGGTCCTAAATATATGAACTTGCATCCAGAACATGAGGGCGAAAATGGGCCCCATGTTGCTAAACATTTGAAGGATACCATTGAACTAGAAGAAGGCAACAAAATCGCTGAGACCGGTGGTTGCCATTCAATTCATTCTTCTGACTCAAGTAAGTCAGTTTCCTGCTGCAATCATCAGCTTCAAACAAACATGGATGTTCCACCAAATCATTTGCAATCAGTGGCCCTACATGTCTGTATGAGTTTGGAGAAGAGGGAGATGGGGACTTGTTGCAAGAGCCACATGAAGCAATGTTGTAACAAAGGAGGACATTTTGGTTTTGCATCTGGCTTTGGTGGTGGCTTATCTGAAGTAGTAATAGAGTGAATTTTTGTAATTGGATAGGAACCTAAAACTTTTTATGTGCCGACCTTTTGCAACTATAGAGTGATGGGGAAATTTGGGGTTATGGAAATGGTACTTAATGAATGAATGATACAAGTCAGTAGTTGTCTGCATATAGTTGTTGTGCGCATATAGATTAGAAAATATGCATAATTAGTACTATTCTTTACATGATTTCACTTATAACAAAGTATAGAAACCGGTTTTCGTCCGGCTGAATTTTAAAATAATAATAAATACAAAAATTAATTTAAAAAAGAATACAAAAATCAAAAATAAAAAAATCCAAACCCAAAAATTCATTTATTTGCTTAAAACCCATGAACCCACAAATACCCAAAATTCCAGGCTTTTTTTTTTTATCCAAAAAAGCCCAAATTTTGGTCCAAACTACCCACCAAAACTAAAACCAAAACCCTAGAAAACATCTAAGAAATAAAAAAGAAATAACAATTATTGACCATTTATAACATTACACCTCTTTAAAATAATATTATTCTTTTTAAAATAATATTATCGACATAGATTCATCTTCATATTTACAATAACAATTAGTGACCAGTTTATTCACTTCAATGTTGTACAGAAACAGTCGTTGCCCATATACAGAGATACAAATTCAAAAGGGCCAACAGTCCTAAAGTAGACAAGAGTCACAAGACGCAAAGAAATAAAAGTAAAGAGTGTGTTCGATTGTAATTTCTAGAACAGTTTAATGTTTTTGAAAAATTAAAATGGATGTGAAAATGATTTGGGTGGGTGTTTTTAGAAATATGGACAGCAATATTTGATTATTCAATTGGGAGTGTTGAACCATACCTATGAGCTATTTTAGAAACAGCAACATCAAAATAGTAACATGAAAAATATAAGCATTATATACCCACATGCAATGACACAGTTATAATTTTACTATTTATAAATAGGTATGACAATGACAATAAAACAGTATAGCATTATAGGATGTAGGATTAGTGACATTATATTTAGTTTACTAGTATGATTGAATAATCAAATAAAATTCAATTATAAAAAATATGTTACTGTTTCACGGGAACCGAACAATAAGAAAAGGTGCCCCTTTTGACATTGATATATTTAGATCTATTGTTTCTATTCTTAAAAATTAGTAACATGAAAACAGTAACATGAAAAATATAAGCATTATATGCCCACATGTAATGACACAGTTATAATTTTACTATTTATAAATAGGTATGACAATGTCAATAAAAAAGTATTAGCATTATAGGATGTGAGATTAGTGACATGATATTTAGTTTACTAGTATGATTGAATAATCAAAAAAAATTCAATCATAAAAATATGTTACTGTTTTACGAGAACCGAACAATAAGAAAAGGGGCCCCTTTTGACATTGATATATTTAGATGTAAAGTTTTTTAAGCTTTCTTTAAAGGGACCCTTTTTTTATGTTACTAGTAACTCTACAAAGGGGCTCATATTTTCTTTTTTTATTTATTTTCAAATTTATTTTATTTATTGGTGTTTTAGTTGAAATATGTTGGGAATTATTAATTTTTTAGTTGATTGTTTGTGCTTAAACTACTATAACAACTTTTTTCAAAAATTTGTGGACGTTAGGGATTTGGGGGCTCGGGACGGCGGCCAGTGTCGCCCCACCCCAAAACCACTCATGAAAACAAGAAAAAATAGAAACACTATAATTGAAATCGTTTAAATGCATTTAAATATTTAATTAATTAAAAGAAAAGAAAGCTTCAGTCTTTAGTTATTTACTAACGCATTTTTGAATTAAAAACAAAAAGAAAAAGAAAGCTTCCGTCTACGAAAGACGGAAGCACTAAAGCAAGCGGTCTAACTTAAACTAAACGGTAAAGCTGTAATTGATTATTTAGGAGTAGTTTTATGTCTATATGTTTTTTTACTGGATCTAAATGTCTAGAAGGGACACATCTCTCAAGCCAATGGATTCCAATCGTAGACTCTATAATTTAAAATTAATTACGGAACCCCCTAATCCGTCTAAAAATTCCATAGTGAGTACCAACCTATCATTGTCCCTTGTAGTTTCAACAAGAATAGGCTTTTTTTACAATGGGCCTTGATCACAACAATTAGACCTAAATTTGTTTCTAAAACTTCTTTCAAAATCCTTTTTTAGAAACTAAAATATGAAATAATTTCCACACAGACTCAAAGTACTTACAAATAATGACAACAACTCAATAATGTCAAGAATGTGTGTGCCCATATTTGATCTGATTCTATTTCTTGAAATTTGAGCCACCAACTAGTGGTCAGTTTTTTTTAATAATTTAATAGTTTTTTATTTTAAAATTGAGGACAATAAAGGGCATGCAACATACCAATTTGCCACTTGTAGAATGTAGAACTGTTGCTTTGTCTGTTTGTCATGATATGAGAATGTTATATCAATCCCAAATCAAAAGATTTGCAAAATTGATACGATAAGTTGGGTTTTAGAGAGGTATTTTGTTATGAGGCTGCGCTTTGATGTGTTGGTTTAACATCGAGTATCTTTCTTACATCAATGTTTATCTAATTCTTCATGATCAACCACTGGCTTATCACGTTGTGTAAGGAGTTGCTACTAATGACGTGGGAAATCGGATTAGTTAACTGATTGTTCAGTAAGTTGTTACTTGAACCTACAGTCGTCTTAATTGATCAAACTTGGAGGAACTAATGAGCAGCTGCTCTTCTCTACACAGATAAATAACAAGAATTACGGGATTCCCGAGGTGTATCTCAAGGGGACACTTTGACACTCAAGTTAGTTCGGTTGCAAAAAAAGTTAACGAGATTGCTCGGTATTGAGAGCCCTTGATTATGCCTTAGATATAGAAAAGCTTGATAGTGCTTGAAGTCATGATAATTTTAATAGGTATCTAGAACTTGAAGTTTAATGATGAGCCATTTCGGTGTGCTTTGAATGCAAGTTATTTTAATATCTGTTTTTATCAGATAAAGTATGTTGTTAATCATTGTTTAGTTGCACTATTAACCGTTTTTCATTTATTGATCTATTGTATGATATCAGGGCTCAGTGCCAGTGATGTTTTGTTGTGAAAGACAAAATATTAGATTTGATTGCTTGGTGCATTTGGGATTATCTAAACAAAATATCAAAGCAGGTTTTTTTTTTTCCATTCACAAAGAAAGTCTAACACAGATGTTGATACGCTTGTTATGGGTCGGAGAAATTTGGTCATCCAGACGAAGTTTTGCCATCCCTAAGTAAAACTGCTTATACTCTTTCATTAAAAACTTAATAGGAATTTTATGGTAAAATAAATATGGCTATATCTCTACACGACTTTAAGCATGAATTGAATCTTCTAAAATAGAACACAAGTTTCTTAAAAAGGGAACACGTTTCAATCTAGTAACCAAACGTATGGGCTTCTCATTTGTTTGGGCCCTTTTAGAAAGAGCCGAACCATTTGAGCCACTTGGAAGCACTCTTGCTTGCACTTTCTCCCAACTATGACTCTGAAGGTTTACAGAATACGGGAGATGGAGATTCCCGTCTTTTATAAAGAGGAAAAACTACACATTCATAAATATTCATAAACTTATATAGACATATGACATGTCTATGTGGCTTCTTTAATAAATTTTTTTTTTTAATCTATGTGGCATTTCTATCTGACTTACCACTTAGATTATGTAAGTTTGTGGATAAGAAAATTATTGAAATATATCATTTTGGTTTATAAAGTGAGCGTGTTTTCAATTTTAGAAAACACCATTTTATCGTTTTCTATTTTTTGATTATTTTCCTTTTCTGTGTTTTTCAAAGTGGCAAGCAAAACACATTTTCAGAAGTGTTTTATATTTTTCAGAAAATGAAAACAAAAAATACTTGGAAAACAGGTAAACCAAAAGTACTCTTAAATTTCAAATGTGTCCATTCATGTCAACATACTTTCCATGTCATCAAGCTTAGGTGACAATGCCACATGGGATTGGGAATATTTTATATTTGAGACCAAAAGTGTTGGGACAAATAACATTTTCATTATCTAATGAGATGGAAAGAAAAAGGGATATTAAAAATATTCGTTTATTTTTAAAATTGATATGTCGAAGAAGGTATATATATCCAGCAACATCGGTAATAAGATAAACAAAACTAGAAGTTTCAAAAACAAAATTGTTTTGTTCAATGTTTTTGAAGAAGAAACTGGGAGAGATGAGTTATTGAGAGGTAAGACTTAAATTAATAAAATAATAGATAAAATATGACCACCGTTGGATGATATAACCTAAATCTAATGGTTCAAATGTGAAACAGAATTATTGATCGGTACCCACATCCACACACACTACTAACCAAATAATACATATTTTTAATATTTATTTTCATTTAAGGGTGTATTAGGCATTTCATATAAGGATATGGATGTAAATAAAAAAAATCAAAATGGTGTAAACTTAAAAGTTTTTGTGGTGTAAATAAAATTTCTCTATAATTGATAACCTCTTTGTTAACTAATCTTTATTAATGAATCCGACAATTCATAAAAGAAAATGTGAACAAAATGATTTTTAAATGAACTTAATGGTCGTTACTTTGTATCTTATCTACAACCTCAAGTACGGTAAGCATTAAAATTTCATAATTTCAATTCGGATTCTCAATTTTTGTAATTTCAATTCGAATTCTCAATTTTTATATAAACAAACACAGTAAGGTGAGACACGGGGAAACCAAATTTCCTTAAAATAATAGCTTCCGCGTACTTTGATACTGCTCAGTAGGTTTTCGTGAGTTTTATCTCCCTACATACAACACTTTTTCGTCGATCGGTGTAACACTATACGGATTTAAGCCTCTGTCGAATGGACTTGAAATCGGCAGCATTTAATCCATTAATATGTGAAGAGCAAAAAACATAACTTATTATTAGAAGCTGCCATAAAAGGAGAGCAAACCAAACATGAAAACATAAATTACAAACTTGGAACACAGGGCAACAAACATCAATTAGAAATAAAATTGAGCAAATGAAGATTAAAATACGAAATCTTTTAAGGCTATCATCAGTTTTTGCTGCTTAGGTAATTCTGTGGCTTCCTCCCCATGATAATCTCCAATAACGATCCTCCTCTCCACCTTGATACCCTTTTCTTCCATCATATTTGCTAGTTGAATTTGCCGGTCAAACGCCCAATCCCCATCGCAAGTAGACAGCAATACCTTCCAACCCAATAACTTTATCTTCTCCAACAATTTTGGCCCATCCCCCACCGTCGGATTGCAGTACTCGTGATCTTGATCAGCTCCAATTGGCAATGAGAGTTCCCACGCTGGATCACTTAACCAAGGAGGCATAAGGTGGCTGTTTATTAACCTCAACTCGGATTCACATCTCTTGGCCCCACCGAAGTATGGATAGTGCAATATCAAGCCGTTAATCTTCAACGGCTTAAATTGATCAACTCCTGCGGCCGCAACACGTAATCCGACATGGTAAGCTAGGTTACCGCCCGCACTAGATCCCATGATGAACACCTTAGTCAAATCGGCATGCTCTTTCAACCACTCATCGTTTGTTTTTCCGACCCAGTTCAATACTTCCACGCCGTCATCGTAGGCTGCCGGCAAGCGGTGCTCCGGGGCGAGACGGTAGTTGAGGGAGACAACCACCGCAGAGAGTTGTAAAGACATGTTGGAACAAAAATCATGACAGTATATTGTATCTGCAGACAATGTGACGAACCCTCCACCACAATAATATACAATGAGAGGAAGTGGTGCATATGAGGAGGAAGATTGATCAAGTGCATGGCGAGGCAAGAATATTCGAGCCCAAGTGTGATTTGATTCGTTGATTGTCACGTCTTTTGAGAGTACCGGAGTGGGGTGGCTAAGGTCAGGCGCTGTTGATTTCAATGGATGGCTGCTCGGTTTACGAGTGACTGTGCCATCAGGATGGCGTACTAAGTCAATATAAGCGTAAGTGTCGTCGATGGAAACCATTTTACAGAGTTGTGCAGTATTACCTTTATCTGTGGGATTTTGGGAAGATGAAGAATCCATAGTGGTTTCTAGCTGTGAGGGTCTCTGGGGGTATATGTATACGAGAAAGGAAGTGTTGGTGTAATCAAATAATTATCTTGTTATAAATGCATAGCTGTGGATCATATGTATTAATCTATATATTATATATATAGTTGGTTTGCTTTTACTAAACGTGTTAAATGAATAGCTGTGGTCCTGTGGATCCCATATATATATATATATATAGCTGGTTTGTTTGGAATTAACGTGTTAAAAGTAGTCAAAAAAATGAATGTATATATAATATATCTTTTTTTTTTGCTTAAATATATATTATATAGCTGGCTTGTTTTGAATTAACTTGTTTCATAATATATATTTTAATTTTATAAACACGTGTTTCATTATATATATATATATGTTCATTAATGTAATCAATTAATTATCTTGTTAGCTTAATTAGCATGTTAGATAACTTAGATGTATAGCTGGAGATCCTAATTATTCGCTGACATAATCCAAAGGTTGTAATAAAGCACAACACAAGTGGGTGCCACACATTTACTCTGAGACCCACCACATCTATGGTTGAAAAACAAGTTCACAAAGTTGGTCCACATAGGAGAATTTATATATATATATATATATGTATATATGTATATGTATATAGCTGGTTTGTTTTGAATTAACATGTTAAGTGCATAGCTGGAGATCCTAATTATTCTCGGACATATGCATATATATTATATATAGCTGACTCTTAACTCAAGAACACGTTCACTTATTAAGGAATTGAAGAGTTTTTAAATATCACTATTTTTATAAATTAAATATTAATTATCTTTTTTGACAAAATTAATTAATTATTTTTGTTTTTTAATAAATTAATTATCTTTATTTTATTTTAATGAATTATCTTTATTTTATATATTTAATTTTTATGATTAAATACATTTATATCTCTCAATTACAATTAAAACGCATAATACCACTATAAGTTCAACCAAACACTATCAAGCATTCAGACAGTATATCTACTACTAAAATTGTCGAGCATTTTTACTGCCACCATTTCTGCTAGCATATATTTTACTTTGAAAATTGTTTACCAGACTAGGCCTTATATAATTAGGATATCAAAATGCATATATAAATAAGGGCTTTTTACACATAACCACAAAATGAGTGAGTTGTATTTCAGTAAGGACAAGTTAAAAAGAAATAAGGACAAAGGTTATAAACTTACAAAAATACCCTTGTATAACACGTTACTTTCTTCTTCCCTCTCTTATTTTCTCCCTCTTTTTCCTTCACACCGACCATCGAAAGTTGGCCATCCGGCCATCATTTTCGACGAACAAACTCTCAAAATGAAGCTCTATGTCAACTCGACCAAAGCCCATGCAATTCATCATCGACTATCGATTATCATTTGAGTCGTTGGAAAAGCTTCATGAAATCACAGTCACCGTGTAAAAAAGAGCTAGATCCGACCAATACGACCAACATCAACGACCATCAACACCCCCAATAAACTCCAGACCAAGGAGTATCACCTTTGAGATTTTATTTCTTTTTCGAACACTTTTTTTCTTTTGAAATCTGATCCATATATTATATCTGTTTTGGATTTGTTTTGATATGTTATCTGTTTCAGAACTTCAAACAGATAACATTTTATTATAGACAGATAATATTTTAACAAGACAAATAACATTTAGTAAGACAAATAACATTATGACAGATATTAAATTACTCGAAACAGATAACATATCACCTACAGTTTGTAGATACCAAATCAGAACAAAAAAACCACGAAAATCACCATAGAAATTACCGAAAATAAAGATGTGATGACAGATCGAAAGAAAACAACAAGATTTATAAGCCCCGTGGTGAGTATGAAAAATCACAAAAAAAAGGTCAGAGAACTCTCGAATAAGCCATGAAGGGCGGAGATGAAGCTTCCGACGACAGGCTGAGATAAATCACGTGCATGAGAAGCTCTTTCATGTTTGAGGATATTTAAACAATAAAATTATATATTTTAACTTTTTGTCCTTTATGGAATATTTTTTAAACTTGATGGACCTCATGGAACAAAACTTATTGGAGTGTCCTTATTGGAACCAAACTTTTAATGTAGGGACTTACCTCTTATTTTTCCTATAAATAATTATATGGATGACAGGGTGTAATGACCCTTCCCGAAAGGAGTCTATGGAATTACAAAAATATCCCTAAATACATAAATTTCTGACAACATCCTCCAAAAACAATTATTTCATTCCAAAAATAAAATCAAATCTAGTTAGCAAAATTAAGGCAGCATTTAATATGCCTACAAAAAATAAAATAAATGGAAGTTCGAATTAACAAATTCTACGTGTCGCAACTGGAATCGCAACGCGTTATAAGAAATAATGAAGTTGACACCAACTGTTTTGGAGGTGTAATTGACCACCTTTTAAAATACTAGTCTACGATTAGAAAATTGGGTTCGGGGGTTGATTGAGTGTGGGGAAGGTGTTAGTACCCCACAACACCCTGTTCGTTCGTAGTTGTTAACTCACAGTTAATTACTCATTACGATCTAAAGAACTATAACAACCATTTTGTATGCCAGAGCAAAAGCCAAGACGAAACATATTTTAGCTTTTCACTTTACAACCATTTTAAGGTCCTTGGGCATATACAGGGGTAACCCCAAATTGTGAAAATTGATCTCCAAAACTAAAAGTAAGAGAGCAATGGCTTTGCCAGGTACTTGTGCTCTGCAATTGGCACTAAATTTTCGATTGATTCATTTTGGTCGTCTTCAAGTCCTTATTCAATTGCCTATATACAAGCTTATAAAAACAACAAAAAAAATTTTTGATCCTGTAAGGTGAGACACGGGGAAACCAAATTTCTTTAAAATAATAGCTCCTGCCTATTTTGATACTGCTCAGTAGGTTTTCGTGAATTTTATCTCCCTACATACAACACTTTCTTTGTCGATCGGTATAGCACTATACGGATTTAAGCCTCTATCGAATGGACTTGAAATCGGCAGCATTTAATCCATTAATATGTGAAAAGCAAAAAACATAACTTATTATTAGAAGCTGCCATAAAGGGAGAGCAAACGAAACATGAAAGAAAACATAAATTACAAACTTGGAACACATGCAGGGAAACAAACATCAATTAGAAATAAAATTGAGCAAATGAAGATTAAAATACGAAATCTTTTAAGGCTATCATCAATTTTTGCTGCTTAGGTAATTCCGTGGCTTCGTCCCCATGATAATCTCCAATAACGATCCTCCTCTCCACCTTGATACCCTTTTCTTCCATCATATTTGCTAGTTGAATTTGCCGGTCAAACGCCCAATCCCTATCGCAAGTAGACAGCAATACCTTCCAACCCAATAACTTTATCTTCTCCAACAACTTTGACCCATACAACTTTGGAAAGAACAATAATTAAAGAGAAGGAATATAAAATGAAATAAACTACAATTTTTGGTGAGCATGTTGAAACGTTTGAACAATGAATGGTCAACATGGAAAATTTAAAATCTTTCGGTGATAAAAAGTTGTATAACCCACAATTTGAAAGATTTCGACTTTGCCTCAACTAAAAAAATAATAAACCCTTGATTAAAGATTGACACCACTAGGTAAAATTCCCTTGTGTTTCGGGATCCCATAGTAACAACAAAGAATGCATTAAACTATTAGCATGAATATTAGAAACTGCGGCGATTAAGAAGTTGCACCATTCCAAATAGGAACTAGCTAATCCTTGGGTATACCATGAAGTTACAAAGGTTGCAGCTGCTGTTCTAAATCTCCATGAATCTAAGAACTTTTGCTTGCATTGAAACTAAATCGAAGCAAATATCATGTTGAAATTGTTGGATATTGGTTTGTAATGGGCTTACTATAGGCACAATTAAGCATGGGATCCGTACGTCCCTTGGGACGAGTCCAAGGTTAAGTGTAGAACACTTACATTACAAAAACCAATATAGGGTGAATGAGAAATTGAAGTCAAAAGTGTGCATATGAAATGGTGTAAATTGGTGTCGTGAACCCAATCCCACATTTTAAAAATTATGAACTCAAGAGTGAGTTTATGAACTTGGGCCCAAAATCCTTCTAATTTGTTGGTGGGAAAATCATACATGGGCTAAGGTATGGGTTGGGCCAAAACACACGAGGTGTGGACCGTGGGCTTCACAAAGCCTGTTTGACCAACTTAAGATTAAACTCTTACCAAATCAATTCCATGATTTTGGGAAATCATGAGAGGGGTTAGTTACAAAAGTATTGTAACAACCAAATATTTCTTTACTCAAAAAGCTCGAGATTATGGGCACTAGCAGGTCCTTTTAATGGGCTGGTAGTTGCCCAGATTTGAGGGTAACAAAAGGCTCTCTTTTCAATGGCTATTGATTGACCATTTCCAGTTATTATTTACTCAGCCTCTTGGTCTCCCTACTTCCTCGAAAGAGTTCCTTCTTCTATTTTGGTCTGCCATTTTTGTGTTCCTTCCAAGAGAGTGTATCATTCAATTCTTGGTTGGTTGTTACGTTAATGGTATGCTTACGTTAACATGTTACCAAGACCTGGGAGGTGAAATTGTTGGGACTGCAAGGACAGAGACAGGACAATTAATCACTTTAAAGTCAGAGGTGAACATATCGACTTGGTTTGTTTTTCATTCTTGGTCCTTGTGTTTGATTAATATATATTTATTGTGTGAACGGTTCTAACTAGTAGGAACCTTTCTACATTAACCTAGTATTGAGAGAGAAATGGAAGAACAAGAACAAAAACACATTTCATTTCATCAAAACTGCTTTAAAGAGTACCCTTTGATGTTTTAATCGTACAATACCAGCTGAGGGTATTTTATTCAATACACTCAATAGTAGTTACAACAGACTAAAGTCGGTTACAATTTCTAACTATAAACAAATTACAATTAACAAATCCATTAGACTGACTACTCAGAGTTTCCAGATTCAAGTCAAACTTCCAGGTTCTTATCAACTGCCGTCCTCTTCGATTGATCCTTGTCCACAAGGATGGTGAAGAACAGGAATAGACTGAAATAGGATTTACCCAAATAGCAGAAGATTAGATATTACATAAATGTAATACAATAGAACAAGTATATAGAGAAGCTCTCCTGGATAGTAACCAGACAATCAAATTCAGAATTTAAATGCAGGGAATTTTTGTGTAAATTCTTCATAGTCTTCCCATGTGACATCCTCCTCATTATGATCAAGTCATTGTACCAAGAGTTGAGTACCAGCTACATTACCCTTTTTATACGTTCTTCTTTGTAACACGACCTTTGGCTGCTGTTGGACCAACCCATGCTCAGTGACTGTAGGTAGAATTGGAGAAGGAGTCACTGAAAGACCCAAGTGTTTCTTCAAGTTACTCACAAGGATATACATGCCAAATAAAAAACAAGATAAAAATTTATACAGACTCGACCCTATTACATTTTATAACGGTAATTTAATTAAAGTTAATTAGGAGGAGGACTTGATGATATTCAACTCCTTTCTAGGTTTTAATTATGTTATCTTTTCAAATTAAAATACCATTTGTATTCATCAAATAAAGTTAGACCGTTTTTATTTTGTGATTGTGAAAGTCCCTTTGGTATAAAACCCAATGCCCTTTTGCAAATTCCACCAAATTCTTTCCAAATCAAAAGGAACATATTTTGGCCAAGCCGGGAATGACCATAGTGAACCCGTGCACCCTTTTTAAAATTTCAAAGCCCACTTCAAGTGGGATTTTCATCAATTACCAATAAAACCCATCAAAATGAGATTTTTAATAAAGCCTTGGTCTAACATTAATCGAAAACATTCCACCCATTTGGTCATCATGGTTTTTCAGGTATATGAAAAATCCATTAAAACAAATTGGGACATACAACAAATTTTCAGGAAAAAGAACATAGATCAATCTAGGTAACCTTTTAGGAAGTTGTGGAGTGCCTAACACATTCCCCACACTCAATAGACCCCCTTACCTATTTTCTGTTCGTATACCACATTTTTAGTGTCCAATTGCACTTAAATCAATTGGTGGCAACTCTAAACATTTTTCATCGTCATTCTGCTTCGTGACCCCGGTTGCGACAATTAGCGATTCTGCTGGGGACATTGGTTTTTATACCAAAGGGGTCAAGTCTGTATGATTGATTTTTGTGCTTTTCTTGTATAGTTTTTTGTTAGTTCCTATTTGTGTTTGTATATTAAATTTGAGGAATTTAATGAATTTGTTCAATGTTAGTAGATATCTTCATCAGATATGGGCTTTGTGAGATTTAAATGTTAGGGATATTGGTTTGTATGCTCCCGCACACACATACACTTATCACTGCACACACATAACCCTATTCCAGGGTTACTTAGTGATTAGTGAGAGTTGACCTAACACTTTCATGGGATTCACTTCCCTGTATGGGTGGGAGAAGACATCCTCCTGGGTTGACGTCCTCTTATGACATTAAGGGATGGGCTTTTGTGATCCAATGGAGCAAAAGCCACCTGATCTAGAGATCTCACAATTAGTTAGTTAAACTACCCATAAGCACTATAGATAAACCGTAGCCATGGTTCTAAACCTTCAGACATTTTTAGGTGGTATTACCCAATTTAGGAACAAAGGGGGCATCCCTATCCCTAACTATTTATTTCCCATGTCCATACTATGTTAGATTCCTTGTTATATGCCTTAATCATGCTCATTTTCTTTTTATCCCCTCTTGTATATATTGTTTTGCTCTTGTATTTCTTGTATCCTAACCTTACCTATGTAGGTTAATATCCATAACTGTCTTTCTTTCTTTTCTTTATTATTGATCATGTATACACGTTAGAGCATATCTTTGCAATCTAACCAGATAATATTGGCAGAATGATCAAGCCCATAGGAACAAGCACGGTGGAGTTGAGTGATCCAGTGGAAATCAGAAACAAGTTAGAGAAGCTACAAGAAGAGTTGGGAGACAGTTTGAAAGAGGATCAACCGTTGAGACCAATGAAGAAGGTTTCATTCCATACTCGAGCACCGGAAGCTTTATCTAAGTTTTGGCAGAAGCAGGATAAGAATACAAAGAAAGCTTTTAGAAGCATGTTTGGGCGAGTTGATCATCTGTTGACTGTCTAGACACCAATAACTCTCCTGAAAGTGGCTATACATCATTGGGACCCAGCATACCGTTGCTTCACTTTTGGGCCAGTAGATTTATCACCATCGATGGAAGAGTATGTCGAGTTGTTGGGATACACCTTGCATGCTAATAAAATCTACAACCATAAAGAAATGACTTTTGCAGAACCAGTTATCTCTAAACTTTTGGGTTTACCGGTGAAGCAGATTAAAGAAATGGGAAGTACAAGGGGTGAAAGGTGGACTTTTCCAGAAGAAATACCGACGAACTTTGCTAAAGAAAATTTTCACAATGAAGAAGGACGATTTGCCTTTGCAGTCATATATGGTATTGTGATTTTTCCATGCGCTGGTGGAAACATTGATAGAGGTGTGATCAAAATGGTTAATCATGTTAAACATCAAGTGACTCCAGTGCCTGCCACATTATGTGAGACTTTCCGGTCCCTTAATAATTGTCGTGTTTCTACAGAAGGGAAGTTCATTGGATGTGCTCAATTGCTTGGAATCTGGCTTATTAGTCACCTAAGGTATGACAAGACGGTTGGGGCTCCTTTTGTGCAGTTCCAAAAGGATGATTGTCAATTGAGGGATCCTATTGGTGATTTT
The DNA here is from genome assembly GCF_013401445.1 of Tripterygium wilfordii. NCBI lineage: Eukaryota > Viridiplantae > Streptophyta > Magnoliopsida > Celastrales > Celastraceae > Tripterygium > Tripterygium wilfordii. The sequence goes on along the minus strand of NC_052254.1, from coordinate 5,962,179 downwards.
GAAAAGGCAAGATTACAACCTTTAAAGCCTTCAATGGAGATATGAAGTTATTTTCTATCTAGCCTGGATGAAAGGAAGATATACATGAGAGCTCCATGGCATAAAACAGATGGATTGATTTACAGGTGCAGTGATTTCGATTGAGTTTCACTTATAGGCCCTTCTTGGGGAATTACTAGTCAGGCACCGACCATGTTTCTCCAACAAATAGGTGGGAATCTGTGTAGACCAGTCACTTTTCATTTGAAGGAGTTTGAATTCTCCCTTGAAGATGAAAAAGCAAAGGCGTTACTACGAAAGATAGTGGAGGCATGGAGTACCCCTCAGGGAGTAAGAAGAGGTCCGCGAAATATTTATGGGACTGCTTAGTATAAGGCACGACATGCAAAAAGAGGAAAATCTTATACAGTTTATAATATGTCTGATAAGGGAATATGGAAAGGAAAAAGAAAGTTAGTTGGAGGAGATAATGAGAAAGAAAAGTGCTCCCAGGAAAATAAAGCCATATTCAAGAAGGTCATTGAGGAAGAAGACGAAGATGGAAGGGTTTCGTATCTAGATTTTGTCCCAGACAGAAGTGTAGAGGTAATGGTGGAAGAAGAAATTCAAGAAATGGATGGAGACTTACAGGTGGAGAGCACATCAAGTGATGATGAAACGGCTAGAGGACCACCTAGATTTCTTGACAAAGAGGCGAAGATAATATGGAAAATGCTACAAACTATGACCGAGAAATATAAAAAGTATAAAGGAAAATTTAGAAGGATGAAAGTTGAGTTCGTCGTGAGCAAGAAAGTGAAGTTATAAGAAGATTTGCAGATGGAAAAGGAAATGGGCAATTTTTAGGAAGAGCATACCAAAATGAAGGAGCAAGTGAGAAGCATGAAAGGAGAACTTCAAGAGGCACAAAAGGAAATTACTCAAATGAAGAGAACAATTGTGACATTGGAGGAGTTAAGGTACGATGCTAAGAATGAAATGTTTGACAAGGTTGCTCAGCTAAAGAGGAATATGGTGAAGATCAGCTCTCTGAAAGAACAGATGGAGTATGCCTTTTCAGAAAGTCAAAAATTCCAGAAGCTATATGAGGAAGACAAAGATTTCATTCAACAGAAGGAGGCAGAGGTAGAAGAATTGAATCAACAGAATGATTTCTTACATGATGAATTGAATGAACTTCAATAGAGGCAACAAAGCACGGAGGACAAGATCAAGTTAATTATGAGTCGAGCATTGCACTTATCATAATGGGCTCACAGCTATGAAAAGCGTGCACAAGATTTGAAAATAAATCGGGCATTTAAGGCGCCGTAGTTGGCTGGAGTTTCTTTGTTTTTGACAGATTTACACAAAGACTTGTGTGTGCTTAGGGAGAAGATGTTTCAAACTCAATCTGCGAATTCTGATGTCATTGAGATTGATGATGAGTAAAGATGTAATCGATTTGGGCTACAATATTTTGAATGGAATGATATTTTGCCGTTATTATCTTTTTGGATTGCAAAGATTTCTTAGGATTTGCACATATAATACATGTGTGCATACGGTTATTATTTGTGCAAATCCTAAGAAATCTTTGCAATCCAAAAAAGATAATAATGGCAAAATATCATTCCATTCAAAATATTGCAGCCCAAATAGATTACGTCTTTACTCGTCATCAATCTCAACGACATCAGAATTCGCTGATTGCGTTTGAAGCATCTTCTCCCTAAGCACATACAAGTCTTTGTGTAAATCTACCAAAAACAAAGAAACTCCAGCCAACTTCGGCGCCTTAAATGCCCGATTTATTTTCAAATCTTGTGCCCGCTTTTCATAACTGTGAGCCCATTCTAATAAGTGCAATGCTCGACTCATAATTAACTTGATCTTGTCCTCTGTGTTTTGTTGCCTCTGTTGAAGTTCATTCAATTCATCATGTAAGAAATCATTCTGTTGATTCAATTCTTCCACCTCTGCCTCCTTCTGCTGAATGAAATCTTTGTCTTCCTCATATAGCTTCTGGAATTTTTGACTTTCTGAAAAGGCATACTCCATCTGTTCTTTCAGAGAGCTGATCTCCACCATATTCCTCTTTAGCTGAGCGACCTTGTCAAACATTTCTTTCTTAGCATCGTACCTTAACTCCTCCAATGTCACAATTGTTCCCTTCATTTGAGTAATTTCCTTTTATGCCTCTTGAAGTTCTCCTTTCATACTTCTCACTTGCTCCTTCATTTTGGTATGCTCTTCCTGAAGATTGCCCCTTTCCTTTTCCATCTGCAAATCTTCTTATAACTTCACTTTCTTGCTCACGACGAACTCAACTTTCATCCTTCTAAATTTTCCTTTATACTTTTTATATTTCTCAGTCATAGTTTGTAGCATTTTCCACATTATCTTTGCCTCTTTGTCAAGAAATCTAGGTGGTGCTCTAACCATTTCATCATCACTTGATGTGCCCTCCATCTGTAAGTCTCCATCCATTTCTTGAATTTCTTCTTCCACCATTATCTCTACACTTCTGTCTGGGACAAAATCTGGATACGAAACCCTTCCATCTTCATCTTCTTCCTCAATGACCTCCTTAAATATGGCTTCATTTTCCTATGAGCACTTTTCTTTCCCGTTATCTCCTCCAACTAACTTTCCTTTTCCTTTCCTTCTTCCCTCATCAGACATATCATAAACTGTATAAGATTTTCCTTGCATGTCATGCCTTGTACTGAGCAGTCCCATAAATATTTTGCGGACCTCTTCTTACTCCCTGAGGAGTACTCCATTCCTCCACTATCTTCCATACTAACACCTTTGCTTTTTCATCTTCAAAGGAGAATTCAAACTCCTTCAAATGAAAAGTGACTAGTCTACACGGATTCCCACCTATTTGTTGGAGAAACATGGCCTGTGCCTGAATAGTAATTCCCCAAGGGCCTATAAATGGAACCTAATCGAAATCACTACACCTGTAAATCAATCCGTCTGTTTTATGCCATGGAGCTCTCATGTATATCTTCCTTTCATCCAAGCTAGATAAAAAACAACTCCATATCTCCTTTGAAGGCTTTAAAGGTTGTAATCTTGTCTTTTCAAAATCACCAATAGGATCCCTCAATTGACAATCATCCTTTTGGAACAGCACAAAAGGAGCCCCAACCGTCTTGTCATACCTTAGGTGACTAAGAAGCCAAATTCCAAGCAACTGAGCACATCCAATGAACTTCCCTTCTGTAGAAACACGACAGTGATTAAGGGACCGGAAAGTCTTACATAATATGGCAGGCACTGGAGTCGCTTGATGTTTAACATGATTAACCATTTTGATCACACCTCTATCAATGTTTCCACCAACGCATGGAAAAATCACAGTACCATATATGACAATTGCAAAGGCAAATCGTCCTTCTTCATTGTGAAAATTTTCTTTAGCAAAGTTCATCAGTATTTCTTCTAGAAAAGTCCACCTTGCACCCTTTGTACTTCCCATTTCTTTAATTTTCTTCACCAGTAAACCCAAAAGCTTAGAGATAACTGTTTCTGCAAAAGTCATTTCTCTAGGGTTGTAGATTTTATTAGCATGCAAGGTGTATCCCAGCAACTCAGCATACTCTTCCATCGATGGTGATAAATCTACTGACCCAAAAGTGAAGCAACGGTATGCCGGATCCCAATGATGTATAGCCGCTTTCAAGAGAGTTACTGGCGCATGGACAGTCAACAGATGATCAACTAGCCCAAACTTGCTTCTAAAAGCTTTCTTTGTATTCACATCCTGCTTCTACCAAAACTCAAATAAAGCTTCCGGTGCTCGAGTCTGGAATGAAACCTTCTTCATTGGTCTAAACGGTTGATCCTCTTTCAAATTGTTTCCCAACTCTTCTTGTACCTTCTCTTACCTATCTCTGATTTCTACTGGATCACCCAACTCCACCATGCTTGTTCCTATGGGCTTGATCATTTACCAATATTATCTTGTTAGATTGCAAAGATATGCTCTAACGTGTATACATGATCAATAATAAAGAAAAGAAAGAAAAACAATTATGGATATTAACCTACATAGGTTAGGTTAGGATACAAGAAATACAAGAGCAAAACAATATATACAAGAGGGGATAAAAAGAAAATGAGCATGATTAAGGCATATAACAAGGAATCTAACATAGTATGGACATGGGAAATAAATAGTTAGGGATAGGGATGCCCCCTTTGCTCCTAAATTGGGTAATACCACCTAAAAATGTCTGAAGGTTTAGAACCATGGCTATGGTTTATCTATAGTGCTTATGGGTAGTTTAACTAACTAATCGCGAGATCTCTAGATCAGGTGGCTTTTGCTCCATTGGATCACAAAAGTCCATCCCTTAATGTCATAAGAGGACGTCAATCCAAGAGGATGTCTTCCCCCACCCATACAGGGAAGTGAATCCCATGAAAGTGGTAGGTCAACCCTCACTAATCACTAAGTAACCCGGGAATAGGGTTAAGTGTGTGCAGTGATAAGTGTATGTGTGTGCTGGAGCATACAAACCAATATCCCTAACATTTAAATCTCACAAAGCCCATATCTAATGAAGATATCAACAACATTGAACAAATTCATTAAATTCCTCAAATTTAATATGCAAACACAAATAGGAACTAACAAAAAACTATACAAGAAAAGCACAAAAATCAATCATACAGACTCGACCCATTTGGTATAAAAACCAACGTCCCCAGCGGAGTCGTCAGTTGTCGCAACTGGGGTCACGACGTGGACCAACAATGAAAGGAAGAAAAATGTTTAGAGTCACCACCAATTGATTTGAGTGCAATTAAACACTAAAAATGTGGTCTACGAACCATAAAATAGGTAAGGGGGTCTATTGAGTGTGGGGAAGGTGTTACGCACCCCACAACTCCCTAAAAGGTTATCTAGATTGATCTATGTGCCTTTTCCTAAAAATTTGTTGTATGTCCCAATTTGTTTTAATGTTATCTTTTCAAATTAAAATATCATTTGTATTCATCAAATAAAGTTAGACCGTTTTTATTTTGTGATTATGAAAGTCTCCTTGGTATAAAACCCAATGCCCTTTTGCAAATTCCACAGAATTCTTTCCAAATCAAAAAGAACATATTTTGGCCAAGCCGAGAATGACCATAGTGATCCCGTGCATTCTTTTTAAAATTTCAAAACTCACTTCAAGTGGGATTTTCATCAATTTCCAATAAAACCCATCAAAATGAGAAGCCTTGGTCTAACATTAATGGAAAACATTCCACCCATTTGATCATCATAATTTTTAAAACCTAGGAAGGAGCTGAATGTCATCAAGTCCTCTTAATTAACTTTAATTAAATTACCATTATCTTTCTAATGAACTTTAATTTAGGTATCTAGTAAATTAAATTATCATTGTGTTTACGAATACAAATAATACTTTAATTCGAAGAGATAACATAATTAAAGCCTAGACAAGAGCTAAATTTCATCAATTCCTCCTCCTAATGAACTTTAATTTAGATATCTAGTAAATTAATTTATCATTTGCTTTTCGTTTAAATGAAGATAACACAATTAAAGTATGGGCAGGAGCTGAATGTCATCAAGTCCTCCTCCTAATTGACTTTAATTTAGGCATCTATTGTTTTTGTTTATATTAAAATTTGGTAAAGATGCGGTTGTTGAGTTGACAGATTTGTAATACTAAGCATACAACTTAACATATAATCTAGCAATGCATTCCAAATAATTTATTAACTACTCCTACTCATGAATCTTTGATATTCTAAATTTACAAATCCCTAAACATGCATACTAATCATATTAAACATGCATAAAACTAAACTACACTATTTTACACTGCTTTTCACTATTTTCACTATTTTTACATTTACAAATATATACATGCCAAATAAAAACAAGATAAAAATATATACAAAATAAACAAAAATAAAAAATAAAAATATGACCTATGGAGCCCGTATGTTGCTTAGATCCAATCCAAACTCCAAATGCACACTCCGGCCCAAGTAAGGTCCAGCGCGGTCCCAACCCAACATCAACAAGAAAATGGGGGCAAAAATAGATATCCAAATATTAATATCAAAATTCAAATTAAATCAAACCCACGTTTCATAATAATTTATTTCAAGGTTTCAAAATAATTATCCAAACAAAATTAGCTAAGGAAAGGAGGGGGCCTTCCATATCAAGCTCGCACGAACAACATTACCAAGCAAAGAACCATAAAATACGCCAAGATTAATGTCAAAAACAATCAGATCCTAAATCGATTCACCAAGTAAGATAAATCCAAGGACAATCGTCAAGCCATAAGCATATTAACACAAAACCATGAATACAGTCCTAAATGCAAGATTAATGTTACTACAAAGAACATAGACAGCCTCAGACTTGTGAACCAAAGCAAATACAAACTGGTTTCAACTCAGACTTGTGAATCATTTAGAATTTCTTAATCATTTCAATAACTCAAAGCAACACACAAACCTTCAAACCGAATACAGTCACTTACCGAAGCAATATACAAGATCTAAAAGGATCTAAATAAAACCAACATCTCCATTCATACAAAACCGAATACAAACTATTTCAATATCGATTCCAGTACGGAAAGTGAAAGCAAACAAAGCTCACTTCAAAACTGAAAACATGCAGGAACGGAATCATGTATCTTTCAGAGGAATTAAACCAGATGCAAAATAGAAACATACAGCATAAGGTTTAGAATTCAAGCTGGCAATACACCAGAAACAAACATCACAATATTCAATGAAACAAAACCGGAAGCAAAACCCCGAAATGGAACCAGTGAGGTAATGAAGAAATAGAACAAAATAATGTGCCGATTACCTTCTCCTGATTCTACTCTCCTTCTACACTCTGTTTTTTTTGCTCCGATTGTGCAGCTCCCCCTGTTAGCCCTTTTTCTCTACCCCAATTCCTTGTGCAGCGGCTTCTTTCTCTCCGTTTCTCTCCTCTTCCGGCAGCTTCTCTTGGCTGCTACTTCTCTCTCCATCCAAACCCCACTGTTTTTCCTTACCCTTTTTCTATTTTGTGCGGCGGCTCTCTCAACCTTCCTTTCTTTCACCAAAAGCCAAAACCCTCTCCCTTTTTTCTCTATTGTGCGGCTGTCAACTCCTTTCTCTGTCTCCTTTTTTTTGTGGTGTCCGGGCCCCATGAAAATGGTGTGACTAGTGTTTTATATCTCTTTCAATTTTCTTTTCCCCTTTCTACCCTTTAAACCCTAATTTTTTCTCTCTTTAGAAACCCTAGTTTGTATTTTTCATTCTTTTTGTAAAACCTTAAAAGGTGCCACCTTTTCTTTTTTAAGATTTTCTTTTTTAATTTTTTAATTCTCTTAAAATTTTAGATATTTTCTAAGGTTTTTATTTATGGGTACTTATGGACTCATGGGTCAAGGTAATGACTTTTTATAGATCTTGTGGGTCGAAAAACGGGCTTTTGAATTTTTGTGGGCTCAAGAACGGGCTCTTGAATTTTTTTGTTTGTTTTTCTATTTTTCCTATTTTTCTGTATTTTGTATTTTTTGGGTCAAACGGAAACCGGTTACTACAATTAGTTTTTGTAGCAAGACAAAAAGGTATAGAGGTATATACCCATATATATGAGGAGTTCTCCTATGAGGTCTTAATTATTAGGGTTTGAAATATTTTTTAAAAAAATATATTTGTATTTTGATCGGTCTTACAAATCCAACGATACATTTTTTGTTCGAAACAAAAATCAATTTCAACATGAAAAGTGTACGATAATTCTAGATTGTTGGATATAAAACAAAAGACATTTCATACACTTTTCAAGTTGCATTTGATTTTTGTTTCGAACCATAAAAGTGAATCATGAAAATTAGGACCTCATTTTAAGACTTCATAGGAGAGTTCTTGTATAATATATATTTTAGGATTTCTAAATTTGCCCCATAAGTTTCCTTAGTTTGTTCTTTCACTACTCGGTTTTTTTTTTCATTTGAGTTCATTTACCCCCATAGAAATGTGGGGTTTTACATTCTTCCCCTAATTAAAATTTCATCCTCGAAATTTCAATCGACTCAGATGCGTCAACAAGCGTCCTCATCCAAACTAGTCTATGACCAATCCAAAAAAAAATAATGTCCTTCGATCTTTAAATTCGAACCATCAATATGACTCTCCTTTCATCACACTCCAATACTATCCCGACTTCGATCATAACGTCAAAACCACTAAACTCTATCAAAACGGAATGAATCCTTGACAACACAATTTCAGAGTCTACATTCGAATCATACCATAACGATTATACTAATAACATACATATTTGTCCCTACGGGGACTCAACAAATCGAAAATTCCTCAATGAGGCAACAAACATTCACAAAGTAAGCATAAAAGAACAACAACTGTAAAAGGTGATATCGACAAATCAATCCCTTACACGAGTTCAAACGAACATCTCAAAGAAAACAACTACTCACCTCTAACGTCCTGCTGATCCACAGGAGTTGCCTCGTAACCTAAAGCAAGAACTCTTCCTGGTGCGCTCTGTTGCTGCTGAACAAGTGGCACAAGTGGTGCTGGCATACGTCCTCTACCCGTAGGAGGTAGCACTCTCTGTTGCTGCGGAGCTGGCAATTTGATTGGCGCCTTCTGCTGCGCTAGTGGTGTCGGGTGTCCAAACCCTCCTCTAATTGGACAATCTCTAATCCGATGTCCATGTTGGCCATATAAGAAACATGCATCTCGATTTTGAACTGTACAATCAATGGAGCGATGTCCCTCCTAACCACATCTGAAACATATCAATGTTCTCTGTCTGGGAGCCCTATCCCTGTCTCCTCTATGAAAACCTTGATCCCTGTAGCCAGTGTTATGTTGACTTTTCACTCTGTCCTCGATAATGTTCTCATTCCTGTTCTCGTTCCCATGTTGAACGAAACATATTGTCAAGATATTCAACAATGGGAGGGAAAAAAACTCACCAAAAACACAAGTTCCTTTCCTGCAATAAACTTCTTCACACACAAACCTCAAATCTATCCACACCATAATCCTTCCACTCCTAACACATCAATCATCGCAAATACCTAGTTAAATCCAACTTATCTCATTGAGAGATAAACAACAAAGGAGAGGGATAGAGGTAGAGATAACTTACCCATAATTCTCTAATTTGGTGATCAACTAATACCGTAGATTAGGTTTAAGTATTTACGTATTTATTAGATTTCCACTTTTACCCCAAATTCCTTTACTTTCCTCATTTATCCCTAGGGAAAAAAATTAATACAAAAGTATCCCTATGGAAAAATTTAGGGTTTTACATACGATGTTGCGTCAAAATTATTTGGGTTCCTAGTTGGGCCCATGGACCAAGAAATCCAACTTTTGAACTTTAAGATATTAGATAGGTTAAGGTCCATTATTTAAAATAAAAAAACAGGCCAAGCCCAACAGTTTCTTGGTTGGATAATGGAATGGATAATGGAATGGTGAGCTTTTAATCACACTCCTTGTTTACCACATTCCTAAAAAATTTAAATATTTTTTAGGAAACAATTATTCGCACACAAACTTGGACTCACTACACACACCTACTTAATTAATACACATCAATTTTTTTTAATACACACACATTAAGTTTTCCAAATTACCCATTCTTACTTATTAATTACGTTATCTTTAATATCTCTAACTATCATCTTCTCCACCCACATCTCTCTCCGATCTTGTTTTTTAATGCGAAAAACAGCTTCCAAGATTGACTTTTTAGGGAGTACAACTCAATCTGCTGGAACATAGTAGTCCACACAATGAAAGTATGTTCAACAACAGAAGCACTATACATATTCTTTTTTTTTTCTTTTTTTTTCCTTTTTGATCAAAACCAAACCCACTGTACACTGTACACCACATCTCACACAAATCAAAGCGGCTGCAAATGCAAAGTAGGACTAGCGGGTTAGCACGCGCACAGAATCCTAAAGAGATGGTTTATCTTATCGTGGGGAACTGGGGATCTCGTCGACATCATCTTTGATATTAGAGATCATGGCTTCCTTCTTGATGGAGCTGTGTTCATAGACATATTTTACATACACGCTGCTGGCATTGGGATTAAGAGTGATATGCCTGAGACGAGATTTTGTGATAAAATCAGTGTTTGTTAAGAGATCACAAGAAGAATTGTATCATAAATTTAATTAATGATAATTAGGGTTACAAAGTTAAAATAAATTTACGGAAAATTAAGCATAAGTCCCTCATTGGAGAGTTTTGTTCCAATAAAGACATTCTTAAAAGTCGTATTTCATAAAGTCATGTAATTTGTACTAATATTTCAAAAATAACAAAAAGTTAAGATATATGGTTTTATTCAGTGTTGTGAGAATTGGACTGATGCGGCCGGCCGAATCAGAAAACCAGTGACCCGGACACCAAGCCGACACGGTTCTGTTAATATTATCGTTTGAGCATGTGACCCGGTGAAAACCGGTAAAACCGGGCTATCGGACCGAAAACCCGGTGACCCAGCCAGTTTTACATGAATCGGAGATATTATTTTTTAGAGTTAAATGACTACAAAATATTGAATTCTTTTGTATATGTATTTATATTTTACATATAATATGATAATACCAATATATGTATATTAATTATCACTTATCATTTATCAAAATATATCAATATAATCAATATGTCAATATAATATATTATTATTACAATGTTAAATGTCAATATTACATACATATTTTTTTCGATGATCATATTTCATTATTTTGTATTTATTTTTAGTTTTGGATGATCATATTTCATTATTTTGTATTTTTTATTTTTTAGCATTAAGTTTAATTATAATATTTCTTATTTATTAATTGAACCTGCAGTTAAACCATTGACCCACTAGTTGAACCAATGATCCTGTCCTTTGCCCAGATCGATGTCCGGATCGCTTTTAATAACATTGGTTTTATTGATTAAAATATCATCACCTTCATCCTCAAACATGGCACCTGCCTCTTGCACATGATTCATCTCTGACCTCCGCTGGAAGCTTCGTCTCTACAGTCAGCAGCTTCATCTCCGCCCCTCATGGCTTATTCGAGAGTTCTATGACATTTTTTAGTGATTTTTCATCCCGATATTTGTTGTATTCAAACTATATCTACTCATACTCACCACAGGACCTGTAGATCTTATTGTTTTCCTTCGATCCGTCATCACATCATTATTTATGACAGTTTTTATGGTGATTTTCATGGGTTTTTTGTTCTGATTTAGGATTTGTAGACTGTGGGTGGTTTGTTATCTATTTCGTTTAATTTGGTATCTGTCATAATGTTATCTGTCTTGCTATATGTTATATGTCGTGTTAAAATGTTATATGTCTTTAATGAGATGTTATCTGTTTGAAGTTCCAAAACAGATAACATATCATAACAAATCTGAAACAGATATAATATCTGCAGATTCAGATTCGATTTCAGAAGAAAACGAATTTCGAAAAAGCAATAAAATCTCAAAGGTGATGCTCTTTGGCATGTGGAGTTGATTGGGCGTGATGATGGTCGTCAGCATTGGCCGTATTGGTCGGATCTAGCTCTTTTTCAAACAGTGGCCGTGATTAAATGAAGCTTTTCCAGTGATTCAAGTAATTTTCTACTGTCGTTGATGACTGGGTTGTGATCGGGCTGACCTAGAGCTTTATTTCGGTAGTTCGTTCATCAAAAATGATGGCTGGACGGCCAACTTCCGATATGGTGGTGCAAGGAAGGAGGAAGAAGAAGGATGGAGGATATTTTGATAAGTTGGTAGGCTTTGTCTTTTTTTCTAAAGTTTTCTTGAGGTTGTCCTTATTTGAATACAACTTTTAACTTTTGTCTTTATGGGTAAAAACCCCATCAATTTAAGTGTATCAAAAAAACATAATGCACAAAAAAAAGTTTTATGGTAATTTCATATATGATTAATTTAGTAAATTTATATCTTTAAAAAAAATATGTGTGTATTGAGACCATTGATGGATCGTGCTTAACACAAGAGGGAGGTGAATTGATGTGTATATTATAATACACCTTTTTGCTTGTGTTTTTAGGTTGAATTGACGTTTTATTTATCGAAATGAGATTGGATTTTGCGTAAATTCTATTCTTTGTGCCTTTTCAACTCCTTACACTCAATAGCTGCTCAACCCATGCTTGAGCGTAGATGTTACAATATTGGCCAGCAGCTAGCGCTCAATAGATGCTCAACAGGCATTCAACAACTGCTCGACAGAATAAAATCTTAGAATTAGAAGTTTGACTTGTTTTAGGAGTTTCCTTTGAGGTTTATGTGCTTTATTATTATTGTTTCTCAAGTCTCTTCGTAGTAAGGTTGTGTTGCTCTAACCCAGTATTTTTTCCTGAGGATATTTTTCACGTTAGTCCATGCACTAAGGACATTGCAAAATTCAAGTGTGGGGGTGGAAACAACTTTGTTTGATTAAAAATTTAAAAAAAAAAACGCAATGCCTTGTGATTTTCATGAATGAAATTTGATCGATATGATGTTGTGATTAATTGAAGCACTAATGAATCTTGCTAAGGACTCATGCCCAATTGTGTGTTTATATCTACAACTTTGTTTATCTTGTGTGATCCAATAATTTGAACACTTGTATTGTGGGGTACGAGCTAGGTGACATTTAATGTTGGACACTTGTGGTATGTCAAGAACATTAGTTTTCTTAAGTTACACGTCCGGGATTAAAATCGAGAAAAATAAACGACAAATAAAAGAAAAGAAAAATAGAATAAGTGGATTTTTCTCATTGGGTTCTACTGAGTAACCGGGCCTCTTGCCTGGCAAGCAGTAAGTTTCGCGTAAAAAGGTAGAGACCATGAGTGACTTCTACAGTGACTCGCTCAACGTCGTAGCCTTTTTGACTTGAGTTACTAGACCGGTAGGGGTATCTCTACACCTGATGCCCTAGTCCAACTGGATTGGGAGTCATTGGTTGAAAACTAGTTAGATGGGTCAATTAGAAAGCTTAAGGGGGTAAAGCATTGCACAAGTCACAGGAAAAAAATGGTTTGCTTTCAAAATAAATAAATAACCCGGAGTGCTTACTTGTTTTTGCTAATGATTCTTAATATCCTATGCTTGTGTTCATATTGAGTTGTTATTGAAATCCCTATACAAGTGTTGTTTCACATTCCATAAGCACGTTGGACATAATGAAGTTTACGAATGAATGCTTGTATTGGAAAATATTGCCCTGATGCTTGGTTTGCTGGTGTGAATTTGAGCAAGATTGTATTCACATGTTTCTATTAGTGGAATAACTTGGCATTGTGGTGTCTTATAATATTTGTGGGTATCATTCTGGTAAGCCCTCACGAGACTATAACCCGTCCACTAGGGATACCTAGGGGTTTAAAGGCTTGTGTCACATGCTAAGTGCCACCGCAATTCCCGCGACAGTGAGTTAATTTGTATTTTAGTTTCCCTCTTTGTTGTTTTCCTCGAGGACGAGCAAAAAGATAAGTGTGGGGGTATTTGATGCGTATATTATAATACACCTTTTTGCTTGTGTTTTTAGTTAAGCAAATGGGATGGCAATTGGAGAAGACTGCAGAATTCAAGGTTATGATAGTTGACGGGGGGCAACTGATGAGCATAGGTTGCTATAAGTCGTACCTTTAATTATGGGAAGTTTCAATTGCATGATGAATTTGTTTGTGTTACCATTGGGAGGCTGTGATGTAGTACTTGGGGTTCAATGGTTACAAACAGTGAGTCTAGTCCTCTGGGATTTCCACGAATTAACAATGCAGTTCACAGTGAACCATATACCATTTTAGTTATGAGTTTCAATCAGAATCAGTCATTTGTGTAACAGTTATCACTCCAACAGATGGAGAGGGTTATCCAAGATTCTAGCTTGGGAATGCTATTGTATTCACAAGAAGTTGTTGAGGTACAACCTATTAATACAAACCTGTCTTCCAAACAGTTAGCTGAACTGGAATCTTTGTTGCTCACCTATGATGATATCTTTCAAATGTCTTCTTCTCTACCTCCAGAAAGGATACATGACCACAGGATACCTCTTTTGCCAAATGCTAAACCTCCTAGTAAAAGGCCCTACCACTATGGATCTTTACAAAATAATGAAATAGAAAAAGCTGTTAGTGAGCTGAAGTAGTCTGGTTTTATAAGGGAACAACCACAGTCCTTTTTCATCACTTGTGCTATTAGTCAAAAACAAAGAGGGAACATGGCACACGTGTATGGATTATAGGGAATTAAATCAGTTGACTGTCAAGGACAAGTACCCTATTCCTTTGATAGATGACTTGCTAGATGAGCTGCATGGAACTCAATATTTCTCAAAGTTGGACTTGAGATCAAGTTATCATCATATTAGAATGCATCATGATGATGTGGAGAAGACAGTATTTCATACTCATGAAGGTCATTATGAGTTTTTAGTGATGTCATTTGGTCTCACTAATGCTCTTGCCACATTCCAGAGTTTGATGAATGACATTTTCAGGAATTTTCTAAGGAAATCTGTTTTAGTGTTCTTTGATGACATTCTCATTTACAATACCAGCTGGGAGAAGCATTTGGAGGATTTGAAGAATACTTTTGATTTACTTCAGCGACATCACCTTTTAGTTAAAAAGTCCAAGTGTGCCTTTGGCCAAGACAAGGTGGAGTATTTGGGGCATGTGGTTTCAAGGGAAGGGGTTTCTGCAGATCCTAGTAAAATCAAAGCAACTATGGATTGGCCTATACCTGAAAATGTTAAGGAGTTGAGAGGATTCCTTGGTTTGACAGGGTATTGTAGGAAATTTGTTAAAGACTATGGCAAGGTTTGTCATCCTTTGTATCAACTAACCAAGAAGAATTGTTTTGTTTGGACATCTGTGGCTACTGAGGCATTTGAGAAGCTTAAGTCTATTATGGTGTCTCCTTAGGTGTTAGCACTACTTGACTTCAATTTGCCTTTTACAATGGAATGTGATGCATCTGGGTTAGGAGTGAAAGCAGTTTTGCAACAAGCTGGTAAACCAATTGCCTTTTATAGTCAAACTTTGAGACCTAGAAATCAATCCCTGTCTACATATGAGAAGGAGTTAATTGCATTGGTCTCTGCTGTCAGAAAATGGCAAAATTTCCTCCAGGGAAGACATTTTATTATTAAGACTGACCACAGCAGTCTCAAATACTTCCTGGACCAGAGGGCAAATACCACATTTCAATAGAAATGGATGTCTAAGCTGTTAGGGTTTGACTATGAGATTCAATATAGGAAAGGTGTAGAAAATGTGGTTGCAAATGCTTTATCTAGAAAAGGAGGTTTTACTTCTTTGCCTAAATTACCAATAGAATATGTTGCTTCTAGCAGTAGAAGTGAATGTTTGGCTATCACCTACCTGTATTTTGGGTGGTTAGATGATTTGAGGAGGCATTTGGAGCAGGATGACTGGATCAAGTCAAAACGTGAAGAAATGAAGTCAGTTGATGCTGATGTTTCTGTATCTCTTACTAAATATGTTGTGCTTGGAGGGCTAAATTGTTTGCTGAATTCCATGAGACTCCATCAGCAGGTCATCCTGGGGTCTTAAAGACTTATCACAGATTGAAAAGGGGTTTTTACTGGATTGGTATGAAGAAGGATGTGAGAAAAATGGTGGCTGAGTGTGGAACTTGTCAGCAGAATAAATATAAGACTTTGTCTCCTGCTGGACTTTTACAGCCTTTACCTGTTCCAAAATAGAATTGACAAGACATTAGCATGGATTCATTACCTCTATACTTTCTTGCAAGGGAAAATCAGTGATAATGGTGGTGGTGGACAAATTAACTAAATATGGGTATTTCATTGCTATGGCTCACCCATATACTACAGTTACAGTAGCTCATTTATTCATTGAACATGTGTTCAAGCTACATGGAATGCCTTCTACAATTGTGAGTGATAGGGATCCAGTATTTCTAAGTGATTTTTGGAAGGAGTTTTTCAAACTACAAGGTTCCAAGTTTTGCATGAGCTTAGGTTATCACCCTCAAACTGATGGGCAAACTGAGGTAGTTAACAGGTATGTTGAGACTTATTTGAGATGTTTTGCTGGTCTTCAACCAAGGAAATGGGTGAATTATCTACCTTGGGCAGAATGGAGTTATTATACTGCATATCATTCAGCAGCTTAGGCCACCCCTTTTGAGTTGGTATATGGTCATCAACCTCCACATTTAATTACATATGAATCGGGCACAGCAAAGTTGGATGTTTTGGAAAAAGCTTTAATGGACAGAGATGGAATGTTAGCATTGTTGAGGCATAATTTGTTATTGGCACAGGAAAGAATGCAGCTCCAAGCAAATAACCATAGAATTGACAGAGAATTTGAGGTGGGAGCTTTGGTTTATCTCAAGCTCATCCCTTACCAGTTTCCTTCTTTGAATAAGTATTCATTTTCTAAGCTTCACCCTAAGTTTTATGGACCTTACGAAGTCTTGGAAAGAATTGGGAATTCTGCTTACAGACTTAAGTTACCTCCAAAGACTAAAATTCATCCTGTCTTCCATGTGAGTAATCTAAAAAGGTATTTGGGATCAGCTGTATGCCCTACAACCAAGTTGCCAATGGTGACAGATGAGGGTCTTATTCAACAACAGCCTAGAGCCGTCTCGCAGAGGAGGATTTACAAAGAATGTGACATTATCGGAACACAATTATTAATACAGTGGGAAGATCATACTACTGAGGAATCAACTTGGGAGGACTATGAAGAATTTGTGAAGAAATTTCCTAATTTTGTTCTTTAAATTTGAATATGCACTTGTTTTGTAGTCTTAAATATACTGAACTGTTGGTAATCATTGTTTTGTATTGTTGCTATGTTTGTAATGTCCTTGTGGACAAGGAGTATTTCGAGTGGGAGGGAGTTGATAGGATCCATTATATAAGATGATGACACGTATTGTTTGTGGTCTATCATCCAAAGGTGGTTTTGGGGCCACTTGTCCAGGATAGTTAAGTTGGTTTAGGTAGTATATTAGCGGAGAAATTAGTTTGTAATAGCAGATTTGATAATAGACATTGTTCTTTCTTCTTCTGTAATTCCCTTTGCCATTTCTTGTTGATTCTACGAGGTTCAGGATGCAAGAGTGTATCAATCGGGTTCCATCATTCTTGTGTGTTATTTCCTAGATTTCCATGGATTCTATTAATTTTACTTTCTTGTGTGAATCTGGCATGAGGAACTAAACCTTTTGATAGGGGGATGATGTAGCCTCCTTGATTGTGCTTAATGATATTGGTTTGATCAATTTTTGGATTTCTTTATTTTATGTCGAGTGTTGATTGTTGTGCTTAATTGATGATTGAACCGTGATGCTTAGCTACCATGCAGGTTTGATTGTTTTGATGCAATTCGTAGTAGACGCCATGCTCGGATTGGGAATAGCTTCTTGCAATTTAACACCATGACGTGTAGACATAGACGTCATATGCTAGGATTCATGTGATCGCTACATAAGTTGTCATAGATTTAATTGCATTCTTGTTTGTTAAACTAGTCTATACGCCGTGGATAGTTGCAATTTAAGAATAGACGTAGTAAGTTAGACGCCACGACTACTACATGAATTAGGGGACTTGGTCTTTGACATGCATGAAGAAATTGATAATTGACAACTAAAGGATTTAAGTGCAATAAAATGGTGAAATCGAAACCCTAGTATTTTCGCCAATTTGATCTTCCATACAACCCTCCGATTTAATTTATTCTTTGCAATTCTTCTCTTTCTTTCTCATAATAAACCATCAACAATTTTTGTCTTCTTATTCGGTGATATTTGTGGTGAATTTTGGAATTAGGATAGATTAATATTCAATCCTCGTGGATTTGACACTTGTATTTGTCAAGCTATACTACTATTGATTCGTGCACTTGCAAGTAATAACTAAGTTTTGAATCGCTATAGTTTTAGTGGCTCGAAATCTCACATCATCTACTACCTAGGTTCACCAACCTAGGATTTTCCAACCTCCACTAAGGTGTGGTTTTCCAAGAGCTCCACAAAACTCTTACAAAGGGTTTCAAAGTACTCCCTCAAACTCAACCTCTCAAAGGTGGTTGCCCTAACAAAAGGGACTTTTACGAATGTTGACGAATAGGTTCTCACAATGATAGCTCTAAGCTAATATGGTGATGAACACTCAAGAATTGCAACAAATATCTCATGGGTAATGTAGAATGTAAGTTCAAGTGAGGTATTTCGAAAATCTATATTTGAACCCTAAAACGATAAGCACTCCCTCTTTGCAAAAGTAAGTAGATGAAGAAGTCTTGAGATTGTATGGCTCGGGTAGAAGTAATTAGGAGTAGTAAAGATGAAAGCTTGAAAGCTTGGTTGTAGTTGAAAGTAAAGGTAGGTTCTTTCTTGCACAAAGCTTATCCCAGTTGGAATGACTCTTTTTGATTCACCAAGCTCTTGTAATTTCCATCATTGGATCTTTTTCCATCGTCGAATCTTGACCTTTAATCTTAGCTCTCAATCTCATCCATAGGATATAAAACTCAAACAAATCGTGATCCTCAATGATAGAGTCGTTTATCCTCTTGCTCTTCAAGTCCAATTTGACAAGCAAAAGAGTTGTTTCAATATCAGACCTTGATCTTGCTATTTGGTCTTCATCTTGGCCATTCAATGTCTTCAAGCACAGCTGACCATTGGATTACAAATGTCTCTAATCCAAGCCATCCATAAAAGTGACCGTTGGACACCTTCTCAAAATTGAGAACTCTACTTCTTCCCATAGCAGCCATTTGATCCACATTAACCTTCAAATCTGAGCCTTTAATCCTTCTTTAATTCTCAGCCGTGGATATAAATGTACTAACCAATCTTGTCCTTCCATTTTGGCTCCAAGACTTCAAAAGCAAACCCTAGGTAAAGGCCTTGTTTGGTCGCACCAAACTAATCTTCTTGGTAACACAAGTCTTGAATGAAGAAGCCAAACAACACTCTTGCTTAGGCTGCAAAAAGGTAAACCACAGGTAAAGTCTTTGCCTGCGGTTTTGTTTACATATAGTTGCAGTTTTAACCGCAACTATAGGCTATTTCTATTGTAGTACAAAGACTATGACAAATCTGAATTGTAGCACAAGTAGGTCCCATATGTTGGTCCTTTGAAGAGAAAGCCTTGTTGGCTTATTCTCCTCCAAGTCTCTTAGCTCCTAGCTTTGTCTCTTGAATTCCAAGCCAATAAAACTTCCCTCCAATGCTTGAGACTTCTTCTACAAGCTTTGACTAGAATATTTCCAGCTCAAGCAATTGTACATGCTTGGCCAACACAGCTCCCGTGCAAACAACCCACAATTCTTGCACAATGACATACTCGGTCCAACATGAACTGATTCTTGGCACAGTTGAATCATTCTCTTTAGCACAAATAAAATCATGTAATGGTACTGATAAAATCAATATGTCCAAAAATGATAGCCCTAAGACTTGTTTCAATCACCATTAAATATTGACCTTAGTGGTGGTAAGTTGGTGAAAATAAGATTTTCCATAGTTTCCTAGAGCTCGAAGCTCATTCTTAGAAACCGGACTTCAAATATCTTTAACATTCTAAACTCTGAGTCATATGAGACCACAATGATGATTAACCTACAAGGAAATAAGAGATATAACTCCTCAATTGCATGTAAGCTCAAAGAGCTTCATATCAAGAAATATGTTAATTATATTTGAAAAAAACCCAAAAAATTCAGATTACTTCATGATAAATCATTTTATACTTATTAGAATGCTCGTATAAAATTTCATAACAATCGGAAATCGTTTGGTCACTCAACCAAGCAAGTAGGTCACTTATAGTGAAAACCGATAAGTTCTAAGTGTAACCTTACTACCATTTTACAAACTCAGTGTAAATGAAATTTTCTCTTAAACTTTACTTATTCAAATATGTTCATAGGGATAAAACTAAGGTGCACACAAAATTTCATTTAAATCGGAGTTCATTTGATTCACCACGTTCACAAAGAACACATATGCACAAAATTAGATTAAACCTAGTTTTGACAGAATTTAAGCATATGACCAAATATATATGTGATGAACTTAATTTCTCATGATTATAGTCCTAGAACATATATTAGACCCTCGTGTGCATGTGGTTCAAGTTTAAATTAAGTCAATGGGACCTAAGTTGGTTAAAATATGATAATTGGAGAATTGATGCCTTAACTTAGTCCATTCTAGTTCATTTGCAAAACTGAATTTCCAATATATATTCAAGCATGTATATATGTCAAATTCACATAGAATTAGGCACAAGCCTCACTTAATCAATAAGATCTATCCATTCAAATTCAATTCACATAAATCAAATATTACTTTAATGTTTCAATATCATTTACAAATGATTTAATATCATCAAAATTAGACATGTAGAACCATAGGTCCAACACAATTATGTGTGTAAATATTGACACTCTATTTTTAAACACACCAAAAGTAACTAAAATCTCAGACAATTCTAAAATACTCAAATACACCCCAAAGCATAAAAGAGTTAGAAAATTGACAACTGTTGGCTCCAGACCGTCATCGGGTAACCTATTAAACATTGTTGATGTAAATTATCGACAATCGAATTGTGGAGAATGAATGGGCAAATATAAGACAAAACAAAGAGATTTTACGTGGTTCGGCTTTGAGCCTAGGTCCACGGTGCAGAATGATATGGTATTTTTATTATCACTTGTGAATACAGTGTGAGTAAGAAATCCGAAAACCGAATCCCCCTCCACCCTCCTAATGAACTCCTTTTATGCTTTTCTTGAACAGTTACCAGCAGTTGTGGTAGTTAGAGAAGTTCATAACAGTTTGGAGGAGTTTACGATAGTTTGGAGGAGTTTGTAGTAGTTTGCAGCAGTTTGCAGTAGTTTACAGTAGTTTCGGCTGTCACCTTTTAACGAGGAACTGCCTTATCTTCGGCTTCGTCCCTTAGTTATTGGTTCGGCCTTATTTGCATCGCTTTGTACTGCCTTGATAAGACCAAGTCCTTTTTGGACTGTAAGTTCTGGTCTGTTTTATGTTGTTGGGCTTCGGGGCCCTAGCCTCTGTTGGGCTTTTGTTATTGTTGGGCTTCGGGGCCCTAGCCTCTGTTGGGCTTTTATTATTGTTGGGCTTCCGGGCCCTAGCCTCTGTTGGGCTTTTATGTTGTTGTTGGGTTGAACATGACCCATATAATTTGTTGAGGTTGATTTTGACCCCTACACTTTGCCCCCTATTTTTAAGTTTGATTTAAACTTAAAAATATTTTGCTTGGGGTTGCGTCTTCTTCAGAGCTCTTCGTCTCATCATCTCTGTTTGCAGTTTTTGCATTTTTTGACTGTTGAAGTATTTCTGCAATTGCAATTTCAGAGCAATGAGATTAACAATGAGAATATCTTTGTCAAAATAAAACATAAATACTTCATACATGGAAATGAATATGCAATGGTATAACTCTTAACGAGTCCAGGTACGAATAACATCATTTATGATATTCATTGCATTCCCAACATGGGCGGCAAGATCTAAAAGAGATTATTGTAATCGATAAACGTTTTGATTTTGAGAATGACCCCAAGCGTTATCGCGAACTCTGTTCAGCGCATCTCTGGCCGCTCGAAGCACATCCGTATAAGACTGGTTTCGTTCGTACTCGTTTTGCAGATTTCTTTCGGCTTCTACAAGAAGTCCTTTTAATCCTTCGATGGAGTTTCGAGGATTTTCTTCGTACAGTTCTTCAGATACTACAAATATTTCAACGACTGATCGTCTGGTTCGTCATTGTTTCGAGATGTGGAACCTTCTCCTTTGGCCTCTGCCCTTTTTGAAGATGAAGGGTCTTCGTTTCTTGCCCGTTTTGAAGGAATGAGATTCTCTTTCTCATCCAATGCTCTTTTTGTAGGAGTGGAGTTAGAGGAACTCATCTTGTTGAGTGTTTGAGAGATTTTTTGAAAGGAAACAGGAATGTCTTCTCCTTCTTATCGCCGTGTATTTAAGGATGAAAGGTTCACGTTCAAAGAAGCAGTTATTCCTGAAAAACGTGGGGAAGCTAAACGGTTGCACCGTTTTTTAGAGACCATGGTGTCTTTTCGTATTTCGAAATAAACAATTCAAATATCCCACCTTGCAAATAAAATGGAATTTTTGTAGAAATTTTCCTGAAATAAAATTTGGAAAAAAGGAAAATGGACAGGAATTTTATTCTAGAGTGTAAAGAACACTGTCAATTCCATCTACAACAGAACCAAGTTGTACTGTGATCTCAGTGATTGCTTCGTGCAATTTATCTGGATCATGACTACTTGCTTGTCGGCCCCATGACATATATTGAATGCCTTGTATGGCGTATTTTGATACCATAAGTTGTCTTCTGTAGTCTTGAACTTTGTCAGTTGCTTTCTTAAGTCTCCTTTTGGTTTCCGTCAGAGCTTTTTGTAGAGATTCGATGGTTTTCTGGTGATCGTCCTCATATACATCTTCTCTTATAGGGGAGAGGTTGAATCTATGATCATTTCCATCTTCATCTTCTTTAGAAGTAGAACCCTCATTGGTTCTAGATCTTTTCGCAGGTGGAGAGTTAGGAGTATCCATCCTTGAAGATTTCTTGAGGAAAATATTGGTTTCTGCTGATTCTTTCTTTTGAATATTTATACGAATGGAATATGAAAGAAGTTACCTTTTCCTTGGAAGTTGTAATAGATAACGGGGAAATGGACAGTTGCGACATTACTCCACGTCTTTTCTCGAGGAATTGGAACGCCTTTTGGTTTGCTCGAGGGTTAACTGATCAGAATTGATATTTATTGGAGTTGAATTATTTTTGGAATTTTTGGGAACCTTCGTCTTCCTCTAATAAAGCTTCGTCTTCCCCTAATAAAGCTTCGTCTCCCTCTAATAAAGCTTTATCTTTTACCGGTGAGATTTTGCTTCACCTAAAGGTTTCATCTTTGACAGAAATTGAATATTTGGAATGTAAAGAGGAGATTCTTGATTTGTCTAAGAACTTTATCTTTGGCAGAGATAGACATGGAATAGTATTTATAAATGGTTAAAATTGCTCAAGCTTTTAAGGTCTTGGCCATAAGGCATGATGCATTCTAACTAGATTATTCTTCATAAAAAGATTGATGTTTTGTAAAGCTTGTCGTAGCTTTTCAGGATCATTTTCCATAGCAGCATTTTCTGACATGTCTCGAAGCCGATAAAGTGACCTTCCAGCCAATTTGTAGGCTCGGGTAAGCTCTATTATCCTTCTTTCTGCATCATGGAGATCTTTATCCAAACGTATCAGCAGATCTTGCAGATCGGAGGCATGTTGATAAGGATCATACCCATCGGGGTATAGCTTCAACTGTTGAAATTTTTCTGCCACTTTAGATGGTCCTTCATCTGACTTGGTTGGTTTGGACATTACTTTTCGGTACTCAGGCTCGATAGGAAGCTTGGAGGAACTCATGACTGTAGAGGTTTTTTGTTTTGGAAGTGGTGTTTCTTTGGGTTTTCTCTAGTATATTTATAGGAAAAAGAACGCAACTTTAGAAGTTGAATCGTATTTCGATTCTAACTAGCATTTTAGTGACATGATGTAGCGCTGCCATTTTCGCCACTTATCGAGAAGTTACTTTTGATCGAACGGCTTTGATTAATTCGTGGAAGAACGATTTCCGAGGAGTTTTAACTTTTGAATTTCGAATTTACTATTTAGTCCTTGGGGGTTTTTTAATGGGTTTACTGTAACCACCCACTATCTTAAAACTTCCAAGACACGGTTCGACTTGCGGTACGTTTCTTGACTTTTTCTTTTTCGAATTTTCGATTATGGCTTGGCTTGGTTCCTCTGAAGAATTCATCGATAGATTTGAGCGAGAGAATGAAAGAGACGAATCTAATTTCGGTCCTTCAATCATTCCGAATGAAAGTTCGACTGTTATAGATACTCATGATGAGTTTCCTGAAGGTGATATACCAGAAAAAGAACTAGGAGATCAATCCACTAATCTTAGGGTTTCGTCTTACTCTGAATCTGAAGGAGTATCGGGTCAAAGGATGATTAGTTCATCTAAGGTTAGCTTTTTACCAACTACTCGTTCAAAAAGTAAGACTCAAAAAGTTTTGGAGGATGAGGTTATAGTAGACAAGGATCCTGCTTCTGTATTAACGGAAGAGGATTTAGATAGTATTAGGGTTGAATTCAGAATTCCACAGGAAATAGAAATGCGAATTCCTGGTTCTAACGAATCAGCTTCTTATGAATTTCCTGGATGGACTGTAGTATATGCTATATCATTAAGGTGTGGATTAAGGTTTCCTTTAGGACCTTTAGTTAAGTCTGTGTTAAAATTTTTTGGAGTTGCCCCCTGTCAACTTATGCCTAATTCTTGGCGTATTTTGCTATCTCTAAAAGCTTTAAGTTCAAAATACGGTCTTACTTTTGGTCTTCATGAATTTCTTGCCGCTTACTCTTGGCAAGAAAACAAAAAGGATGTAGGTAGATATATGTTGTCGAAGAAGGATAAGGAAAATTTGATTGTTGGGACGACGTCCAGTGATCATAACTGGCAAAAGAGATATTTCTTGGTGAAAAAGGAAATTCTTTTGGAAGATGACGATGCTATTCCTAGTTCTTGGACAATTCAAGGTATAATTAATTAAGTTTTCCTTTACTTTTATTTAATTTCTTTATGAACATTTATCTTTTAATGGCAGGCAAATCTCTTAAGACAACTATTACTAAAGAGGCTCCGAGGAATTGCCAGTTATTTTTAAAGTCAGTTCCTCGCTCTGAAAGAGATTGGAAATTCGTTTCCTCAAAGTATCTTTTTGAAAGTAAGTTGATGAAATATTTACGATTTTGATTTTCTTTCTTATTTCTACTAATTTCTTTTCAATTTTTCACAGGACCCCATATGGCTCCAAGAGTAATCATTCCTTTGAGTCTTAATGAGATTGCTGAAAAGAAGAAAGTGCAGAAAAGTTCTAAGGAGAAGAGGAAGAAAAGAAAACATGAATCTATCTTGGGACTTCACAGTGAGTTAGGAACAATTGCTGAAGTAACTGAAACTTCTGAAGTTCCCGAGGGTGACATAGATGATGATTCCACACTTATAAGGAAAAAGAAAATCAGGGTATCGTCTCCTTCTCCAGTAGGTGAAAGTGCGGGATTGAGCGAGGAGGCCGATGACATCATTCAGGTTCCTGATGATGAAGTGAGAGAGGAGACCGTGAGAAGAGAAGGAAAAGATCCTGTTCATCCGGTTTCACCTCTGAGAGCTCTAATTGAAAAGGAGTTGAGATTATCGGGTGCTGATCTTCCATCTGATCTCCCGGAGAGGAGTTTCGAAATGTCGATCCCTAACATCTCCCTTTATTTGAGGCCTGTCGAGTTATTTCCTGATTTACACAAATTGGCTTATCCCCTTGGTTTCACTCCTCCTAAGTTGAATCTTGAGGATGCTTCTCTTTATAGCATTTCTCATGCTTTTCAGGTATTTTCAAAATTCAATCTCTTTGTATTTCTATGTTAGCTTAAAAATAATCTTCGTCTTCTTCTTTCAGGCTTTGTCAGTTCAGCTTTACATTGATAAAGAAGTCGAAAAGTTAAGTGAGGAAGTAAAGAGTCTTCGACTTTCCAATGGATTATTACAAGCCGATATTAAAAAAATTTTGGAGGCCGAAGAGCAGGAGAAAAAGTTAAGGATAGAGGCCGAAGCTCAATTGGAAAAAACGAAGAATGCTGCTGCTGAAGCTTTAAAGAAGGCTGAAAATAAGTTCGATGAATTGGACAGAAGGCATATTGCTTTGAAGACTAATTTCACAGATCAGGGCAGACAATTGTCCAACATAATACAGCAACAAAAAGTTACGGAAGAGGAACTTTCAGCTTTCAAGATCAAATTTCAAGAAAATGAGATATTATTGAAGGATCTGCAAGAAGTTGATTCTAAGCTGAAAGATTGTGAAATTGAGCTAAGTGCTTCTATCGAAAAAGCGAATCGGCTATCGGATGAACTGACAGAATCAAAGGAAGATGTCGATTTCTACAAGGGAGAATGTGCTCTTGCTGCTCGAAAGGAAAGAATCAAAGCTTTGGGAGAAGTAATGATGCACTACAAGGCTGGAACTTTAAATGAGGAAGAAGTTGATCGAATGATCAAAGAATATGAAGAATTCAAAGTCATCGATGCAACGCAAACTTCTGCCTCTGAAGCCGAAGACGACGTTTAAGCTTATATTTTAACTTTTGTAATCCTATATCTTCCCTGTTAGTCTTAAATACGATCTTAACTCTTTTGTATTTCTTATTAATTGAGATTTACGATTTTAACTATCTGCTTAAAATTTTAACTATGATGCAAACAAAATGCAAATAAAATTGTGCTTAAATAAAGAGTTAAATGTACATGACCTTTTGGGAGATTAGAGGGCATCAATCTTCTTCTCTTTGACCTTCGTCCAAACTCTGACATTCTATCCAATATGCTGATAGTTCCTGCAATAATTAAGTATGGAACGATGAGGGTGATGTAATGCGGCTTGTCAGGCACTTATATATGCTGGGCATATATATGTATATATTCAACTCGATTGAGAAAATATATACATTTCAGTGGTTCATCATCCAGACCCCTATATATATATATATATATATATATATATAGGAAAGATATAACCTGAGATGTTTTGCATTCCAGTTGTTGTTAAGTATCTTTCCTTCTCTGGTTTGCAATTTGTAAGCACCATTGCCGACGATCTCTATGACTCTGTATGGTCCTTCCCACATGGCCCCCAGTTTTCCAGAATTCAATTGCTGTGTGTTCTAGAAAACTTTGCTTAAAACCCAGTCACCAATATCAAAAGCTCTTGAGTTGACTGTTTTGTTGTAATATTTTACGATCCCATGCTTGTAAGCTGATGTTCTGCTTCTGAAAGTCCCATTGCCAGGGCATCATCATGTGGATTGAGTAGCCTTGTCATCTCATCGTCTGTGAAGCTGATAACTTGTCTCGTGAATTGTATCATCGGCTTATCATTCCATACCTCAGAATTTTCTGTCTGCTTGACTTGTTTCTTTGCCGATGAATGTGTAATTCCGCTAATCTCTGATCCACCAAATATTACGTTAATCGTCTTCTCTGGTGGTAGTGGCTTCTGTTCCTCTTCTCGTTTTTCAGCTTGGGACATCGCCGCTCTTCCTCTTTCGGATAGTAAATCCCGAAGATAACCTTTCTTAAGTAATTGAGTTACTTCTTTTTTGAGGGTGAAACAGTCGTCTGTTGTATGCCCGTAATCGTTATGAAACTCACACCATTTGGAAGTATCCCTTTGATCTAGCGGTTTACGTAATTTGTCGGGCCATCTAACAGCATCTCCCATTTTCTTCAGCACTGATAAGATTTCATTTGGTGGAATTACCAAATTGTATTCAGGAGATCCAGGTTTCTTCTTAAAATCGATCGGTTTAGGATCTTTGCAAGGATATCGCGGAGCTTCGAACTTGTTTGCTTTTGCTCAGATTTCTTCGGCTGCTCTGTTAGTCGCTCTGGAAGCCTTCCTTCATCTTCCTCCCATTTAATTTGAACACTTGCTATTGCCTGAACTTCTTGAAAAGACTTACATGGATAACGGGTAAGCTTTCCGTATAATTTGCTTCCAGGTAGAAGAGCCATGCGAAATGCATTGATTGCAATTTCATCTAAACATCCTGGAATTTCCTGTTTTTCTTTATTGAATCTCGTCAAGAATGATCGTAGAGATTCTCCTTGCTTTTGTCGCAGTCGATATAGATCATCCGATGTTGGAATTATTTTCCTGCTACTTGCAAATTGTTCAACAAATGCATCGGCCAATTGTGCGAATGAAGCAATTTTCCCTTCTGGAAGATTAAGATACCACTTCAAAGGAGGTCCCACCAAGGTTGAACTAAATCCTCGGCACATGCATGCTTCATGCTTGTTGAATGGGTATGATACCAGAGTCAATCGTTGACTATATTGATCCACATGATCTTCTGGATCAGTGGTACCATCATAAGGTTTAATATGTGGTATGATGAATTTCTTTGGGAGCTCTTCCAAGGCAATGGCATGAACAAATGGAGATTTGAGGAAAGTACGATTTTTCTTTATAGGTGGTGGCATGCCTGGTATCCTGAAGAAGGCTGACTCCATTTCTTCCAGTCTTTTATCGACACTTCGCTGCGTTGCAATTTCTGGCAATGTTGTAGTTATGTTTGACCAAGCACCAATTGTTGGGATAGCCGAAGATGACGTTGGTATAGGAAACAGTGGTGCCATGGATTGCGTCGTTGGCCTCAGAAACTGAGTTGATGTTGATGCCAATGAAGATTCTGTCTGATGCACAAATCCTGGCAAGGGAACACTTGCGTTGGGAATTTGCGTTGTTTGTCCATCATTGAGTCGAACAGAAGTACTTGGGACAGTACTTGCAGGGACGGTTCTGGTTATATATGGACTTGAAGGTTGATTCATAAGATCAAGTAGCTTTTGATTTTCTCTTCGAACAGTCAAGTTTTCTTGCTCCAACTGTTGGACCCTTCTTTCATGTTCGTCGAAGCGTTGAATCAAAGCTTTCATCTTCTCGCTTACAGCATCATCTCGTGAATCTTCTGCGTTTGTCATTGTGATAATATTATCTGCTCCCCTATCTGGCGCACCAAATTCTTGATGTAAATTATCGACAATCAAATTGTGGAGAATGAATGGGCAAATATAAGACAAAACAGAGAGATTTTATGTGGTTCGGCTTTGAGCTTAGGTCCACGGTGCAGAATGATATGGTATTTTTATTATCACTTGTGAATACAGTGCGAGTAAGAAATCCGAAAACCGAATCCCCCTCCACCCTCTTAATGAACTCCTTTTATGCTTTTCTTGAGCAATTACCAACAGTTGTAGCAGTTAAAAAAGTTCATAGCAGTTTGGAGGAGTTTACGGTAGTTTGGAGGAGTTTGTAGTAGTTTGCAGCAGTTTGCAGTAATTTACAGTAGTTTCGACTATCACCTTTTAACTAGGAACTGCCTTATCTTCGGCTTCGTCCCTTAGTTATTGGTTCGGTCTTATTTGCATCGGCTTTGTATTGCCTTGATAAGACCAAGTCCTTTTTGGACTGTAAGTTCTGGTCTGTTTTATGTTGTTGGGCTTCGGGGCCCTAGCCTCTGTTGGGCTTTTGTTATTGTTGGGCTTCGGGGCCCTAGCCTCTGTTGAGCTTTTATGTTGTTGTTGGGTTGAACATGACCCATATAATTTGTTGAGGTTGACTTTGACCCCTACAAATATCTTCCAAGCAAACTCAAGGTTTCCTGCTTTACGCAAGCCATCAATAACAGAGTTTAAATTTTGAAGGCTTGGTTTTACCAAAGAGAAAATATTCGACAACCCAATTGAGTGCATTCGGTTGCACAGAAAAAATTACATCACGGTAATATTCTTTCTTACTAAGGGCACGTGGATCATCTGATCAAAAAAGTGTAGGGCTTCCTCATGAGAGAAATCTGTAACTTTTCTGGAGGAACTTATGCAATGGGTTTTGGCTTTGAACATCAGATTGGGGGGTCTTTTGATGCGGTTTTGGCATTAGAAATTGTGGGTGAAAAAGACGCGACGAAATTTGAAAGATGTTTTCTTTGTCGTTATTTATTTTTGTTAGTTTTCTTTTGAATCATTCAACCAACAATGAATGAATTGGAAAAAATTGCACAAAACAGCCTATGACTTGAATTTTAGTAGAGGAAAGACTTTGAAATTTCAATGAAAGTAGAGTTAGTTGAAATTTCCAATACAAATACAACAATAATATTATTCACTTGGTTGGGTTATGCCAGATCGATATCAAATTTAAATCTTGACACCCTCTCATACTTGTACTCTTGAGTTTCTTAGTTTGTGGAAGTGTAAATGTGAAGAAGAGAAAAAAGATTCAGAAGAGAGAGAATTCAGATGATCGCAAGCTTAACATGTACGTTGGGTTATGTACACTAACAATATTGTCCTTTTTGGATTTATCGGATCACTATGGATACATCGGACCAGTAAAGTTTTGTTCTTCAGGAGCCATCTCACTCAATGAAATTTAACCCCATGAAACGCATTGTTGTCATGTGTAAAAAGTTAGACTGGCCTTTCTTGTAAACCATTTTGCTAAGTTATGACAAATCGATGTGGGATTTAAGTGCTTATATCTCCTTTTTATTCAATATCACACCATATCCGATCCAATGGCATCTTCAATATTATTGTATCACTTACGGAATATGGCCTTGCTTTTCTTACTATTTATCTTGGTTTTGTCAACGCATATGACACCATCCCTATGTCATGATGAAGAAAGCTTGACTTTGACTTTAAGGGAAGGGAAGACTTTGAAATTTCAATGATAATAAGTGTCTCCCTAATTGTACACTTATATGTGGATGGCTTATGTCTCCCTTTTATTCTTCATCTCATCAATATCCAATGGCTTCTTCGTTATTGTATCACTTACGGTTTATGGCCTTACTTTTCTTACTATTAATCTTGGCTTTTCCAATGCACATGACACCACTCCTATGTCACCATGAAGAAAGCTTAGCATTGCTGCAATTCAAGGGAAGCTTTGTCATCGACAAGTCAGCTTCGTCTGATGCCTCTGCTTATCCAAAGATGATATCATGGAATCAACAAGGAGAGAATCCAGACTGCTGCTCGTGGGATGGTGTGGTGTGTGATCAGCACACCGGGCGCGTCATTAGCCTTGACCTCAGTAGCAGTTGCCTCTATGGTTCTATCAATTCCAACAGCAGCCTCTTCGGTTTAGGCCACCTTCAAAGGCTTAATCTCGCGGACAATCATTTCAACTCCTCCCAAATCCCATCCGGATTTCGCAGTTTTCCAAGGCTAACTTATCTCAATCTCTCCTCCTCCAAATTCTATGGTAAGATTCCATTAGAAATAGCAGGGTTGAGTAGATTGAGATATCTTGATTTGACAGGAGATTTGGATGCATCTCAAGCAAGAATGTTGGAGTTCACAAGTCCTAACCTGATGTGGCTAGTTCAAAATTTAACTCACATTGAGAAACTGCATCTTGACCATGTAGACTTATTTGCTGCAATCCCTGAAAAAGTTGCAAATTTGTCTTCATTATCATCTCTTAGTCTCTATAATTGTGGCTTGCTTGGCAGATTTCCAATGGGAATTTTTGAACTACCAAACCTGCAGTTTCTCAAAGTGGGGGAGAATGAAAAACTTGTTGGTCATCTGCCTGAATTTCATTGGGGCTCTCCTCTTAAGTTTTTAATGCTTCACCGCACAAATTTCTCAGGTGAACTACCTCCTTCAATAGGAAACCTTCATTCCTTGACTGGATTGGATATTGTTAGATGCAACTTTGGGGGCCCAATCCCATCTTCTCTCGGTAATCTTAGCAAGATCACCGTCCTTGAACTCGGTGAGAATAACTTTTTTGGCGAAATCCCTTCTTCATTGGCAAACCTTACAAAGCTTACCTCTTTCTCAATTTCAGGCAATCGTAATTTTAGTTGTGGGTCCTTGTCCTGGCTTGAAAAGCAAACCGAATTCATTCAGTTGGGCCTTCAAGATTGCAATATAACTGGTGAAATCCCTCACTTTCTAAAAAATTTCACTCGACTCAATCGTTTACAACTCTGGTCTAACCGTTTAAGAGGTCAAATTCCACATTGGCTAACAAACCTCACTCGGTTAGCCGTCTTAGATCTTAGTTACAATGAATTCCACGGCCCTTTTCCTCATCAAATTTCAGAACTTCTAAATCTTGAAGCTATTTATTTGAACGCAAATCACTTGAGCGGCATTGTTAATCTAAATCCATTTTTTGACCTCCAATACATGAAGACATTTTTTATATCAGAGAATGATTTTACATTGCTCCGTGTGACCAATGGAAATGCTACTCTTCAAAAGTGGTTCATACTAGGACTTGGCTCATGCAACCTGAAGGAGTTCCCCGACTTCCTTAGGTACCAAGATAAACTGGAGATGTTGGATCTCACTGGAAATAAAATCCGCGGCCAGATTCCGAGCTGGTTGTGGAACATAAGCAAAGAAACTTTGGAGGTGGTTGTTATTGGTTTCAATTTTTTGACCGGCTTCGAGCAACCTTCATTGATCTCGCGCCTTCCTAATCTAAAATTCCTAGGGCTACGTGGTAACAAGATCCAAGGTCCAATCCCCATACCACCACCTTCCATTCTCGACATTACCTTCTCAAATAACAGTTTCAGTGGAGAAATTTCTTCAACCTTCTGCAGTCTACCTTACCTACACGTCCTTGACTTGTCATTCAACAACTTGAGTGGCATGCTTCCGCAATGTTTGCTCGAGAAGGTGAACAATCTGAACATTTTAAATCTTGAACACAACTTCTTCAGCGGAACCATTCCTAGAACTTTAACGAATGGCAGTAAGTTGAGGATGATCAATTTAGGTCACAATGCACTACAAGGAACATTACCGAGGTCATTGGCTAATCATACAATGTTAGAGATTCTACATCTTGGTGACAATGAGATTAGTGACACATTCCCCTTTTGGTTGGGAGCTCTACATAATCTAGAAGTCCTAATCTTGAGATCCAACAAACTGTTTGGTGCAGTTGGAAGCCCTGCAACCGGATTCGAGTTCTCTATGTTGCAGATCATTGACATCGCCCACAACAGTTTCACCGGCGTTATACCATCTCAGTACTTTCAGAAGTGGAATGGCATGAGAAATTCTGATGTGGATCACTTTTCGTATATGACAGAAACTATAACTTTGTCGGGTTTTAGTTTCGAGTTAAAACGAATTTACAATTATCAACTAACTTTGGTTAACAAAGGTGTCAGCATGGATTATAAGAAGATACCTCACGTCTTTGCAGCTATTGATCTTTCCAGCAACAAATTTGAAGGGGAGATACCAGAATCCATTACAACTTTGAAGAATCTCCTTTTCCTTAACCTTTCCAACAACCGCCTCTCAGGCCACATCCCATTGGCTATAGAAAATCTCACAGAGCTGGAATCATTGGATTTTTCGAGCAACATGCTTTCAGGAAAGATTCCAGAGGAGCTCACACAGCTAACATTTCTTTCAGTCTTTAATGTCTCTTGTAATCAGCTCATAGGTCCTATACCACAAGGAAAACAATTTGCTACATTCGAGAACAACTCATACAAGGACAACCTGGGATTGTGTGGGAAGCCATTGTCGAAGTTGTGTGGAAATGCAGGGGAATCACCTCCATCACCTTCGACTGGTGAAGATGATCAGAGCTCGGGTGGTTCTTCAACATATGTTTTGTGGATGATAGTTGCCATTGGATATGCAAGTGGACTGGTTGTTGGTGTTGTGGCAGGATTCAGATTCACCGCATCAAAACATGAATGGTTTGTGAAAACCTTTGGCAGGAGGCAACAAAACAGGACAAGGCTGAGAAGAAGGTGACAAAGAGTTTGAATTTTTTGAGGCATTTCCTGATCATTTATACATGGTTCAAAGTTCAAACATCTTCTTATGTTGATTCCAGTTCTCTGTGTGTGTTGCATGGCAGTGAGGTTTGCTTAGTTATGTGATGTTTTTCTTGTCTTCACTTGACTTCGTCCTTGTTATATGTTTGACTAGTCATGTTGTGTTTTATATTGCTTTTATATTTTATGCTTGTGAATGAGCCATGTTGGCTAGCTAGTTCTAGAAACTAGTTTGTATCTAAAAGCAAGTTTGTCTTCTCTTGTGGTTGTACTTGTACTTGTTATTGCAGAATGAAATACGAAAGTTCTTTCTTCATGTTTCTACCTTTTTTGATTAGTTTTCTGTCTTAACTTCAGTCCAGTTTGTTATTTTCGTTAGTTTCTCTTGTTGTGGAAGGTTTAGCTAGCTGCTGACTTTGTTGTTGGAGAGCTGAAGTGGAGGTTGCAGATTGCTGGTGTGTTGACAGTGTTCTCATGTCAAGGCAGCTGCTGATCTCGGTGGTTTTGTGGTGCTAACAGTGGTGTTTATTTTATGTTTCTAATAGAGATAAAGCTAAATTGTCAACCAATCAAGATAAAGATAAAGCCAAGCACACAACAAACAGAGATCAACGTGAAGTTGAGTACAGCAACAAACCATGATAGAAGTGGTTACAAGTCTTGTGATAAAGAGTAGATAGAGTCCAATCTACATACTTATCAACTTGTTGTAACAGTCGAATGTATGCTCCTATATATATTTGTACATGTCTGTTAATGCAATACAAGAAATATAATTCCCTTTTATGGTATCGAAGCAGTCGTAATACTCCAGAGAGTCATTCAATCCCAACTATCTCATGGAGTTCGAAGATACCTCAATCTCCCGAGTTATTCCTGCAAACACATCAAATACCTCAAACACTTCCAACCAATCAACTCTCTTATCATTCACGGCAAATCAATTGCCAGTGAAACTCACTTCCTCAAACTATCCCTCTTGGAAAGCGCAATTCGATGCTCTCCTATTTGGTTATGATTTAATGGGTTTTGTTGATGGTTCCAAAAAAAGTCCACCTACTGAAATTACAGTAGGTAAAGAAAGAGTTTCCAACCCAGAGTTTGTCTTGTGGCAACGTCAAGATAAATTGATTTTTCATGGAATCATGTCTTCGCTGTCGGAACCAATCATTCCATTGATCAGTTCCTCTGCCACTTCAGCTGAAGCTTGGCAACGACTTGCAAAGAGTTATGCGAATGCATCCACTTCTCGCATCATGACTCTAACTAGTCCCCTTGCTTCAATGGCACGTGGCACCCAACCAATGGCGTATTTCTTAAGCAATGCAAGAAGCATCGTTGATGAGTTGGCTTGCATTGGAGCAACTGTCCCAGATCATCAATTGATTCTCCATATTCTGAATGGAATTGGTACTGAGTATAAGGAGATTGTTGCAGCGATTCGAGCCAGAGACACTGTCATAAGCTTTGAAGAATTGTATGATAAGCTTATTGACTTTGAATCATTCTTAAAACTTGAAGAGGGCAAAACACCAACCGGTGGTAACATCACCGTCAACATGGCTCGAAATAACAACAACAATTCTCGATTTCAACATAAGAAGAAAAATCAGCCGCAGTGGAACTCTACTCGGTCGACAGGTAGCATGAACTTGTCACGAAATTCTAATCTCAATTGTCAGTTTTGTGACAAACCAGGTCACAAGGCAAAGGACTGCTATACTCTCAAGAGAATGATGGGCTTGCCAATCCCTCCTAAGGCAAATCACACTACTGCCAGAAACAACAAAGACATTAGTCCTTCATGGCTCTTAGACTTCGGGGCATCTCACCACATAACTGCAGATCTGAACAACCTGACCTTGCAAGAACAATATGAAGGTTCAGATGACATTGTCATTGGTGATGGTACTGGCTTAAATATTACTCACACAGGCTTGTCTACTTTATCTACTCCTTCTCAAACTTTTAAACTTTCCAATGTCTTATGTGTGCCAACTATGAAACAGAATTTAATTTCTGTATCACAGTTTTGCAAAAATAATAACACCTCTATTGAATTTGACCACAACTCCTTTTCTGTGAAGGATCGCACCACGGGGGCAACTCTAGTTCAAGGGCAGAGCAAGAACAACATGTATGAGTCAATGGCATGATCGTCTTGGCCATCCGTCATTCAAAGTTCTTCATCAAGTCATTTCTCAAAATAATCTTAGTTTGAAAAACCAAAAACCATTATCTTTTTGTGATTCTTGTCAATGTAATAAAAGCCATAAACTGCCTTTTAGTCAGTATAGTTTGGTCAGTAGAAGACTCCTCGACCTTGTTTACACAGATGTCTGGGGTCCTTCTCCAATTCGTTCAATTAATGGCTTATCTTATTATGTTATTTTTATTGATCATTTCTCAAAATATATTTGGCTTTTTCCAATGTCTCACAAATATGATGCGTTCACCATATTTCCAAAATTCAAGTCCATGGTTGAGAAACATTTCCAGACTACAATTAACACTATTTACTCCGATGGTGGCACTGAATATCGAGGTCTCAAAATATTCTTTGAAACAAATGGCATTCAACATCTCATCTCTCCACCTTACACTCCCCAACACGTCGCTTCCGCTGAACGACGTCATCGTCATGTTGTTGAAACAGGTCTTACACTTCTTCATCGTGCCTCTCTTCCTTTATCCTTTTGGCCCTATGCCTTTTCTACTGCTGTCTATCTCATCAATAGACTTCCTACACCAATCCTCAAAAACCAATCCCCCTTCCAAAGTCTGTTTCACTCCACTCCAAATTATTCCAAACTACGTGTGTTCGGATGTTTGTGCTATCCTTGGTTATGTCCTTATACCCAACATAAGTTAGAACAACGTTTGAAATCATGCCTCTTTCTTGGCTATTCCAACACTCATAATTCTTACATATGCTTTGAACCTGTCACTCAAAAATTATATTTTTCCCGACACGTTGTTTTTGTTGAGAACCAATTTCCATCTCTTCTGGGCTTCAATGCTATCCTTCATTTCAATAATCACACAATCACAAAATGGGCAAGTCCCTCTCCTAGTCTTTGTTCCCTCACCAAACCCAATTCTCCTACACCATCTCATGCTTCCATCACCGACACAAGCACCACTTCTATGGCACCCATACGTGTACCCATCCTAGCCCCACACCTACCTACTTGCCCCACTCCAACTAACACTCAAACCACACCCGAAGCCACCACATCCATTCACACACCTGTCTCAATCATCTCACATACACCACCACAAAGCCCACCTTCTCCCACTCACTCACCTATTCATCCTGTGTCTCCCTCTCCTTCGACAATGATGGATTCTTCATTACAAGTGGTCACTCATACAGCTGATTCTACTCTGCCAGAGACTACCGCTGCATCCCCACCCAATAGCCCCCGGCCAACCCAAAATCTTCACCCCATGGTAACCAGATCCAAAAATAGCATTTACAAGCCCAACCCCCGTCTTACCTACACAGCCACCAAACACCCACTCCCTCCTTCACTGGAACCTACCTCAGTAGCTCAAGCGCTCAAGGAACCAAAATGGAAGGAAGCCATGAATATGGAAATTGCTGCTCTCTCACGCAATGGCACATGGGACCTCGTCCAGCGTCAATCCTCTTTCAATATTGTTGGATGCAAATGGGTTTTTCGGGTCAAACGTCACTCGGATGGCAGTGTTGCTCGTTACAAAGCCCGGTTAGTTGCCAAAGGATTCCATCAACGGCCAGGTATGGATTACAATGAAACCTTTAGTCCTGTTGTCAAACCTACAACAGTTCGGGTTGTTTTGTCTATTGCTGTATCAAATGGCTGGGACATCCATCAGCTCGATGTCAATAATGCCTTCCTCCATGGCCATCTTTCTGAAGAAGTATATATGTCACAGCCTCCAGGTTTTATTGATTCCTCACGACCTACACATGTGTGCCGCTTACGGAGGTCCCTTTATGGACTCAAACAAGCCCCACGGGCTTGGTACCAGGAACTTCGGAACTATCTTCTCAAGTTGGAATTCTGTAATTCTCGGTCAGATTCCTCTTTATTTACACTTATCACTGGTACAATAACAGTGTATTTATTGGTATATGTTGATGATATTGTCATCACTGGCAACTGTCTGAAGGCTGTCTCTCGCATCAAAGCTCACTTAGCTCATCGTTTCTCTATTAAAGATCTTGGTTTACTACACTATTTTTTGGGTGTTGAAGCAATTGCCACCATTGATGGATTATTTTTATCACAATCACAGTACATTCGAGACCTCTTGGGTTGTTTTGGCATGCAAGGAGCCAAGGCCAGTGCGACTCCAGCAAGCTCTTCCACTCGTCTTTGCCTCTCTGATGGCTCTCCCTTGGCTGATGCCACTCAGTTTCGCAGTTTAATTGGTGCCATGCAATATCTGTCTCTCACACGCCCAGATATCGCCTTTTCTGTCAACAAACTGGCACAATTCATGCATGCTCCAACACAAACTCACTGGCCAGCTGCAAAACGTTTATTACGATACCTTAAGAGTACCGTTTCTCATGGTATTCTTCTCAACAAAAATGCAGCTTGTTCCCGTCTTGTTGGCTATGTTGATGTTAACTGGGCCGGAAATAAAGATGACTACTCATCTATATCTGCATTCATCATCTTCCTTGGTGGCAGCCCAATCTCATGGTGTTCAAAGAAACAACGCACTGCTGCTCGGTCCTCCACCGAAGCTGAATATCATGCCGTTGCTTCTGCAACTGCTGAAATTCAGTGGCTTTCTCATCTCTTACATGAGTTGAAAGTTACTCAACGTCGGACACCACACCTGTTTTGTGACAATATTGGTGTTACATATCTCTGCTCCAATCCCGTGTTTCATTCCCGTATGAAACACATAGCTCTTGATTATCACTTTGTTAGAGACCGGGTGGCCTTTGGTGAACTTGTAGTGTCACATGTTTCTACTACAGATCAGCTAGCTGACCTCTTAACCAAACCACTACCCAAATCTCGGTTTCTTCTTCTACGTTCCAAGATTGGAGTGTCAGAAGACAGCTCCATCTTGCGGGGGCATAATAGAGATAAAGCTAAATTGTCAACCAATCAAGATAAAGATAAAGCCAAGCACACAACAAACAGATATCAACGTGAAGTTGAGTACAGCAACAAACCATGATAGAAGTGGTTACAAGTCTTGTGATAAAGAGTAGATAGAGTCCAATCTACATACTTATCAACTTGTTGTAACAGTCGAATGTATGCTCCTATATATATTTGTACATGTCTGTTAATGCAATACAAGAAATATAATTCCCTTTTAGTTTCTCTATCCCTCTATTTTATTCCATCTCGCTACTGTTTTTATTAGGTTTGGCTTTAACAAAAATAAGCAATGGAGGCCTCCGTTTGATTCAGAGTTGCTGCTGGAAATTGTATCCAAAACCCATTCCACTCCGCACTTTATGTAGCAAACAGACGACAACAAGAAGACCACAACAAAATACTGACAGAGCATGAAAAATTTTTTTCCTACAAATGGGAGCATTCTTATATTGACAGTGCAGATGCAACTTTCGTGGTCAAACCAAATAATAAAGCCATGGTAAACTAAGAAGACTAGCAGATGGCACCTCAAGAAGCTAATATTAGTATATTAAGTCCATATGTAAATGGGTAATAGAGTATCCGTCCAGACAGCCGACGAAAAGCTTTAGTTGTTGATGAGGTTTTTGTGGTACAAAGAATCCTATTTTGATGAATCTCGTTTTTCAAATTAATCTCTAGTCAATTGTTCTTATGAGTCGATACATTACGGCCGCTTTTTCTTTTAATCAAGAAATGGGTGACAATTTGATGAGACTTGTCCAATACACACATTTGGGGCCTAAATGCCCCAATTCCACTCATAAAATTGCAAAAATCCAACGAATGCTTATACGGTCCAGTCGAACTTACCTATTAGCCTATAATATATTATTTTCCTGTAAAGTACGTATGCATCTAAGTTGGATTGTTTACCTTTTAGCTGGGTTGGGAGACTATCTTCATCCTTTTTTCCTTACCTTACCCTTCTTCGGTTTGCTTGCCTTTCCTTGTCTTTTTCTCTTTATTTTATTTTACAACA
This sequence comes from Tripterygium wilfordii, assembly GCF_013401445.1. Classification (NCBI taxonomy): domain Eukaryota; kingdom Viridiplantae; phylum Streptophyta; class Magnoliopsida; order Celastrales; family Celastraceae; genus Tripterygium; species Tripterygium wilfordii. Next base: position 5,922,500 of record NC_052254.1, on the reverse strand, counting down.
ATGCTAGGTAGCCCAAAATATAGGAGCCCAAAAGAGTCAAATCTAGATGGCATGGTGACTAGACTGATGACTAGGTTAATGAGAGAGAAAATTTTAAAAATTTCAAACAAATACTCACACTCTAACATCTCCCCTACACTCTCACGTTCTCTCTCTTCCTCTCTCTTTTTCTCTATCTTTTCTCCCTCATTGCCTGAATCCAAAGTCTATCATCCGGCCACCGATCTGAGACGAGGACCCATCAAACTGAAGCGTCGGAGCTTTATGACTCATCCTCAGCCTTCATTTGTCGCCAACAACCGCCTATTTCACCAGAATCTGAGTTTGAAGTCGCTGCCAAACGAAACTTTTGAAGCCCGATCTGACCACCATAGGCCACCTCTTCGTGAATCACCACCACTGTTGGACTCGTCTTGTTGAGCTCTACAGGTTTCAGCCATTGGACGGCCGAAAGACAAGTGTAGATGCCTTGGTCGGATTTCCTTTCAGCCTTTCTTGACCATTTTCTTTCTGCATTTCCTAACCTTGGCCTTCCTTGATCTTTCAGCCTTTCCTAACTTTGGCCTTTCATGACCTTTTCGTTTTCGTATGATGTAAAACCTCGTCATGGTTGGTTCATTCCTTTTTGGCAAGTGCGAGGTTGGACCTCGTCTTTGATTGATGTCTTTCAAGTAAGTCTATGCGAGGAATGACCTCGGCTTATACTAAGCCTCTTCAAAAAATATGAGGGAGATTAGAACTCGGATTGGAATGATTCCCCTTTCAGAAATCTTATGTAAGGTTGGTCCTCGACTTGGAATGATACTCTTTGGTAGTTTTGTTTGAGGTAAGAGCTCGCCTTGGGATAATACCTCATTGGCATATCTACGCAAGGTTGGACTTCGTCTTGGGATGATGCCTCATTGGCATGTCTACGCGAGGTTGGACCTCGTCTTGAGGTGATGTCTCATGGGCAGTACATGTGAGGCTATACACGAGTTTAAAACTCTTCTTCGAATGATGTCTCATTGGCATGTGTATGTGAGGTAAGACCTCGCCTTGTCCAATGCCTCTTTGACAATCTGCAAACGTATGAGTCACATAGATGTTGAATGTTGGTTTAAAAGTAAGCCTCAATGCCATCACTGTAAAAGATTTGGTCATATCCAAAAAAATTGTCGACTTAAGCCAGAAAATAAGGTTAATTTCACTTAATGTAGTTCAGAGCAAAAAAAAAAATCTATTTTATACTACTCAAGGGAGTTTGAATGTGCAATCGCAGTCTCAGGTGTGGTACTTGGATAGTGGTTGCAGCAACCACATGTTCAATAATAGGGACCTTTTGACTCTGTTGATTATAGCATGTCTTCCAAAATCACTTTAGGCAATGGTGTTGCTGTTCAAGTTGTAGGAATGGGGTAGCTGAGAGAAAGAACAGGACAATAATGGAGATGGCTAGTGTTATGCTTGCAGAGAAGAATGTGACCAAGGAGTTCTGGGCAGAAGCAGTCCATATTGTTGTCGATATTTAAACTATTGTCCTACAAAGGCTATGCAGGGAATGACTCCTTTTGAGGCATGGCATGGATTCAAGGCTTTAGTGACTCATTTCAGAGTGTTTGGGTGTATATGTTACATACATATCCCCGCAGAAAAGAGATCAAAATTAGACACGAAAAGCAAGAAGTGTATTTTTATAGGTTACAGTACATACTGCAAAACATATAGGGTCTTTGATCTTCAGTCAAAGAAGCTTCATGTGAGCAGATATATTATTTTGGATGAGGATTTAAGGGGCTTGTTTGTGAGGGTGAGTGTTAGAGCACACCCAAGCCACAAGTCCCACATTGAAAAAAGAAGGGTATGTGTGTGGTTTTATATATATGTGGATGGACCCAAACTCATAAACTATAACTTTTGAGTTAAGATGAGACCATCGACATGTGTCCAAAAACCCAATTTTAGCCCATGCAATCATTATCGGAAATGCGATCTAGATGGAGGCTGATCGAAGCCTCCAAATTTTGAAATGAGAGTAGGTTTTGTGAAGATAACAGTGTACAAGAACTCAACGATTACCAAGCGTAGTCCATGAAACAGAACTCCCACTTGCCAACGAGGAATTTAAAGAATCACTGCTTCGTTTGTATAATAACAAACTCAGATTGTGAATATTGTCAATTATGATTACTGTAAACAATTTTTCTTAAAACCTTTGAACCAAAGTAAGAAAAAGTGGGCCTTGCCTTGACTGCTTCACAAATTCTAGTTGTTTGGTAGGGTATGGAAATCATATCCCAGTTCAGCACTTCATGTCCTTTGGAACACAAATTCTTTACAAGAAGGCTTTCTCAATCCTAGAAAGCTACTTGTTTGACTGGTATAGAGAATTAGAGATAGAGGTGATTATGGGCCCGTTGACTGTTCGGACCACATTTTAGTCCAAAATAAGTAGAATTGGGCTGGAAACCAATAAAATGATGCAACAAATATAGTCTAGTGAGTCAAGAACCAGTCTACATCCTCCCTCCTCTTTCATTCCTACATGTTATTCTCTGGCTTCTTATTCTACATTCCATTTACAGACTTTGTGTATGTATGTTTACAAACTTTGTTAAGGAGGGTAAGTAACCATCCAAATATGGCATTTGGTCCTCACATATATGGGCAGCTCTTCAATGTTCAAGGAGAGGGAGAGGGAGAGGGAGAGGGAGAGGGAGCGTTGCTTGCCATATCATACAAAATCTCCCTCACCATCAAAGTCGGTCTATAAAAAACTGAACATCACCATACCACATACTCTACGCAAAAAAACATGATTGAATCCCAAAGATAGAAACACAAAGAATAACATATAAGACCATCAAACAACCGTGAATGAAGAAAAAATACAAGGATCATGCTTGATGACCAAGCATAACATGACGATTCAATGTCTCTTGCAAGAATATTGGAGGAACGGCAAACCGTAACAGTACCAGATAATTAGACTGTAAAGCTGACTTTCGTATGAATATGAGCACACTGATTCAAGGACCTTCGCACATGAGAAATGAACCAAGCATCTATATATGGTGCTCAAAACATGGATAGTCTCCTCTAAAACATTCTTCCAGCTTGCGAGTTAGCCTGAACCTTTCCTGAAGCGTTTCAACGATAATTTTTGAATCCCTTCCAACTCCAGCTTCTTAAAACCCAAGGATGTCGCAAATAAAATAGCATCCGCCTCGGCGTCAACAAACACATCAAGATCAATGGGCCGTGAAAAAAATGCTATAATGATTAGGGGTTATCCGAATATGCTATAATCATTAAGGGTTATAGTAAAAAATATAGTGTCCGTTTGGTGCACAAATTCGCACCAACATTAATGCTAGTAGATAGCATTAATTCTGGTCGTGACCAAACAACAATTTGGTGGCCTAAATTCCCATACAATTTTAACAATCCAAAATGATCATTTTGTAATTGTTTAAAATTCAATAATTTTGGGATAATTTTGTGAAAAATTATATGATATTTTTATTTTTAACCTTGCTTTAAATGTGAAATTCTCTTCATAATATCCATGTACATAATTTGTCACAACAATTTCAACATGATAAATCTTACCAACAAAATTACAACCAACATTTTAACCGTCATATTAGCAATCATTTGGAAGCAGGACGTCATGCGTTTTTTTTTCCCTTCCTTTTCCCGCGTAACCTGGCGACCAGGAACCAGTTGACTAGTTGACCAGTCCAAGCCCATTGTTAATACAAAAGTAGAGGAGGCATTATTATGGTCATTTCATTTAATCGAAAGTCAATGAGGCTCAAAGACCCGTACATACGTCCCATCCGGAAGCCGCGCATGCATGAAATTCAAACAGGGCTCAACTAACCACGCGCTTTCGTCTCCCGTGATCAGTGATCCCTGTGCTATTCCTTGGTCAAAAAAGACTCAAAACTTAACAAGAAGAATTAAAATATGTTACAAAATTATCTCAAATGAAATGCCTGTGCTAATTTTCATTGGTTCGAAAAGTAGGGATTACATTAAAATCATTAATTTATTTTGTTGCAATTTTAGGGTCCTGCTATTTGAACTCCCACTTTTACTTTATAAACTCCCTCTAATCTATTATTCATCCCATCAAATCACTTATCATTATCAAAAATCACTTCATCTTAAATGATGTCTTTTTCTCTCTACTTTTATACCCAAATCGAATTTATATTTCTCTTTTTTACTTCACCCACCTCCCTCTTTTATATTTCTCTTTTTTAGTATTTATTTTTAAACATGTGGGACCCATATGACATTTTCTCTCTACTTTTACGTTAAAAACTGTCCATATTCGGTTTTACAATCTTGCCCTTTCTATATATTGTTGTAATAACGTGTATATATGAAATAAATTATTTTTATTCGACGTTATTATTTTACTTTTACTCAATTGCTTTTTCATTACGATGGGTTTGAAAATGAAGTTACAGGGGGCTCATTTCACTCTCAATGCAATGCGAAAGGGTAAAACCCATTTGGTTGGACTTTGATCCGCTTTTTTTTTAGTTTTCTTACTTGTGGAGTACCTACCTACTCATCCTTACTCTCTCATCCTCTCTAGCCATAGCTACAGCTAAAACAGTCTAAGTTAATATTTCTCAATCTATCACTCCAAACCTATGTAACAAACTAACCCTGAACACTTGTCTACTTTTCACTGAGATATCACACTAACTTAAATGGTGATGTACCATTTGTACTTGACTCATGGGACTCACATAAATTTATCTTGTCAAACTTTAGTCTCTCTCTAAAATGGTTGTAGTTTCACGTATTGGTATCTCTTAAAGTTTGCTTGTCACAAGAATTATAAAATCGTCAAGTCTAGAGAAGTAGATTTGACCTTAAATTTGATACGTTTTGATGATGATATGACTATCCTACCGGTATAGGATACATAAGTATCCTATCGGTAGGATACAGTAATTATACAAAATATTTATTTTTAAATTTTTTCAAAAAAATAATATTAAAAAATATTCATTTAGGATATATATTGAAGTTCATAGTTTTCCAAAGAAAAAAAAATGTTATCGTCAAATATTTTTGTTTGCGTGTGTTTAACGTATCAAATTTATACCCAAATCGAATATTCAAATAACAAATTTAAATGATGCATTTTTCATTAAAAATGAAATTTACATGGTGGTGACATGAATCGACTATTGAAATATATATATATATATATATATAGATATTTCTTAACCCAAGGGGAGGTTACAAAACAGACAAGAGGAGAGAGAGGGATGGGGCAAATTCCAAGGCAGTAGGGGCACAGAGAGAGAGAGGAGATACAATAAACAAGAGCAGTGTGAACAAAAGTGAGAAATGCAATCGAGGCTTTATGATTGAAGAGGAGAGAGAGTATATGTCTGTGAGACTTTTAATTAAAGAGTGTTATTATATAAACCCACCCTATATACCTACCTATACCTATTTTTATCCCTTTTGACTTTTGAGCACGGATTGCAATTAGAAGGAAAAAAATCTCATCATTTCTTCTCTCTCCTTCCCTTTCTCTCTCTTCCTGTCAATCTCTCACTTCTTTAAATCCGATTCTTCCTCAGCCTTGCTTATCTCTATGCGTGTGACTCTAAGATCTTGGTGTAATGGTGTTCATTAAGAGTATCTGGTCAATTCATTAAGAGTATCTGACACAAGGTGAAAAGCTGCTAGCTAGTACTGACAGTGGGGGTGTAAGAAGCAATTTTGGGGGTACAAATAGCTCCGCCGTCTTATTTTTCATACATGAAAATCCTGAAAATCCGTGATCACTATTTTTCAAGTACATTCTAGTTGATAAACTCATGGATCCATGCAATAACTAACAAATCATGAATATTGTACAAACACTTGTAAATTTCATCTACTTGCTCGTCGTGGCGGATCCAATGCATGCTTAGGGTGGGCTCAAGCCTCAACTTTTGACAAAAAATTATCAAATATACTACTAAATGTTTCAAATTTCAAAATAAGCCCATTTTTAGCTCCTATTACAAAAATTATTTAATGGAAAAATTGTTTGCAACTTTTTTATATGCATCATTATGATAAGATCATACAAAATCATATAGGAATATTGTTCAATATATATTTGATTATTCATAGACTGCCCTTATCTACTATAATTCAATATAATATGAAAATGTAGATAATTTTATCTAAAATGGAATAAATTAATAATTAATAAGAAGATTCAAATCTTTGCCAAACAATTGATGCAATTTGGTTTCTGAGTTCAATTCATTGTAGCTCGACTCTAGAATGCACTTCTTCCCCATAATACAAATGAAAGGGAAAAATGTAAAGATTACCATTAAAACAGTCCAAGCGAGACTTACTATATCCATACCGATTATATCCCTTATCTCTATGAATATGAATGAATTATTACCACATAATCAAAAACGATTTTTCTCCATACCATTGAAGAAACAATTTAATAAATCCAATTCAATTCTAATAAGTTAATATATGATTTGTAATAGAATCGGCAAAAATTAAGTACAAGCAAAATAAGAAGCGACGTTTTTGGAAGTATCAAGAAAATTTTTCTAACATGTAGGAACGATAACATATTTTGTTTATTTCTTAGCTCATACGTCTAAAAAAGATAGTATCAAGACGGATCGCTATTTATTATTAAATACCCCTATTTTTCTTCATTTAATCGAATTTGTACCTTACCTTCCCCATTCTCCATGTAAAACAATAGTAAGACGATCTAGTAAGGATTAAAAAAATTCCAATTAATCCAGTCAATCAATCTAATTAGTATTGATTGATTGAATGCCTTAGTACAAAGAGATTTTTATGAGTGTAGGCAAAGCACCTTACGCTACTTTAGCAATTTCTAATTAACTTCCTCTTGAGTATTCACTCCACTTTAAGATTCAATCAAAAGACATTGTATTATTAGTGTAAGGGCTATCAGATTTATAAGATTATCGATTTCCCACAACTAGAGACTTGCCTTAATTTCGAAACGAAAGGATTTCCTGCATTTTAGAGGATTGAACTTTCAGATGTTGATCTAGATTGTGAGCAATGGCAGATTTAGAAAATAGATTGAGAGGGTCTTGATTAGTTGTAGAGTACGAAATTTATAGGATGGGGGCAAAGATTGATAGGGTTCAGGAGCAGCGTCCCAAAAATTTTGTAGGGGTATTTATTGAGAAGTGTCAGGAAATAAGTAAATATCTATATAGTCATCAAAATACACATAACAAATTAAAAAATGAAATGTTCAACATTACAAAAAGCAATTATTTAAGTGAGACGAGTTTTTTTTTGAAAGAAAATCTGTATATTATTAAGAAATGTGCAAGAAGTCTGTCAATACAGCTTCCTGAAGCCAATAAAATTTTCCAAATTAATTTATTAGAATTGAATAGATATTAGAAATTTCAAGAATCAACAAATGTACATTTTTTTTAGGAAAATAACAAAAAGAAATTGCTTTTTATTAAATTTTGAAGCACGGGCTTTATCAAATAATTTTTTGTGAAATTTTCTTTTAGGAATCGTTTGTCGCGTAATCCAGCTTTCTAGGAGTAAGAGTTTTTCTTTTGCAAATGATTCTTATATTTGGTTGGTGAAATCCACCATTGTAAGTGCATGGATGTAAAAATGTGTACAACAATGGTGCTAATATAATAGGGCATGGGTGAGATTTTGATGAAGCATGGATGTAAAAGTGTGTACAACAATATAATTTTGTTGTTTCAATTTTATTCGAAACAACATGAGGAAAGGGAGTTTTAGTAACCTCTTTGTTGGATCCAACACATGTGGCCCACTTGTATCACTCTCATAACTACACCAAAAATCAATATTGGATCCCACATCTATTACACAAAAATTAAACCAACAAATTTACATCATTTACTAATGGACTTGGATATTTAAACCCCCCTATTTTGAACCCCCTCCCCACCCTAGACTGTCATTTCATTTCATGTCATGTCACGTCCCCCTCTCACATACATATATATATATATATATGTATATATTACATACATATATATACATATATATATATACATATACTAAACATATATATATATATTAAAGAAAAATATCACATTCTTAATTGTATTTTTTTCACCCATTTTTTTTATTAATTTAAATGTTTTGATTTTGATTAATATTTTTTTCACCCTTTCTTAGCATCGAACTTCCTTGTGTAGAGAGAGACTGAGTATTGTAAATTGAGGAGCAACTATGTCCGCTGGATCATAAGATTGAAAAAAATCGTGCTAAAAAATCTTCGATTTGGGGCGTTCGGATGAGGAACTGTGTCTATAAGGCTCCCGAGGCTGAACAAAATCACTCCCATTAACAACAGATGCATTTTGATATGTTGCATCCATCAACAACACATGCGGGAATGCTCGCAATCGATCTAGCGAGCCAGGATGTGCGAAAAACAAATCTTAGAGCTCATTGGTTGTATGGTTTGCCCGATAATCGAAAAAGTATTCATGGTCGTTGAGGAATGAGAACACAACTTGCATCTGTGATTGACCCAATCTCTTAGCGGTCTTGTGCTTCTTGCATGCATTGTATATGGTTCTGATGGTGCTGACGTTGTTTGGATCTCACTTTTTCAACTCCGCCAATATGCTCTATAACTTTGCATTTTGCGTAGACATGTCAACCATAATTTGAATTTCAGATTCAGAAAGCCGATTGGGGTATGGATGTCCCTCCATATATGATGCAGGATCGTGATTATGCTCCGCACACACCACCTCCACCATCCAATCATTGTCTAGCTTCATTTTCCTCCCTCTCAATTTGAACGGACATTCTATTTTTTTTGTGTCAGTCTACTTTGTTGAGGGTTTCTTGCTTTGGTAATTGCCACCGTGATCACATTTGAATTGTAATATGTGTTTTTTACTGAACCCACCAAGATCTTATCTATAAATGACGATGATATATCTCAATTTACGTCCGGTTTGTTGAACCCAATCGATCAACGATTGTCATGATTTGAACACCTGATAATGTGTTAGTTCTTATTAGAAATTTACTAATATTCATTCAACATAACAAAAGAACTCATATTTTGATTGACTAAAACATTATACCATATCAGTTTCAAATTCACGTCTATCTTCAACTTTGATATTATCTGTGTAATATCCCGAACTTCATTTCTTTTAGAAATTAGGTATGACAAACACCTGTTGAGTATGTATATATATATATATAATCATTAGAAATTAATACCAAGTGATTTGGGGGTGTACGAGTTGTTTTAAAATGGAAATTTTTGACTACAGAGGAAACCGTCCGGATGGTTTTTAAAAACTGTCCGAACAGATATAGAAGAAAACAGAACAGGGAGATTTTTAGGCATAGGTGTCCAGACACCTATAAAGGTGTCCGCACACCTCCCTAAATCTGCACCCCGAAATTGGTTTAAAACACTCATTTTCGCGATTTCTTTCAAAATACCCGACCTAAACAAACCCTAAACCTCATTTTCTCTCAAATTTCCTCCCTCCCATCAATCTAAGATCATCAACCAAGGTAAGATTACCCTCTTTCAAGTTGTTTCAAGTTTGATTCCTAACTTCTCTCTCTAGCTTACATATTCTTAAATCTCTCTCTTTGTTCTAATCTTTCAAGGTTTGAACCCAAACTCAAATCCATGGGTTCCTACATCATTTGAGGCATAAAGGAAGCTTGAATCCCTTCCCTCTACTTGTTTCTACAACCTTGGTAAGTTTCTTAAACCTAAAAAAAACCAGTATTTAAAGATTGAGTGATTTGGGATTCTAGGGTTTCATGGGTTTTGTAGATTTGGGGAAATTCTTTAAATTAGATTAAATTAGTGATCTAATAGGTTGATTTAGACTTGTTTATGGTTGTATTGCTAGATTTTATTGTGGATTGGAGTAGCAAGCTTGAGTAGGTGAAGTTCAAGAATTTGGGAAGTTTTGGGTAAGAGAAGGTAATGAGTTCTTGATTTATTGGATTAATTTGTGTTAGATATGTGCAATTGAAGTTGTTGTATATTGATTGGAGGATGGGTTTATCGAATAATAGGTTGGTTGAGGCCGGGAAAAGTCGAGGTTGAGTATTGATTTACATAGCTAATTTTTGGAGTGCGAGCTAGGGAAATTCCACCCTTTGTCATTCTCTTGAATGTGTATTCCTATTGAGAATATTTATCCTTTCCCATTGTTCATTATGATGCGTTCTCGCCTTAATTTGTGCCTAAGGGAGAATAACCCCACTTTGTGATATTTTTATTGTATGATTTGAATTATATTGCATACCTTACGTGTTCAATCTTCCATTGAGCATGAATTACTCTTGAACATGCATCATGTAGTAGTATATGTAGGTTGTAGGTTTACCCTATTGCATAACCATGTTGGACATGCATTGTAATTGCATGGAAGATGTCGGGTATGGACCCGTATATCTCCTAGTTGTGATTGATGTGAAATGTGGAATGCCGTTGGGCTGTTCAGGGTTCCCATGACTACGGGAATGCCGGTGGGCCGGATCAGGATTCCATATGTGCTTGAAACACCATGCGATGATGCCGTTGGGCTGTTCAGGGTCCCGATATGTGTAGGGATGCCGGTGGACCAAGTTAGGATCTCGTATGGTGTGGTTATCTACTTGTGTTTGGTGTACATGATGTTAGCTATCATATTGTTGCATTTGTGCATTCTTTAATATTTCAGCCTTATATTATTCACTTACTTTTTATTATTCCTTACTGGGCCTTTCGCTCACCCTTTTTCTTTCTCCTATTCCCTCCTCGCAGGTGAGTTTAGTTCCGGTACCAGGGTAGCAGATCAGGAGGAGGGTGCGTGACATGGATGGACCCCTGGAGAGTGATAGGATTAGATAGTTCTAACGTTGATATATGTTATTACTATTTTGGTCGTATCTATATTTCTTAGTTGGGACGTTGTGTGATATCCCCATTCTTGACTATGGGATGGACGGTAGGGAGGGTACTCCGTGTGATCGGGACTCCCGAACAGGGTTTGTGGACTTTGTGTCCTAATGACTTCTTATATTTGCTAGATTGCTATTTGTGCTGGATGTTGATTATATACATTGTTGTGTGGAGAAATTATGTGTGACTGTTAGGTGGCCTGAGGCCCTGCTTAGATGTGAAATTGATTGATGATATGACATGCTAGGAGGCCCGAGGCCCTGCTTAGACTTGAGAATTTAACTGTGTTATGAATTGTTAGATGGCCGGAGGCCCTACCTAGGTTGTGAATATATTTGTGATTTTGCTGCGTGTTTACTCCAGGTTAGCATCCTCTGTAATACGGGGAGGTGCTGTCGAAATTTCTAAGTGATCTAATGATTGAATTAATTAGGAGCTTGATTAAGAGGATACCAAAAGTAACGCATCCTGGGTTGGGGCATTACAATCTGCCATCTCGTCTGCATGTTCGTCTTCTTGCTTTATTCCGACTGAGATAAAATCACCTTATCAACAATATAATTTACACTGAGTATGCGTAGAAAAACACTAAATAAAAAATATTTACTTGAAATACAGTAAATAAAAAATATTTACTTAAAAATATTAAATCGTATTTGTATTTACATGTTCATTTGAACTGTTTGGCAAGTGGTAGTCGAAAAGATCGCTCAAGTAATCCATATCCACAATAGATCTCGGTTGCACTTCTTTCGGATGTTGGTGAGGCTCTATAAGTTGTTGTTGTCACTTCTTTTAGTTCAATTCTTTACTGATTGATATATACATAGAAAGAAAGAGATATATATATAGATGGATATGAGAGAGAGGAGAGATTGCCAAGATTCTCAGCATGCTCATGAATAGTATAAATCAGGGTTTAGGGTTTAGGCATGCTCATAAAGATGGTGGGGACTCTTGTATCACATGCAAAATGTGACAACGGCTTTGCTTTGAGAATCTTGGCATGCCCACGACGGCAAGAGTACAAAAGCACATGCAAAATATATGATTGATTGATAAGATGGGATAGATAGGTTATAAGGGGGTTTGAATAGTGCAACATTTTACGAATATATTTTGTTTGTCCAATCACATCAATAAAATACGTCTGCGATTTGTTGGCCCCAATAAAAATTGCTCTTAGATACTACTTCTCTTCATTCAAAATCAAAATAATACTAATTAATTAATTAAATAAAATAAAGAAAATTAGCCGGCTGACATGTTCTTGTTTTCTGTTTTGGAGCAGAGACTAGAAAGAGGGGCAACCACAACGACGACTCCTATAACCCCTAAACACTCTCTCTCTAACACACAAACGAATCGTCCAACAAATTAAGAAGATCAAACTCCCACACATATACATACACATTTTTATATACATATTACAATTTCCAGACTCTCTCTCTTCCTGTCTATATATGCATCTGTGTGTCGTGCTCTGATTTGTGCTGTGCCCTAGATCTTGAATAGAAGCTACGATTTTCAGATCCTGAAGACTTTCGTCCATTAGCGATCTGCGTTCGAGCTCCAACCAGCTCGGCTGATTCCCAGGTTTGATTCTTTGATTTACTGTTTGTGGAAATTTGTTACCAACTCTAATTTGGCGTTATTGATTGGTTTTGTGCCGTGCGAGAAATGATTGTGTTAATCTATATAAATACATTCACGTTTTCAGTTCTCTCTGTCAATGCTTACGTTTCTTTTCTTTTGTTTTCTGGCAAACCAAACGGGGGAGGGATGTGGGAGGATTTCCTTTATTTAGGCTGACTAGTGTGAAACGGCGTTTCCACATTGGATTTGTAATTCAATTTGACAAAAAGGCTTGGTTGCATGAGGCAGGTTGGGTTGGTTTGACTTTTCTTGGATTTCGGTTTAGGAGTTGAACGAATCCAAGAACTTTCTGTTTACGCATTCTATTATATAATTTTGGTTTACTAAATTATTTGTATATTCCTCTTCTATGGTTTGTTGGATTGCCTGCAAAAGGATACAGTGTTAGGATCTTTGCTCCCAGCAAAAAGGTTGGGAGTGGTGAAAAAGAATCTTGGACGTCGGATGCTTTCTGTTTGGTTTATAAGTTATTTAAACTAGTTCTATTTCTGATGCTTTCTGGTTATAATTCTCATCTTTCCCTTTGCTGACCAATATTTTTGGGAAATTCATAGCATTGCCTAATGGATGTTTTGGATGTTGCGTATGTTGGTTTGCCCTTTTTAAGGGGAATTGAGGAGTTACTTACAGTTTCAAGCGGTTATGGGTAGCAATGTGCAATAGAATTGGATTGTCTGAATTTCAGTGGTCCAATGTTACATTCTTGTAAGAGAAATGCCGTTGCAAAAAACTTGAAAAAAGTTTTTTTAGAGTTTGTTCAGTTTTCAAATGTATATCTTTTCAGTTTAGCATTTCTCCCATATAATCTTTGTTGAATGATTATTTTTTCAAAACGCATTAATGGCACTTACTTGGTCCTCTAATGAATTTGCAAATTCTTTCTTGTGGCAGATATTCCCATATCAGTCAATTAAAATAACTTTCGTGGGTATTAGTGGAGTGTAAGAATTTTATGGCGGTGGAGTTAACAGAAGAGGAGAGCATTAGTTTGAGATAAAGCAGTTGACTGTTATGCATTTTTACTAGATGAAGACAGATAAGGTGTGGCGGCTGGGCATGGGTGACATGCAGGTCTTACCTGGGCCTCGCCACCGCCCTCCGTTGAAGAGGCCAATTTGGATTATTGTCTTGGTTTCATTGGTCAGCTTATTTCTTGTTTGTGCTTATATATATCCTCCACAAAGTAGGACTGGCTGTTACGTATTTTCTTCTAGAAGTTGCAATGTCATTTCTGATTGGCTTCCGCCTGCTCCTGCGAGGGAATATACTGATGATGAGCTCGCATCTCGTATTGTGATTAGGGAAATTTTAAGTATGCCTCCTGTTCAATCCAAAAATGCTAAAATTGCATTCATGTTCTTGAGCACTGGGTCATTACATTTTGAGAAGCTCTGGGATAAGTTTTTCCATGTAAGTCTGTTTCTTTTTTCTTTTACACACTTATTATTCCGATATGTTATTCTTCAATTTCAATATGAATTATCTTCTGCCTTATTCTAATAAATGCATGGAAGAAAGCTGTGTCTCTATTCTTTAACAAGGCAGAATGAAGATTCTTCATAGACATTTTTTGTAAAGTTGGCTTATGTATGCTTGTAGTTTTTACAGCTTCCCTTTGTTTGTGCGCCATGCCGCCTACTTCTTTGAAACTTTGGGGCTCTGGTATCTATATATTGTTGATCCTAGTTGTGTTTGGCAGTTATATGATTTAAAATTTTTAGTTTTTTAATATTCTATCGTAGCAAATCATGGCGACTCTTTGTTTCCTTGAGGAAATAAATGAAATTATTTTATTTTACAAATTGAAACTGTAATCCCGTAGCTTACCTTATTTGATTGCTTCTTGCAACTTACTGTTTTGATCATCTTGCTTGTTTGTTCTCTGGGATAATGTGAATAGTCTAGAATGGTTGCGCTATGCATTTATGTTTTAGTATCTGGCACTTTTGACACACTTTATTGAGTTGACACCTGAATAAATTGCTCAACTAAGTGTGAAAGCTGCATCTTGATCATTACTGGTTTTTGAGCGTATGCAAAGTGAATATTTTTTTAGTAAGGATGAGTAAATCTCATTTGGATGTTCTGTAGATAAATATTGATGCTTAAAACATTCCCACACTGCTAACCACATCGTTTGAGAGCACTTGGGAAGTATGTTATGAGATAATTCAGTTCACCAGCCTGTTTAGATTTTGAGGCAAAGGGTAGGTTCTGGGTATTAAACTTTACTGCGGCATTCCTATGTTGATTGTTAAATAAAATTGAGATATGGATTAGGGGCAACCAGACCAGAATGGGATATATAGATTAAGGTTATGCTGGCAGCCATCAAATGGATGTCTCAATTCTTTTTTGAAGATTTTGTTCAGTGCTCTCTTATGATAGTTTTAGTAGGTAGTTAATGGCGGAACTATTCAATTCATAAACTATCATAAAATCTTGCTTCATAATGAGGTTGTTCAGAAGCCATGCATGTCTTCTTGCGGGAGGGAAATTAAGGAAAGCTAAGTTCATATGCGAGCAGTTCGGTGTAATATTAACTTCATTAAACCTATGCTGCAGACAAACACCAATACCCATCTTGATTTTATTTTGGCTGCGTTCTCCACCTCCTTCTTGGTCTCTCTGGCCCTCATGAGATGGGGCCCAATTTTAGTGACTTTGGCCATTGGGTTTTGATTTATGTGTGATTGTGTAGTCAGATGGCTCAAAAGGGAGGGCTTTTTTTTTTCAAGAGAAATATAATGTGGAATCTCTCCAAGGTTGGGCTACTTTGGACATGTAAACTAAACTTCAGATACTGTCAGTTGCCTGCAAACCACTACTATCTTTTTAAATTCAAGATATGATAGGCGTTATTTGAACTCATTAGGTTCGAGTTTAGGCTGATTCTAGACTCTAATATCCCATTCCCTTTCGACTGGGCTACCCTGTTCTATTTAAAGGGGACATCAAACCTGGGGACATCAAACCTGGGAACATTGTGGAGCAGGTAATTATGAAGTTGGATGTTGTTAGCCCTTTAGAAATGACCTCTCTAGGAGGTTTAACACAGTATTGGGTTACCATACATCAGAGGTGTTATCAGCTGCTTGTGTTAGGGAAACATAATTCTGCATGAGATAGGTACTTATTGATTTCTTTTTTTAATCCAAAGTGAAGTGGGAGTTGATTAAAACTTTGGATAAATATTCATATACTAAGCGGAAAGCTATGTATCATATTCTGCATCTTCCATAAATTTGTGGCACATTCAGCTAGAGCAAGAGCTGGCATGGGCATGTCTCAAGAAATGAACGGAGAAAACAAATACACGTGATAGATTCCTGGTGATGTTCTCATAGACTCATATAGTCGATCCCAAACTTTTGGGATAAAGGCTCGGTTGATGATGATGATAATGCAGCTTGAGTCAGGGATGATACTTTCCCACAGTTTGTAGCCTTGTACAAAATATGACAAATTCCATATTTTGGTCACTGTCAATGTAAAGTTCTCATTGCAACCTAGAGGTTACAGGCTTAGAATCCTGGAAATAACCTCTCTTTGGGTTCAGGCAGTGTACATCTTTCCTTCCCCAACTCAGCTCCACTATGAGCGTCTTTTGCACATGAATTTGTTTGTTGATTAGTGATGATGAATCATAAAACCATTGTTGAATTAGAAAGAAAACCACAAATATTAAACACTCTGTGGGATTACTTTACACCTAAGAGAGTGGTATCTGTAGCTCGAGTTGGGGTAAAATAATTTGGGTGGAAAACAGGTAGATGATGCGTAGTTTGTGCACAGTCGAAGAGAGTTAATTGGCAGTTTTGGATAGTTTTGGCTCAAGCTGATGATTTTCTATTTTGTTTCTGTGATTCTACAAATTCCAACACCATGTGTTTTTTTTTTCCTTCTTTCTTTTTATATGATGCATTGTGGTATTATCTCCTCAAATTTGACTTTGTAAGCTGCTTAATATAGCGAATACCACATTTTCATGGCTTTTCTTTAATAATCTATTTATTACTTCCATTCAAAGAAACAAGGGGAAAGAGAGATGAAAGCTTTCTCTCCTTTTCTTTTCCTTCTTGTAAATATGTGCTTTGAAAGTATTGGTCATGGATACTCTGACGACAATGCTTGTGTCTCCAGTCCACTGATTATTATCTTGCACATCAAGGGCTATTTATGACAATAAATGTTAAGCTGTAGAAGATATAAAAATTATATTCATGGCTAGTAATGTAGATTAGTGCATGGCACAAGTGCCTGAGGTGTGCGTTGTAGATTGCACATGAATTCATGAGATTTCCATTTTTGTGGTGCAGAAATCATATCCTGGGCTGAACTTAATTCATTGTATCTGTTTGAACAGGGACATGAGGGAAGATTTTCTGTTTATGTGCATGCATCAAAGGAAAAACCTGTGCATGTGAGCCGCTACTTCATTAATCGAGATATACGCAGTGAGCAGGTTCGGAAGTGTTCTCCCGTTTATGGTTCTTATATTTTACTTGCAATTGGTTTTCCTAGAAGGGTGATCTTTGTCCCTTGGAAGATATGTGTTTAGAAGGGGAAAGATATTCAATATTTTGATTAGCTATTGATGGAAGGATTCATCATCCCCTACCAACTCATCCACCCCTGGATGGTTATCCTTTTATTTGCATTTTTTGTATCAGTAGTTATCTAAGTCAATTCTGTGGGATGATTTAATACTCAGGTTGTCTGGGGAACAATTACTATGATTGATGCAGAGAGGCGACTGCTGGCAAATGCTCTTAAAGATCCTGATAACCAACACTTTGTTTTACTCTCTGATAGGTACTTAAACCATCCCATACTTTGCTGCTTTTATTTGTGTTCTTAAAATTGAATTTGGCAACTTGCTGATATCAGTTTTCTAATTGGTCACTCTGGCCTGTTGCAGTTGTGTACCATTGCATAGTTTTGACTATGTGTACAACTATCTGATGTACTCAAATATCAGCTTCGTTGACAGGTAAAAACACTTTCCGTATTTGATAAACAATTTTCTATTTATCTTTGTTAAGTTATTTAGCTTGAGTATCAAATACTGTGTTTCGCAAAATACTTGTGTTGTAAATTTGGTTTTATTGCCAAACCTATGTTCCTTATTTATTTGCAATTTCTTTTCTCCTCAGCTTTGTGGATCCAGGTCCTCATGGGAATGGCAGGTACACGGAGCATATGCTACCTGAAATTGAGTTGAAAGACTTTAGAAAGGGTGCACAGGTATTTTTCAATATGTTTCAGTGGTGATACTGGATAGAGACGACGAGTGTAGAATCTGTAGATACGTCAAAAATCTATCAGATTTATTTTCAATTTCTTTCCTTATCTTATTGTCTCAATTATTTGATTCTACAGTGGTTCACAATGAAGCGGCAGCATGCGCTGATAGTTGTCACTGACAGTCTTTACTACTCAAGATTCAGGGAGTATTGCAAGGTATTTTTGTTCAACGTATATTTGGTATACAGACATTGTTCTTTTGTGTATGTGTGTTCTTTGTCAAGATCCAATACGTTTCTTCTTTATTTTTGGTGCTAGATGAATATATATATGTTTGTCCAGTAATCTCTTTCCTGATATCTCTCAACTGTTAATTGTCATTATCAGAACCTAAATTCCAAAGATTTGAGGTGGCTACTTGAATTTTTATTCCAAACTAGTTAGACTCCTACATGTGGATTCTCCTTCTTCAATCAATCTTAGTCTTAGTTGCAGTATCCTCCTATCCTTTTGTGTCCAAAGTTATAGGTTCTTAAATATGTTTACTTACATCTAGCTCTCCAGCTGTTTACTTAATCTCTGGGAGCATTTACAAGGGCTTCTGCACTCTTGTTTCTTTATCATCCATTGTTCCTACTGGTACTTTTGTGGACATCTACAGGAAAATTTAACAAGCAAGATTTAAACATAACTTAGTCTGTGGATTTAACTGAAGAGAGAGCTTATTTAAATCCTTGAGTTGGATTAGGAATTGTTTTAAACTTAAAACGCATAAAATAAATCTTCGTTGTCATGTCCTCAATTTATTGTTTCAAAGCCACTATTGTTAACTCGACAGACTGCCTTAAGGAAAATTCAAAATATCCTGTGCATATACCTTGAAGAGCAGTGGAGAAAATGGTCATTTGCTGTAACTTTATTGAATTTTGTTTTATGTTATGGAATGTTATTATATAGCGCATGAGCTGATTACTGATATATTGCAATTCGGGTTAACCATGTAGTTCTGCTCCATGTCTTTCTCAAATTTTAGTACTATGGTCAGCACTCAGCAGTGATTTGTTTTATTGTATAAAATAACTGACCTGCAGATTTTTCTTACTTATATTCTTGTATTATCTGTTAAGTGAAGTTTGTGGATGTGATTTTGCACATCAACTGTTAACATTGTTATTCTTGATTATTACAGCCAGGTTTGGAGGGGAAAAATTGCATTGCTGATGAGCATTACTTGCCGACTTTCTTCCATGTGCGGTTTCTTCTCAATTTCAAACATGATAGCCTTCTTCCCTTACTCTTAATGGGTTTTCTCGACTAGTTACCTTTTGTATTTTTCTTCAGATGCTCGATCCAGGTGGAATTGCCAACTGGTCAGTGACACATGTTGATTGGTCTGAGAGAAAGTGGCATCCCAAATCATACAAGGCTCACGATGTTACTTATGATCTCCTGAAGAATATCACGGTATGCATCTTTTTGCCTCTATTATATGTTTATATTTTGTTTACATATATCTTGTCGTGGTGCATATTACATTGCGTAATGATTCTATGATCAATTTTAGTGACGCTTTGATTGTTTTATCTTTCTGCAGTCAATAGATCAAAGTGTACATGTCACAAGTGACAAAAAGGTATAGATTTTAGAGCTATCTTTTATTTGGACTTTAGACGTAAATAATGCCAGTAACTCTAAGCATAAATTTACTGTGCTTGCTTCCAGAGAGAAACGACAGTTAAACCTTGCTTATGGAATGGCATCCAGCGACCATGCTACTTGTTTGCTAGGAAGTTCTACCCAGGAACGATTGATAATTTGTTGCACTTTTTCTCCAACTACACGACAATTTGAACAGAGATTCTTTACTCTAAAATTCTTTGGTCGAATCAGCAGTTTTTTCGACTCCATCAGCCCTCATCTCATCTCATATCTTACGAGGTTGTGAATTGATGTAATATTGAAGACCGAACTGTTCCCTGGCCGTGGTTATTGTGTTAAAGTGCAAAATAGGAGAGCAGATGGTGTCAATCAGGGTTGCAGGTCAACGATTGAATTGTCAACGGGACTTCCTTCGGTTGGGAGGGGTGGGATAATTTAGGTGTTCATTTTTCCCCCCTCAATTTTCCACTACATGTTCTATTTTCAGGACAGAACTTTATTGGAGGGAAATCCATTTTGGTGCATTTGATCATTGATCCTTGTAAAAGTTGTGCCTTGAGCATTGTACAAGGACGTGCTGTAGGCGTAACTCATTACCTTCTGGGTGGAATAGCCACAACATAGGCGTTCTTCTTAGCAAGAATTATTGCAGTAGGATAACGGCTAGGAGGATTTGAAAGGCATTATGGCATTAAGATTTCCAAGGTTTAGCCAAGGATCAGCTCAGGACCTCACTACTCAAGGTTGAACCATTCATTTATAATATAAAATAAATTAATATATTTAAATACTATCAACAA
Source organism: Tripterygium wilfordii (assembly GCF_013401445.1). Taxonomy (NCBI): domain Eukaryota; kingdom Viridiplantae; phylum Streptophyta; class Magnoliopsida; order Celastrales; family Celastraceae; genus Tripterygium; species Tripterygium wilfordii. Next base: position 5,902,178 of record NC_052254.1, on the reverse strand, counting down.
GGGTCTGTTGGATCAACGAGTGGTGATTTGGTCAGTAATCAATCAATTGAGTTAGGCATATGTGTGTCAAATGTTCGATTTCAATGAGAAATAAATTTCTCAATGATATTTCAAAAAAAAAAAAAAAAAAACAAGAGTCCGTTGGCCTTTTGTGTTCAAGATAAAAAAACAAATAGTGGGAAAGGAAAGGCTAAGTGGGGTTTGATTTTTGGTGATTTGTAGCAGTAAGAGATGAGCGAACGTCCAATCCAATTACTCATTTTGGGTACACAGTTTTTCTATTTCAAGTAAAAACCTATTTTAGGTTATTAGTTTTGTAAATACCCTTCCAACCACATATCCCATTTTAACATCATATCAAATATTTTAATGAGATTTTTGGAGGTCGGTACACTAGATTGTATTTAATTGTAAAAAGGTGTAACCAGTAAAACGTCCTTTTAAAAAAATACAATGGGGATCAGCTTTTACCAAAATAACCTCAAATTTATTTTCTCTCTCCACGAACTGCAATACAATAGTGATGCTTTTAAACAGAAGATCAAATTTAGTGTTCAATTTATATCTTTTGCTCATAAAATGATGATACAAATGTTGGAATGTAAATTTGATTGCATTACATGTCTTTCTGGTTCAATTGTATCATTTTAGTGGATTTTTTGTGTTGATGATACTATAGTGATACATCTCTGCAGCTGTAAATGTTTTTCCAGAACGAGCAAGAGAGGTACAAACCAAGAAAAGAAAACCAAGAAAGGAAAAGCAATTAGGAAGATGAAGTATGCATACTGGTGCAATTGTATCATTTTCATGGATTTTTGGTGTTGGTGATACTATAGTGATACTATTGTGATACATCTCTGCAGTTGTAAATGTTTTTCCAGAACGAGCAAGGGAGGTAACCAAGAAAATAAAATCAAGAAAGGAAAATTAATTAGGAAGAGGAAGTATGCATACTGATTCAATTATATCATTTTAGTGGATTTTTGGTGTTGGTGATACTATAGTGATACATCGCTGCAACTGTAAATATTTTTCTAGAACGAGCAAGAGAGGTACAAACCAGACAGAGCGAGAAAGGAGAGAAGAGAGAACGAAGCACAACCTAGATTGAGTAACGAAGCATAGTCCAAATCTGCCAAAAACGAAGACAATAGCAACTCGACGCAGTCCAGATCGAGCAATGTCACAATTTGCACATAGGCCAACACCAATCTCAGCATAGTAACTAACAGTTTCCTTGCAATTATTTTCAGAATTAACTGCCTCCTGTTGGTGTAAATTCGTAAGTATACGAAATCGCACAAGTAATACGGAGAGAGTAGATTATCATCCCACAGAGATTTTGATAATTTAATTCAATATTAATGAAAACTACAATTATGCTAAAATAGAGAAGCGAATTAGGTTGGATTTGGTTTGTTGTAAACTAAAAAGTATTAAAAAGTGATTAACGACTAAATTAAGCGAGTAAGCAATAACAAGATTAAACTAAAGAATGAAAAGTACTAGGGTACCTAATTTCATCGTCTCTTATCCGATTCAACTCTCTTGGCTCTTTAATATCCTAAATAACTACCTCATTGTTGACAATCGGTCTTCCTATCCTATTCGATGCTCCATTCTTGGTTACACTAAAAGTGCCTATACCCCTAACCCCTGTTATTCCTAACAATCGGGCTCAAGAGACAAAGACTCATTAAGATTCGTGGATTAATCGTGTAGTGATTGCATAGGTCATATGCCTTTATATTCCTATGGTTCATGCAACCTATGATGTCTATGGGAAGAGGCAAATCCTAGATATCTCCTTCCAGTCTCAATCTAGGCAACAAATCAATTGAATGATGACCAAACATCCAAAAGTATTAGGCACACCCATAAACAATCATCAATAAATAGAAATCAAGAGAAATTAAAGGCAAGTTTATTGAATCATCAAAGTTAGGTTACATTAGGACAAGAGAATCTAGCCATTCATGGAGTCAAGATACATAATAATAGAATGAAAATAAACCATAAAAACCAGGATAAAAGAGGAGAGAAGAAACCCTTTCTTCTCCAAGCTTCAATGGCTTCCTCCTTGAGAGCTCCAAAACCCTAGCCTCCAAGATCAATCCAAGTGGGAGAGAGAATCTCCTTAAAACCCTAAAAAATACCCTTTTATACCTACTTAAACTCCTATGTCGTTTCTCTAACAAGTTTGAGTCATTTTGACTCAAACCCGCTTGAATTCAGAACTTTTTTTCACAAAATTTGTTGTGCTGTGAATAGTAACTCCGATCAATCGGAAATACAATATGGAATTTGAGCTTTACATGTGTCGATCAATCGTAATCCAATCTCGATAAATCAGAATTTGGCTCTGTCTCTAAAAGTGACTGATTCTGACTCGATTTTGCTCTATTTCTTCGATGCATGTCTCGAACATATGAAATGTACACAAATGAAATACTTAGGCAACATCAATCCTCAACTCACTCAAAATGACAAGAAAATGCATCTAAAGGGGTACCTAATATATGTAAATTCTAGGCACAACACTTCCCTATTGCGGTTGAAAACAGCAACTCCCACATCCCTGTTAGCCAGAGTAGTTAGAGGACTTTCAACTGACGTAGTAACCACCAAATTAACCCCTCCCTGTCTAGGATCTAGTACGACAGACGGGGTCGTGGTTGCCGGATTTTTTGATTGTCGTGAATTAACCACAGGTCCCATACTGTTCCACCATGGCATATATAGAATTTTTAAATCTCTATATAACACAATTTCGGTAGTTGAAAATACCTAGAATTTTTAAATCTCTATCGTTGGTTTAATCCTACTGCTTAGATTGGTTGGGTGGGGTTGAGGGTTTTTGAGAAGCGTGTTACTTCATTCTCTGCCATAGGATTGCAACGATTGGAAACGGAAATCGGAGTTTCTTCAATGAGTTTCGCGTGAACGGGAAAGGAAGAGAGAGAAATCTGATTTTTATTTTATTTTTTGTAGAGAACCAAGTAAAATGAAAAAGTTTCACCTAAACTAGCTTTTTATCCTTGGGTTGGACTTGCTCTTAGAAGAGGCTGGTGTTGGAGGTTGTTTGGACTTCCATATTTGCTGATCTTTTGCGCTTTGGCTAGTTTGCGGTATTTTGATAGCAAAGTACTGGCATGATAGTTGGTTTGAGATTTTTGCGATATAGGTAAAAGGTTTCCTTGTGAATATTTTTCAAATATTCTATATTCATAGAAAGTTATTGTTTTCCTTAATTTACCAGATCTTGTTCATGAAGATCATACGCTAACCCTAACCCTTATGGGGACTGAAAAGCTCATTTTTGAGGTCAATGATGAGGGTGAAACAACAATTGAAAAATGTGGTTTTTCGGTGCGAGTAGGACAATGTTGGTTTCTTTAGACAACCTAGTGGAACACGTGGTTTAGGGCCTAAGGCTTCATTTGGGACTCCATATATGATAATATAATATTACTATCCAATGTATAATTTAATCTTATTCAATGGTTGGAAAGAATATGATATTATGCTTGTATAATATAATTATTATACAATACAATGTTTGATTTGTTGTTAGACAATGATAGTATAAGATTTGTGGTAATATGTTTGAATTGCCCCAATTAAAATAAGAATAATGTTTATGGCAATTTAATGATAAAAAACCAAATGTCATCCTTGCATAATATAATTACCAATAATTTAATACATATAAAACTCATCAATATCCACCTAGATGCTTATAATATAGCAAAATAGCTCGAAAAATATCCAAAATGAATGGCATTGCACCAAATATAAGAGCAAATAAGTCTATCGAATACTAGTATAAACATAAGAATAAAATATTAGTATAAGCAAATAATAGCAAATAAGTCTATCAAATATTAGTATAAGCACAAGAATAAAATATTGCTAGTCAAACAACCTCCTAACAATGGTCATCTTCACTCCATCATAAGAGCCCCAAAATAATTGTAGCGTGGCATTGTCACGGAGCAACTAGATCTCTGCATCGACACATTCATCTTCATTGAAACTAAACTAAGTCGAGCTAACTCACTTGTAACATTCCTTTGGTCCTCCCTAATTGCCATCCCATGACCCAATTGATTAGCAGCATGCCTAAATTCCTCATTTGATTGCTTTAGGACTTCCACCATTGAAGCTCCAAGCTCCAAAATAGAAACAATCATTCCATCACCAAATCTTGCTTTTTTCCTTTCACGAGTTTTGGCACTACCTAACTCATGAGTTTGTTGAGTTTGAGTAACATAAACTTCTACTTTAGCTGCCTCCACACAAATAGTATTATATATCTTGCTCTAGTTCTTCTTGCCTATCAATTTCATTCACTACATCTGCAGCTTCCTCAGCTCCACCACCATTGGCTCTATCCCTTCCAAAAATGTCTCCAAGTCTGTCATATAGAGGAAAATATATGTTCCTCATTTTCTTAGCTGCAGGCTCTCTACACTAATCAATAAACACAATTAACACATGAATCATAGAAAGTAATGAGCAGATTATTAAAATATTACCTTGCAATAAGCTTTCCAAACATCTTTATTGTCTACCACAACTATCTTCAGCTGGTCATTCCATCCAAATCCACTCATATTCATTGCATCATTGACAATATTATACTTCTTCTTCAACCTTCTAATAGCCGATTCACTAGTGCACTCTCTTCATCATCCTTCCATTCTCTACAATCCCTTTTCTCTTTAGTAGATTGAGATTTTTGAGTAGGATTTATCCCTACAAGTCAAACAAATGGTACATAGAAAACAACCAATGCATATCCGGAACTTTTACAAACACCCGATAAAGTTATATTATACGATCTGCATCGTATAAGGACCACTTTTGTATAAAGTTATATTATCCTAAAATTTTTAAAAATTATCCAAACACTTGATAACTTCATTAGAGGATAATTTTATACTAGACGAAGTCTTATCCTCCCATCCAAACAGATCCCTAAAAGTATTTCATTAGTTACGATAATGGGCTCTAGATTGTTTTACTGTGTTGGTAGCATAAGAGACCCTAAGTATAGTTTAACATACGATCTTAGATTTGTATGATCTCAGATCTAACAAGATGAATACTAATAAACATAAGAATAAAAATAAGAAAATGAAGAAGATGATTGTGAAGGTGCGATGGTGGTGGAGGAGTGACGGTGGTGATAGCGGCGGATGGTGGTGGTGGTGGAGATGGAGGCGGACGGTGACAGTGGTGGAGATGGAAGCAAACATGGAGATAGAGAGTAGGTGTCTTAGATTTAGGTATTTTTTTAGGGACAATGCTAGAAACCCCCAAAATATGATCTCCAAAAGTCTCCCAAATCTATGTGACATTAAAATGACCATTGATTAAAAACACATATATAGGACCCACTTCACATCCAACGCTCCACATTAAATAGGAGACTTTTGGGGGTCACTTTTTGGGAGTCTCAAGCATTATCCTTTTTTTAGATTCATGCCTATTTAAGAAGAATGACAAAAGTGAGATTATGTAATTATTAATTTTTAAAAGAGGTATTTATGTGGAAAAGTGGTACTTATATGGAAAAAAAATTTTAGTTTGACCTATGTGTCTAACATTTGTCAAGTGGGTATTAAAATGACATTTTCCGTTAAACATAAGGGCGAAGGCTTTAGTCTTGGGCTTCTTTGTATTGGTCCGGGCTCAATATTGTTTTCTTTGCATATCCTGTTAAGTTTACTTGGGTTTTCTTGGGCTTAGTTCGTTAAATTTACTTGGGCTTTCTTTACTACAGGCTTTTACTCTCTGAGTTGGTTTTCAATAATAATTTGTCTTACATGATCTTGTCAGATACTTTTAAATATATTCAGAAAAATTATGATAACCAACAAACAATTGAAAGAGATATAAAAGTAGATAATTAACACTTTATAAAGTTATACTATAAAATTTTACAAATAGGATAATATTGCATTTAATAAGATAAAACACAACACATTAAATCTCATTAATTATATAACCTCTTCTTGAAAAACTATTTCAAAAATAATATTGCATACAATTAAATCATTCTGGTACAAGATTGTCATCCAAAATACATATAGATATATAAGGTGATGTTATTATTCGTATTACTATACATGTATTTGTCTTTTTTTTTTCATTATTTATGTTTTAGTTTTATATTACTATTACATATATATGTTTTCATTTTTGTTGTTATTTCTTTCTTAGATAATAATTAATCAGTTGTCTAACGAAAATTAATGAGGAAGAAGTTAAGAATTTATAAAGCATATATAGTATAAGTTGCCCTTGTTTGGCTAAAAAATAAAAAATAAAAAAATAGAAGGGTTTAGTTGGCCTTTGTTATTTCTTTATGTTAACACATCGATATTAAATTAAAAAAAAAAAGAGGGATAATTATAATTCAAACTCACATGACAAGTCATTGAAACAATTAAAAAAAAAACACTTCCTTACTCTTCAAGAAGTTGACAATCAATCATCTGAAAATAAACTGCCTTTCCAATAAGGTCAAAGGCAACATTATAGTTTTGTTGAGCCATTATTCCAATGACACTCAAACCATTAGAACCATTAAGATCAGATCCTTTCACAGCCATGCAAAATCTACCTAAGCCATGCTCTATGAACATACTTCCAATCTCTAACCCTAACTCAGCTCCTCCCGCAAAGTGAAATGTAACCACCGGGAATCCTGAGAGATCCTTTTCGATGTCTCCCTCGTAGCATAATGCCTTTGGATCATCGTTATCGCTAACGCGTTCCAACTTCCCATCTAGCAAATTCTTCACTTGATCACTTAATGAGTCATATGCATCAGTAGAAAGGAAGGTGATTGTTGATCCTGAATCAATAATAACCCCGCCAGTACCGGACGGCGTCCTCTTGAAGACTTGTGGATCAATGTTGAGCATATTTTCTGCAATACTAATTCCTTGAAGTGTAACATAATACAAATTATTGAACAATTCCAGAGGAGTCGAAGCACCTTCGATTATTACTCCATCTCCTAGATTTAATTGGTTAAAACTATAATTAGGGTCTCTTATGCTACCAACACAGTAAGAAAATTTAGAGCCCAATTTTGAAACCAATGAAATACTATCAGGACTTAAACCAAGTGTTCCACTAGGTTGTCTAAACAAACCATCATTGTCATGTCCGCACCCAAAAACCATATCATCAATAGTTGTTTCACCCTCATCGTTGGTCTGAAAAGTCAGCTTCTCAGTGCCCATAATTCCAGCCGACTTTGTTCCATCTTTGTAGGCAAGGGAGAACTTACAATTGTTCAAAGAGTCACACTTGTCACTAGGAGAAACAGAACATGAAGGTGAGTTACATGACAAGTTCGCATAAGTAGATGACTTTGAAGGATCAAAAATTAGACTATGTTGATAAAAACAACTTATGCAAGGTTGGCATTGAACCCACATAAGATCGCTTGCTGTGTCTATTGTCAACAGCTGCGGAATCGGAGGCGTTCCGATGGAGAAATTGGCCATGAATTGAACTCCAGTCTCATCTGCAACCAAGCCTGCTCGAGCATCATCGCTAGCGGCAAAATATGAAGCTCTTGCTTCTAAGTAGGCTAGACGTTTCCTAGACTTCTGTATTGCATGTCTAAAACGATCCGCAGTGGTTGCAGTAGAGTTGTAGTATGGAGAGTATACAGAGTCATAGTGAATGAGTCTAGTACCCAATTTTTGAGGTTTCGTTGTGACAGCTAAAGTCGTGGTTAGGGATAGCAATGACAGACAGAGAAAGACATTGGGCCTCCAACTCATGATCGCCATCTTTGCTTCTTTTCTCTACCAAATCACTACTAACTAGAGGGGTTTTATAGAATACTAATGACTACTATGTTTCCCTAACTGTACATATGTTAGGGTTAGGTATGGAATAGCATATGATCTTCCTGAACAGAATCTGATAAACTAAGGAAATAATAATTTCTTTACGAATATAGAATATTAGAAAAGGATTCATAAGGAAACCTTTTACCCATATGAGTTGTCGGTAAAACTAAATCATTATGGTACAACATTATGATCCAAAATACATATAGAGATATATGGTGATGTTATTATTACTAATACTATACATGTATTTGTCTTTTTATTGTTATTGTTATTTCTATGTTTGTTTATTATTATTATTACTATTACATATGCATACCACCATTTTTGTTGATATTTCTAATTTAGATGATAATTAATCAGTTGTATAACTGGAATCAATAAGCAAGAAATTAAGGCATAGTATAAGTTTGCCTTGTTTAGCCCGGGAAAAAACACAAGGGCTTAGTTGGCCTTTTTTGCAAAGTATACGAGCCATTTTGGGAGTTATCCTATATATATACTAATTCTATTATAAAATTTGATTTTAAATAGTAATTGATGATTAATTTTGGAAGTTTAGGATTTGAAATAATAAAGAAAACAAACAAGAGTTAAATAACTCTATTTAATTTGGGGGTCTTTATCCATAAGGACAAAAACTAAAAGTTGTAATCATATAAGGACAACTTAAAAAAAACTTTTAGAAAAAAGGACAAAACCAATCAACATATAAAAATACCCTCCCTCCTTCTTCTTCCTCCTCATCCTTCCTTGCTCCACCATATCGGAAGTTGGTCATCCGTCCATCATTTTCAACAAGCCAACTATCGAAATGAAGCTCTAGGTTAGCCAGATCAAAGCCCAGTCATCACCCACAGTCGATTATCACTTGAGTCGCCGGAAAAGCTTTGTGAAATCACAGCCACCATTTGAAAAAGAGCTAGATCCGGCCAATTGGTCAATGCTAGCGACTATCAACTCCACGGATCAAGACGCATCACCTATGAGGTTTTATTGCTTTTTCGAACTCTTTTTTTTTTCCTTTTGAAATCACATCTGAATCTGCAGATATAATATCTGTCGGATCTGTTCTGATATGTTATCTGTTTAGATAACATTTCATTAAAGGCATATAACATTTTAACAAGACAAATAACATTTAGCAAGACAGATAACATTATGATATATATCAAATTAATCGAAACAGATAACATATCACCTGTAGTATGTAGATCCCAAAAAAACCACGAAAATCACCACAGAAAATGTTGAAAATAATGATGTGATGACAAATCAAAGGAAAACAACAAGATCTATAAGTCTCATTGTCAGTATGAGTAAATCTAGTTCGAATACAACAAAAATCAAGATGAAAAATCACTAAAAAATGGCATAGAACTCTCGAATAATTCATGAGGGGAGGAGAAGAAACTTCCAGCAGCGGAGACGAAGCTTCCGGCAGAGGTCAGAGATGAATCATGTGCAGGAGGCATGTGTCATGTTTGAGAATGAAGATGAAGGTATTTTAGACAATAAAACCATATATTTTAACTTTTTGTCTTTTTTGGAATATTAGTTCAAACTACATGGCCTTTATGGAATAAGACTTTTAATAGTGTCATTCTTGGAACAAAACTCTTTAATGAGGGACTAACCTTTAATTTTCCCTATAATTTGAAGGAGATGTTTGATAGGCTTCCTTCACTTTGGTGACTCTAATACGTCTTACATACCATAGATTCCTATTTTCTCGAGAGTTATGGAGATTTTCAATGATTTTTCAGTGCCCATCATTAAGCAATTCATTGAAATAATGTCTCCGCCTCTTGTTAATTTCTACGTCTTTCACCAATACTCTATCATATATATCCTTGATGCATTTTACATGATTTAGATCCCTAGTTTTCCTTTCACGTGTTTTAGCTAACCTATAAATATCTTTCTCTCCCTCTCTTGTATCTAACTTGTTATATAACTTGGTATATGTTTTATGATGTGCTTCTTCAATAATCTTCTTAGTTTCTTGTTTGGCCACTTTGTACGTTTCATAACTATTCTCGTCCTTCCATTTTGTAACTTCCTATAACATTCTCCTTAGTCCTAATCGCTCTTTTAACATCCTCATTCCATCACCTTGTTTGTTTGCCTTTAGGTATGGTGGGAGAACCCTTGCCCATTTCTCACCACATCTGGGTGACAATGCGAGGCATCGCTTACTGAGGACGCCCTAGAGATCCATTAGAAATGTCAGAAGGTTTGCATGAGTAGTGTCATTAAGATTAGTAGCTTGGAGGGTATCCTCAATAGTAATTTTTAGGTTTGAAAACATGGAATGGTATAGATAAGATTCAGGCTCTATGACACTGACATCTTTCAATAGCATCTTGACAACTATTATTTTATCCTTAGTAACGGTGGTGAGGTAGAAGAACCTGAAGCCCAGTACTTGAAGGCCTGGGAATAGAAACTGGAGTCCAGCTAATCAGCTTGGCTAAGAATCCTTGAATATCAGTATTTCTTGGTGTAGTAGTAGAGCGGGTGGCTTTCTTCTCTCTTTTTTTTTGCAAGAGGAATTTGTGAGGATTGAGAGTCACAGTCAATTTGCAAAATTTACAAACAAGAGATTACTCTCAAGGTTAGTTTCTGCAGATTGGTTTATCTAAAATAATCAAACTACCTTCTCAGGAGAATCGGGGATGGTGAAACCTTGGAGGACTGGTACGGCAAGGTTCTTTTTGCAAATCTTACCCGTTGTCCAACCCTTGATCACTTGATGAAAGATTTGCTGGCCATGCTCTTCCCAAATTTCTAAAGAGTGGCAGGAGTTCTCAATGAAATAGTAGAGTCAGCCTCAGCAGCATAGCTGTTATTATCTTTTAATGAGTCATGAGATAAACCTGCAAGGAAAAGAAGCAGTCAACAACGACACTAGATAGTTAAAGAAATGGCAAACTATAGGGATTTATCAAAGCCATTGTACCTATTCCCCTAGGGCCAGGAGTCACAACAGCCACTAGCTCCTCTAAGTCCTGTGCAAATTGCAGGTTGATGTACTTCATCCACCAATGAGTGAATTCTGATGTGGCTTGGTCGCATTCAACAAAGGAGGAGATTTTTGTAGAGGTTACAATGGAAGCTGAAACGGAATATATGTTGCTTAAAATCTCAGCTGACCACATGCCCCCACCGAATAAGAATTTGTTCTTCGACAAATATGGGGGCAGCGGCATTTGGACATGGCCAAATTGTCGAGCCAGCTAGGTGGCATTGTAGTATTATATCACCTCACATTTGTTGTTAAGGCAGGATTCGCTGAAGTAGTAAGGGAAGTCTCTGGTAGACAAGAAGTTGATCCATAGAGGGATAGCATTTTTGGTGTCTTCATCAAATTCAAGGTCCCTAAGGTTAGCAGTCACCCAGTCAGGAGCTTGATCGCGGTTAAATGAGAACTAGGAAAAATCATTCATGGTGGTGATGTCTTGATAAAAATAAGAGAAATAGTCTCTGAGCTCATGGTCTAGGGAGTGACACCTTCGTATTGAAGACTGAAACAATCCAGGAAGGAGGAGTTTGGATTATGTTCAAAGTTGAAAGGCTTGAAGTATGCCCACAACTATAGCTGCATGATCTAGAGGGGACCAATACAACTTTCAAAGCCATATTCAATGAAATATCACATAGCACGGTAGACAAGAACAATTACTATAGGAGTGAATGATTATACCATACCATGAGCCTAGCATGGGGCAAGCCTGGTGAAGTCTTGGGTTATTTTGGAGGAGTTGACGCAAAAAACAAACTTGCTGAGCCATAAAATCAGGAATATAGTGTGTTCTTCTTCATAAATTGTTTGTTTGTGCTCAACATACATCTTCAGCCAGTAAGGATAAAACATGTCCCGAACTTTGGGATGAGAAGGAGACATTGTCAGGAGTTTCTATGGCATTCTATGAAGGCAAGGTCCTATAGGGTGGGGCTCATGATTCAACCAAAAAATGGAAAGAATTGGTCCCAAATAAAATTAGAAATTCATGCTTGAGATTTTGAGAGAAAGCTAAAGAGATCATTTTTATTCCAAAGACTTAACATAATGTTAAACACAAGCTGCTCTTAAAGACAATCTAGGCTCAACAACCTTATCTCAATACATGAGTCTAGTTTTTATCATGAGTGATACGTTTGTTGAAGAGTTAAGATAAATACAAACTTTATCACAATAACCCTTGCATAAACAACCTGTGAGGCTGTTTTGTACACCAGTTGAATCATCCATTATCTTGATCAAACCACACTTGAACCACCATGATTATCCAATACCTTCTAGTTGACCTTGTGAGAATCTAGCCTTATCTCTCCATAACCTTTTCAGGTACAACCTTATCTCTCCATAACAACTCCTTATTTCCCCTTTTGATCCTCACGTGATTGAATGCTATCATGATCAACATCTGCATTTGTTTGATTGCTTTTATCCTCCCGCAAACTATGCCGAGGGACAAGGCAAAGTTTGGGTCTGAAGTAATGCAGAGATGCTTTAGACATTGGCTTGGTAAAAATGTCAGCAATCTGGGCAATGACATACTGAGTAACCAGGTGGCCAAGAGCGACTTGCTCGCGAACAAAATGATAATCCAACTAGATGTGTTTGGTTCGAGCATGGAAGACAGGATTAACTGTCACACCCCTCTCTCCTAAGATATACCGAAGTATACCTATACCACAGGAACGTGACCGGCAGGGGACACCCCATCCCCCGAACCAGATCCCAACCAGATCCCAAATCTACAACTAACCCAACAGACATAATAATAATAATAATAAGAACTACCATAATATCCACAGAGTACATCCACCTATGTACATATACAACAGCAGAATAATAAAATATATCTACCCGATACCAAACCGTAAAGTATATACAAATACAATACAAAAAGTTCCCACACCCACTAAAGAGTCAGCCCAAGGCTACACATCAGCTCACGCATCCCGCTGCTGACCGCCATCACCTACATCCAACTCACCTGAAAGGGGATAAAGAAGAGGGGTGAGCCACAAAGCTCAGTAGGGCGTAGAGAGGAAACGTCAATATCCATAAATAATAATAATAAATCCAAAAAAATGTAATGCGTAGTATGCAATACAGTAAATATACATCCATTAGTAAGTCAACAAAATAGCACAATAGCCGATAAGGCTAAACAACACTGGAACCACCCACACTAGTCTCTAGCAATCCAAAATCCATACACCAATCCAATCAAGTGAAATGGTAGCCGATAAGGCTATCCAACACTGTAACCACCACACCAACTCCCATAATCCAGCAACTATAAATCACCCCTGGACCCACCCTAATCCCCGTAGGGTGTCTCAATCCAGGTCCACACCGAAACTGGATGAGGATCGGGTATCCCGATAGCATAGCCTACACCAGAGGGCGTCCCCTGTGATGCACCCCATCTCAGACGGTCCACCGGTATATATCCGGTCTGTATATGTACATATATCATCCATCAGAAATCCATATCTGATCACTTGGGCTCCTATATGGGCCCACAATCCACATCATCCACATCCATATCCACATCCACAGCCACATCCACATCCACATCCAACACCTCCAATCACCTCACTCTCAGAAAACATACCAACAGTGATATATATAACAGGGAATATAAATCAACATGCAAACAGGTCGTATTTCCACCCCCGGAAACCGACAAAACCATAATATCACCAGAGTCCGTAAACCGGAACTCTAAAGTCACATGCAAGAGTAAGGAAACCCCAACCTGGAAATCAGAGTGCTAAAACCAAGCACGCGTCCTTGACAAACCCCTAACTCCAAAAGTTAACCCGCTCCGAATCTTAATCGTGACCACCGTCTACACCGAAAAACACGATATATGAAAATACTATAAAAATACGGTCGGTCAACTATGGTCAACGGCCAAATAGTAACGGTAAAAGTCAACATCCAAATAGTAATGGTCAAAGTCAACATTCAAATAGTAATCGGGTCAAACCAACCGGGTCAAATAGTACCCAGCCGAGTCAACTCGCCGGTCAACCGAGTCAACTCGGCCTGACTCGGCAACTCGCCGGAAACCCATTTAACCCCATTGCCGGCGATCCGACCACCCAAACCTGTCAAATCTTATATTAAATTGAAGAACTCGATGAGATAAACTCATAGGTACCTGAAACACGTCAAACCGTTGCCGGAATCGGCCGGATCGACCAAAAGAAATCCGAGGAAATCGGAACTTCAAACTCCGATATCTCCCTAACCACAACTCCGATCGACGTGATTCAAGTTGGGTTATACTCGTCTCGTCAATACGCTTCTTTTGGTACCGGTGGTGTCGCTCACCGTCGTCGGACTCAGAAAATGAATAGTAAAGAGAATGCACGGAGAGAGAAAAGGAAGAAGAGAGAAAAAAAAACGCGTAAGAATTGTTTTATTTTAATTTTTCTTTTATAACATATTTGACTTACCAAAACACCCATCTGTCAAACACACCCCTAACTAAATTGTTATAATTAACTTCAAAAATTCATAACAAATCAAATTTAAATCCGATTTAAGTAGTTCTTACTTTAAAAATTTTCCTTTAAAATTCCCCATTTATTAAAAAAATATTTTTATAATTTTATCACAATTTAATTTTTACTCCTTCAAATACCGGTTCACCAACACAGAGGTTCCCTCCACCTCAACCACCAAGAGAAGATACTATGAATAGTGAAAAATTAAACCAGGATATTACATCCTTCCCCCCTTAAGAAAATTTCGTCCCCGAAATTAAATCATACGTAGGTAGTAAATAAATCCGGAAATCTAGTCTGCATATCCGACTCCAACTCCCAAGTCGTCTCCTCCACTCCATAATGTTGCCATATCACCTTAACCAAGGGTATGGTCTTCGACCGTAGTCGCCTCTCCTGTCTATCTACAATCCTAATAGGACGTGTCTCAAAAGTAGCGTCCTCACCAATCTCCAAGGTAGACCAATCTAATATATGAGAAGGGTCCCTATGGTACCTCCGTAACATAGACACATGAAATACCCCATGTACTCCTGACAACTGTGGGGGTAATGCTAATCGATAAGCTACCGTCCCCACCCTTTCCAAAATCTCAAATGGCCCTATAAATCTAGGGGCTAACTTCCCCGCTCTCCCAAACCTCTGTACTCCTCTACGAGGACTAACCCTCAGGAAAACATGATCCCCCACCTGAAACTCTAGAGGTCTACGTCTCCTATCCGCGTAACTCTTCTGACGTGACTGAGCCGTCAGAAGCCGCTGTCGAATCACTGTCACCACCTCAGTAGTCTGCTGCACCATCTCTGGACCCAATAATGGTCTATCTCCAACCTCTGACCAACACAACGGTGATCTACAAGGTCTCCCATATAATGCCTCAAACGGTGCCCTCTGAATACTACTCTGATAGCTATTGTTGTACACAAACTTCACTAAAGAAATATGAGTCTCCCAATCTCCTTGAAAGTCTATCGCACAAGCCCGAAGCATATCCTCCAGAATCTGAAAAGTCCGCTCACTCTGCCCATCAGTCTGAGGATGAAAAGCTGTACCGAAGTTCAGTTTCGTCCCCAGAGTATCCTGAAAACTGCCCCAAAACCGTGAAGTAAATCTGGGATCTCGATCAGATACAATACTCAACGGTACCCCATGCAATCGGACTATCTCTCGTACATATAATCTCGTCAATGACTCAATCGAATCTGTCTGACAAATAGACATAAAATGAGCTGTCTTTGTCAACCGATCCACAACAACCCAAACCGCATCATGTCTCCGCGGAGTCATAGGTAAACCCATCACAAAATCCATAGTGATATGCTCCCACTTCCATTCAGGTAATGGAAGCGGTTGCAATAATCCAGCAGGTCGTCGATGCTCTGCCTTTACCTGCTGACAGGTAAGACATCGAGTCACAGTCTGTGCCACATCTCTCTTCATGCCACTCCACCAATACTGCCTCCGTAAATCTCGATACATCTTAGTAGCACCAGGATGCATCGCAAATCGTGAGTAATGTGCCTCCTCAAGTATCTCCTCGCGTAACTCAGTGTCCTCTGGAACCACTAATCTGCCCCTAAATCTGACTCCACCATCAGTGCCTCTAACCCATCCCTCCATATCCTCAATGTCATCAAACAATGCATCCCCCAACTGTGCATCCAACACCCTCTGTACCAGGGTCGGACGAGCAATCAAACTCCGTAAACTCAGTACATCTCTACGCTCCTCCACATCTAGTCGATACTGACTAAGTGTATCCACCAACCCAAACTCCTGAATAGCCAACCGAGCTGCAATCAATCTCCTACTCAAGGCGTCAGCCACCACGTTGGCCTTGCCTGGATGATACTGTAAGGTAAAATCAAAGTCCTCAAGATACTCCATCCATTTACGCTGTCTTTGGTTTAAATCTCTCTGAGTAAACAAGTACCGAAGACTCTTGTGATCCGAGAATACCTCAAACCTCTCTCCGTAAAGATAATATCTCCACTGCTTAAATGCGAACACTACTGCAGCCAACTCCAAATCATGCACAGGATAATTCCTCTCGTGCGGCTTTAACAAACGTGAAGCATACTCAACCACTCCCTCCTGCTGCATCAACACACAACCCAAACCAACTCCTGAAGCATCACAATATACCTGATAACCAATACCCCTGTCGGGTATCACCAACACTGGAGGTGAAGTGAGTCGAGTCTTCAACTCCTGGAAAGCCTGCTCACACACATCTGTCCACACAAATGGAGTATCCTTCCGAGTCAACTGTGTCATCGGTGCTGCAATCCGCGAGAACTCCTCAATAAAACGCCGATAGTAACCTGCTAATCCCAGGAAACTACGAATCTCTCCTACATTCTTCGGTCTCCTCCATGCCACCACTGCCTCTACTTTCGCTGGATCCACCGCTATACCCTCCTGAGAAATCACATGCCCTAAAAATCTCACCTGAGTCACCCAAAATTCACATTTACTCAGCTTGGCATACAACCTATGCTCTCTGAGCGTCCGCAACACAATCTCCAAGTGTCTAATGTGATCCTCCTCAGTGGCTGAATAAACCAATATATCATCAATGAATACAATCACAAACTGATCCAGATACGGTCTAAATACCCTGTGCATCAAATCCATAAACGCTGCAGGTGCATTGGTTAACCCAAATGGCATAACCAAGTACTCATAATGGCCAAACCGTGTGCGAAATGCTGTCTTTGAAATATCCTCCTCTCTGATCCTCAACTGATGATACCCCGATCTGAGATCAATCTTGGAGTAATAATGACTACCTCTCAACTGATCAAACAAATCATTAATCCTCGGCAATGGATATTTGTTCTTTACAGTCACCCTGTTCAGCTGCCGATAGTCCACACACATACGCATCGTACCATCATTCTTTTTCACAAACAAAACAGGTGCTCCCCAAGGTGAAGTGCTCGGTCTGATAAATCCCAATTTCTGTAAATCTGTCAACTGAGTGTTCAACCCCTTCAGCTCTGCTGGTGCCATCCTATACGGTGGTATAGAAATCGGATCTGTACCCGGGTACAACTCAATCACAAACTCAATCTCCCTCTGCGGTGGCAACCCCGGTAAATCATCGGGAAAAACATCCATATAATGCTCCACAACCGGTATAGGGTTCGAAGAATCCTCCTTAGACGCTGAAGTAATCAAACCCGCTATAACACAATCGGTGTACTGAGGATTATCTAGAAAATGTGGACACGGAAGCAATCTCGTCCCACGAAATCTAACCCTCCCCGTAGGTGTGGTCAGTGTAATCCTCCTCTCAGCAAACTCTATAATCGCCCCATACTCAGTCAACCAATCCAATCCAAGAATAACATCAAAATCAGTAAATGACATCACAAACAGATCCGCTCTAAACTCATGGTCTGAGAAGCTAAATACACTGTCCCTACAGATACCACTAATCACGGTACCTGGTCCTAGTGGTGAATCAACTATAAATCTCCTCGCCACTCCCGTAATCTCCAAACCCAATGTCTCAGCAAATGATGCAGAAATAAATGAATGCGTAGCACCAGTGTCAAACAAAACACGTGCCCAAGAACTGAATAAGAGAAACCTACCTCCCAAGTGATCTCGCTCTACTGGAACCACATCAGGCCTAAGTGCATACACTCCACCTCTCTGAACCTGCTACTGCTGCCGCTGCCGCTGCTGCTGCTGCTGCTGAACTAGTGGCCTACCCCGTCCTGCAGGACCCCTCTGTATCCGAACTGGTGCTGGAGCTGGAGCTCTCTGACCTCCAGATACTGGCGGTGCAAATCCTCCACCCTGTGGACAATCTCTCCTGATATGTCCTGGCAATCCACACTGGAAACATAACAGATTGTTTACCCTAGGACAATCCCAACTCATATGGCCCACCTGACCACAAGCATAACAATGCTGGAACTGCTGATACCGTCTCGTAACCTGACCCTGCTGATCCAATCTCTGCCTCTGCTGACCCTGTCTCTGCCCCTGCTAAACTGGTCTCTGCCACTGCTGAACCTGTCTAGGACCCTGCTGCCCCTGCCTAGGTCCCAAATAACCCTGTCCCCGACTCTGATAACCCTGCCCATGGCTCTGCTGTTGCCCCCGACTCTGCTGCTGCCCCCGAGTCTCAATCCTCTGTCTGTGCTGACTGCTCTCGCCAGAAGCAGATGCAGAACTCTCAAGCTTCCTCTTGTGAATCCCCCAGTAATCCTTAATCTCCACTAGAGTCCTGTCCACTCCGAGTGCTTTATCAATACACTGGCGATAGGTGGTGATAGTCTGGGCCGCCAAATGAGGTGAAATCTTTGGTGACAACCCTCTCCTAAATCTCAGTATCTTCTTTTCCTCTATGCAAATATACTCCTCCCCATATCGCCCTAACTCCTCAAAACGAGCCTGATACTGTGTCACTGTCATGTCCGGAGACTGAATCAACTCAAGAAACTCTTTAGCTTTAGCAACACGCACTGTCTGTGGTACATACTGTGCCAGAAATGCAGTCTCAAACTCTGCCCAAGAGCTCGTACCAACTCAGTAACATCCCGAACCTCCTGTCGTAAAGTAGTAACAACAGCCTCTACCCCCTGTGGTGCTAAATATCCCTCCTAATCCTCCCTAATATCATCTAATGGGTCTATATACACTCGCCGCCTGCCGCCACCTCTCCCACGTCTTCCACCCCTGCCACGTCTCGCACCCCTACCTCTCCGTCCTCGCCCCCGCTCTAATGGAGCCACCTCAGGCATACCCACCTCATCTACTCCCTGAGGCTCATCCGCCTCATGTTCTCCTCTACCCCCGTCCATACCCTCACACCCGAGTACTACATGTGTCAACCATATCTGGAAAATATAACACACTTATACATAAATCTAAAGCAGGAAACACCAAAATGTAAAAACTCACCAGGTCAGCCGGGAAGCGCATGATGTGTAGCCAACAAGATAACCTAGGTAACCTAACCACTGTAAGTTTCTAAACCTACAGCTCCGATACCAAACTGTCACGCCCCTCTCTCCTAAGATATACCGAAGTATACCTATACCACAGGAACGTGACCGGCAGGGGACACCCCATCCCCCGAACCAGATCCCAACCAGATCCCAAATCTACAACTAACCCAACAGACATAATAATAATAATAAGAAGAACTACCATAATATCCACAGAGTACATCCACCTATGTACATATACAACAGCAGAATAATAAAATATATCTACCCGATACCAAACCGTATAGTATATACAAATACAATACAAAAAGTTCCCACACCCACTAAAGAGTCAGCCCAAGGCTACACACCAGCTCACGCATCCCGCTGCTGACCGCCGTCACCTAATCCCCGTAGGGTGTCTCAATCCAGGTCCACACCGAAACTGGATGAGGATCGGGTATCCCGATAGCATAGCCTACACCAGAGGGCGTCCCCTGTGATGCACCCCATCTCAGACGGTCCACCGGTATATATCCGGTCTGTATATGTACATATATCATCCATCAGAAATCCATATCTGATCACTTGGGCTCCTATATGGGCCCACAATCCACATCATCCACATCCATATCCACATCCACAGCCACATCCACATCCACATCCAACACCTCCAATCACCTCACTCTCAGAAAACATACCAACAGTGATATATATAACAGGGAATATAAATCAACATGCAAACAGGTCGTATTTCCACCCCCGAAAACCGACAAAACCATAATATCACCAGAGTCCGTAAACCGGAACTCTAAAGTCACATGCAAGAGTAAGGAAACCCCAACCTGGAAATCAGAGTGCTAAAACCAAGCACGCGTCCTTGACAAACCCCTAACTCCAAAAGTTAACCCGCTCCGAATCTTAATCGTGACCACCGTCTACACCGAAAAACACGATATATGAAAATACTATAAAAATACGGTCGGTCAACCGAGTCAACTCGGCCTGACTCGGTCAACTCGCCGGTCAACCGAGTCAACTCGGCCTGACTCGGTCAACTCGTCGGAAACCCATTTAACCCCATCGCCGGCGATCCGACCACCCAAACCTGTCAAATCTTATATCAAATTGAAGAACTCGATGAGATAAACTCATAGGTACCTGAAACACGTCAAACCGTTGCCGGAATCGGCCGGATCGACCAAATGAAATCCGAGGAAATCGGAACTTCAAACTCTGATATCTCCCTAACCACAACTCCGATCGACGTGATTCAAGTTGGGTTATACTCGTCTCGTCAATACGCTTCTTTTGATACCAGTGGTGTCGCTCACCGTCGTCGGACTCAGAAACTGAATAGTAAAGAGAATGCACGGAGAGAGAAAAGGAAGAAGAGAGAAAAAAAAAGCGTAAGAATTGTTTTATTTTAATTTTTCTTTTATAACATATTTGACTTACCAAAACACCCATCTGTCAAACACACCCCTAACTAAATTGTTATAATTAACTTCAAAAATTCATAACAAATCAAATTTAAATCCGATTTAAGTAGTTCTTACTTTAAAAATTTTCCTTTAAAATTCCCCATTTATTAAAAAAATATTTTTATAATTTTATCACAATTTAATTTTTACTCCTTCAAATACCGGTTCACCAACACAGAGGTTCCCTCCACCTCAACCACCAAGAGAAGATACTATGAATAGTGAAAAATTAAACCAGGATATTACATTAACGGTCATGTATAGAGCACTCAGATTATCACAAAATAGGACCGGAGGGCTGCGAAGAGGAACCCGTAGATCCTTCAAGATAAATGTAAGCCATGTAAGTTCAGCGGTAGTGTGTGCCATTGCTCGATATTCCGCCTCAGTGTTGGAGCGAGCAACTGTGTTTTGCTTTTTTGCACACTAAGAAATAAGATTACGTCCAAGGAATGTACAATATCCAGTCATTGACCATCTTGTGGTAGGACACTCGGCCCAATCTGCATCAGAGAACCCATACAGATCAAGTGTTGTAGTGGAAGTAAAATGTAATCCATAATGAATGGTTCCTTTGATGTAATGGAGAATACGTTTAGCCATTTTGAGATGTGTGACTGTTGGTGCATGCATGAACTGTGAAATATAATTAACACTATAAGAAATATTGAGACGTGTAAGGGTTAGATATTGGAGGGCACCAACAAGACTGCGATAGGAAGTAGGATCGAGAAGGATAATGGGATTCAGTGGCCCTTTTGTTCGTGAATCAATGAGCGTATTCATGGTTGACAATCACTCATGCAAGTTTTTTCTAAGATAGTGAGAGCATAGTGTGTCTGAGAGAGATGTAACCCATCTTCTGTGGATGTGACTTCAACTCCAAGGAAGTGATGAAGTGGTCCTAGATCCTTCATTGCAAACTCATTACTGAGAATGGTGATGAATTGATCTACCAGTCGAGAGTTGGATCCTGTAAGAAGCATGTCATCAACATAAAGAAGTAATATCAAAGATTCAGTATTAATATGAAACACAAATAAAGACGGGTCTGCTAAGCTGCAAGTGAACCTAAACTTTAGTAAAAAAATGCTGAATTTATCAAACCAGGCACGTGGCGCTTGTTTGAGTCCGTAGAGGGCTCGTTGGAGTTTGCAGACGTGAGTGGGTTGGCGTGGATCAGGCATGCCCGGAGGACGGAGGTTGCTCCATGTAGATATCTTCTGTGATATAACCATGTAGAAATGCGTTTTTGACATCCAATTGACGAATTTCCCATTGTCGAACAAGAGCAACGGTGATGACCATGCATATAGTGCCAGGTGAAAAAGTTTTAGTGTAGTCTAATCCGTCAATTTGATGAAATCCTTTTGCAACCAAACGAGCTTTGAGTCTGTCTAATGTGTCATCAGCTTTGAGCTTTGCCTTGTAGACCCATTTAGATCCTATAACATGCATGTTTGCAGTTCGAGGAACCAGGATCCGGGTTTGATTTGCATGGAGAGCTTCCAGCTCATCAGACATTGCTTGCTTCCATCCAGAATGTAAAAGGGCAGAGCAGACTGTTTTTGGCTCTCTGGGAATATTTGGACTAGTAACAAGTAAAGCATACTTGGGGTTAGGCTTAATAATACCATCTTTGCCACGAGTAATCATAGGATGACTGGGTGGAGGTTCTGGTACGGGAGAGGTGCTCATTGTCGGGGCTGCATCCTGCATAAAATCCATTTCGGTGTTAGAAATTTCAAGTAACCATGAGTTGGATGAAGTAGTTGAAGTAGATGTGGGGGAAGGTTGTGAAGACTTATCTTCTTGATGAACTATTGGAGACCAAGTAGGTGGAGAACTATTGCTGGAATCATCTGCTGTTGACGGAGTTGAACTAGCAGTTGGTGTAGCTGGACAGATGGACAACATTGGTGAAGAAGGTTCATCCTCGGTATAGGTGGGGATATGTTGGTGGCTGGTAGGAGCAATCGGCAGCACTGAGTCATCTATAGATGATTGGCTTTGTGATGCAGATGGTGTCTGTGAGTGCACAAGTTCACATGGGGTTTGGACCGACAAGAGATAAGGGGTTGACTGAGAGGTAGCTTGATCCATTGAAGTGTGATCGGTAATAGAGTCAGCAAGCCACTGCTCGAAGATGTGTTGGATTCTGGTAGAACATGGAGCTGGTTCATCAAATTTTTTCTGTTTGTAAGGAAAGGTGACTTCATCAAAAACTACGTGCCGCGAGATCAATATTTTTCCACTTGGAGGATGATAGCATTTGTATCCTTTATGATGAGGACTGTATCCTACAAACACACAGAGAACACTTTTAGGATCAAATTTATTTGTGCGTTTATCCCATATATATGGAAAGCATTTTGAGCGAAATACCCTGAGTATTGAATAATCAAATTGTCTTCCAGTTAACTTAAAAAATGGAGTATCAAAATGTATACCAGAAGATGGAAGATGATTGATCAGAAAGACAGCCGTACCAAAGGCTTCGACCCAAAGTTTTAATGGTAAGCCACTATGAAAGAGCATCGTCATACTGAGTTCCCTGATTATTCGATGTTTATGCTCAACCATTCCTGCTAGTTCAGGTGTATAAAGACATGATAAATGGTGTACAATACCTTGTGATTTGAAATGTGATTGTAGCCTATTGTTAACAAACTCTCCTCCTCCATCAGAATGAAAGATTTTAATTTTTTTATTAAACTGACGGGCAACAAAATTTTCAAAGGCAATATATGAGTAAAAAAAATCACTTTTTGCTTTGAGAGGAATAAACCATGTGTATCTCGAATAATCATCCACTAGACAAGCATAGTATCGAAAATTACCCAAGGATAATACAGGAGCTGGACCCCATAAATCACAAACAATATTGTCAAACATAGCAGTACTTGAATGTTCAGATGGATGAAAAGGTAACTTGCTAAGCTTCCCTAGTTGACAACTATCACAAAAAAATTGTGACTTATTCTGACCTAAGACATTAATGAACCCTTCTTTCTTGAAAAAATTTAGTGTATCCATTTGTGAATGACCCAATCTGTGATGCCAAACTTCTGTAGTTCCGGATTTAAAACGATTTGAAAAATATGCTTCCGGTTGGGTGGGTAACACATATAAATCACCCTTGCGCATTCCTGTGATCACTTGTTGACCTGTTTCTCGTTCCTTAACACAAAAACCAGCATTAGAAAATTCAAGATTGATAGGATATTGACTAGTCAATTGATTGACAGAAAGTAAATTTTTTTTCAAATTGGGCACATGCAATACTTGAGGTAATTTAAGTGCAACTTTTGTTCCAGTAATACTTGTTTCACCCATTCCATTAATAGGCAACGGAGAACCATCTCCTTTAGCATTGCTTTACATTGTGAAGCAACTTAAGATTACCTGTCATATGGTTAGAAGCTCCGGTGTCAGTTACCCATTCAGTTTTAGCAATGGAATTATCCAAAGTAAGTGCAGCAAGGGCATGTGGAAGCTCATCTGGTTGATTATGTTTGGCCAATTGATTCCACCAACAAATCTTGGAGATATATCCTGTTTTTTTGCAATGAGTACAAACTTCATTTTTGTACATCTCTCTTTCAACTGGTGACATGCACCTATAGCCTAGTGGTGGCGGTGGTGCTGTTTTGCTGG
The DNA here is from genome assembly GCF_013401445.1 of Tripterygium wilfordii. NCBI lineage: Eukaryota > Viridiplantae > Streptophyta > Magnoliopsida > Celastrales > Celastraceae > Tripterygium > Tripterygium wilfordii. Next base: position 5,877,674 of record NC_052254.1, on the reverse strand, counting down.
TCTCGCTTTGAGAAAAATTCGACTGACTTCCTTGTGCATGAAACCCATGACCCGTACTGGAGAAGTTATTGTTTCTTCCTCCATAGGAACTCTGATTTCCCTGTTGTCGCTGTCCAACAAAAGCAAAAGAAGTAGCTGATCCATTCAAGGGTTCAAGAGAACTTACACTATTTTCTGGGACTAGCAGATTCCATTGATCGTGGCATTGGAATTGAGAGACAAGTTCGGGGTACGTTGGTCGCGGTGGCCGCATCATAGTGGTGATGAACTGCCTATAGCTTGGTCCAAGGCTTGAGAGAAGATAGAAAACCTTGTCATTGTCTAGGATAAGTTTTCCAATTGCTGCTAAACTATCACACACCGATTTGAAGGTTTGAAGATGTTCTGAAGTTGTGACATTGTCACTTTTGCGTAGGAATGATAATTGATGTAATAGTGAGAACTCTCTTTCCTGAGAGTCTTGTGCATAAGCACTTTTGAGAGAACTCCATACCGAACGTGTAGTTTCTAGCCCTATTACAAGTCCAAGGGCTTCCTTTGTAAGTGTAGCAATAAGCCATCCTCGAAGTGTTTGATCGCCTTCTTCCAGGTGATGTATGCCGCATTGGGTTCAGTGCTTGTTATAGGTGCTGTGTCTTTGCCATCTTCACTAACTGAATTCTTGGTGACTGTTATGGTTATTGGTGGTCCATCTGATGTGAGGTGTTCTACCAGATCTTGGTTTTCAGCCAAGGTTAATGCCTGTTCCCTCCATGCCGGATAGTTAGAGGAATCCAGGTGCTACGTAATAAAGTTACTGATGTTGAGGTTATGGGATGCCATTTGTGTTGGTGGATTTGTGTTTGTGTGTTGAACGATGAAGAAAATGAATGGCTGAGAATAAGGATTTAGAAATGGATGTGGTGTATGGTGAGAAAAAAATTGAGCTTGTGTTTAACAAAGCCTCTGATACCAAAAATAAAATTAGAAATTCATGCTTTAGATTTTGAGAGAAAGATGAAGAGATAATTTTTATTCCAAAAACTTAACATAACGTTAAACACAAGCTGCTCTTAAATACAATCTAGGCTCAACAACCTTATCTCAATACATGAGTCTAGCTTTTATCATGAGTGATACGCTTGTTGAAGAGTCAAGATAAATACAAACTTTATCACAATAACCCTTGCATAAACAACCCGTGAGGCTGTTTTGTACACCAGTTGAATCATCCATTGTCTTGATCAAGCCACACTTGAACCACCATGATTATCCAATACCTTCTAGTTGACCTTGTGAGAATCTAGCCTTATCTCTCCATAACCTTTTCAGGTACAACCTTATCTCTCCATAACAACTCCCTATTTCCCCTTTGATCCTCACGTGATTGAATGATATCATGATCAACATCTGCATTTGTTTGATTGCTTTTAGTCCTGACATCCCAGAATTGAGTTGCGGTGCAAAGAAGTGTTTTGTCTACATGGATTTTCTGTTCACTAATCAGTAAAAAGTCATGGGTACCCATACTTTTCCACTATTTCCAGATTCAGGTAGAGGTGTCATAGACATAGTCCATATTGTAGGTACTCAGTAGGCCATACACAGATTAGGGAGGTTTTGAAGTAAGTGTTCCATGCATGAGGATGAGTAAAAGGAAGCCTTTAACCACAAAGAGTGTAGAAAGGCTGGAGAGAAATAGGAAAAGAGCCATGGAAAGAGGTAGCTAAATTAAATCTCTCAGAGCAAAAAACAGGAGTGGGTACTTGAAGATGGGGATGAGTGTTAATAGGTAGTTCTTCTTATACTAGGTTGGATTCACAGTGGCTAGAGTTAGGGTTGGCCATTATAGGGAGAGAGCAGAATATAGAGGAGAATAACGAGAGAGAATGGTTAGAGAAGAAGTGAAAAGGCAGTGTGGTGATTCAACTCCATTAGAGTTTTTGTGGAGGTGAAATGTTGCCAGTCAAAGTCGTTGGTACAACATCTCTTCATTAATTAGCCTAGAGAGACGATTTAAAATTTGAAGAGGTTACGCAATTAAGGGTAACATAAAAAATCAAAATTCAAATCCTTCTCTTCAACAAGAGGAAAGTTTGAAGGAGGCATTGTTTGTACCCTCTCACACTAGCTGACATATTGGGTCCCATAATTTATAAGGAACAACCAACCCCCAACTGACATGTAGCAAGAGAAGGTCATTTTTATTTTTAATATTTGTTCGTTTTGTAGATTTTTTGGTGTTTGTTGATCTGGAATCTAGGGTTTAGTTATTGGAGATCGAGAGTGTTTGAAAATCAATGTCCAAAAGGCTACAAACGAGGAAATTATTGTCTCAATGGTTTATCCCCTTTCAAATTAGTTTGGTAAGGGGAGCCAAGCTTATAACAGGATTATCTCAAAAGAAGTTCAAGAGAATTCAGAGTTTGTTAACCCTATCTCCCTGAAATCCCTCAAATATGTTTCTAGTTGCTTTACGTCAAGATCACGCTTGTCCTGTACCCTGAAGAGGAAGATATTTTACCACAATTTTCATGCAGAAGTATCAACAGAATGGCGCCTGTCAACCATGTTTCCAAAATCTCAAGCACGAAGGCTACAAATCAAGAAGGTGGACTGTACCACAACCTCCTAGATCACACATATCCACCCTGAAGAAGGAGCACGACGAGAGAGATGCTACTGTCATCCCCATCACCAGGAGCTAATTGTGGTTATTGGGAGTTTTGACCCAACAACCTAAGCAACAAGCAATGCAGTAGTTCTCCATGACTTTCCACGTTGGCACTTGTCAAGAAGGTGCCTAGGGAATATAGTATAAGACCACCATGGTCACCATGAAGACTATAAAAAGAAGAAGAAGAGAAGTATAGAAACACCTCGCGTCAAAGACAGACTTCTCTATATATCTTTACTGCTTTCTTAGGCAAAGACTCCAGTCATTTATCTTTTCAATTAGCATTACTCCAACCAACTAGCTTATAGATTAGCCATTTAATTTTCAAGTCCCTGCGGTATGTTCAGTTTTAGCTTGGAAAGCACGCCAAATACATTCAAGGATCTACTCCCAATCAATGAAATTTCTGATCAATTCTAGCAATGTATTGTTTTTCATAACAGTCCAAATAAAAGCTCTATCATTCCGATGTTAGTCTTTTATCTCATACTTTTCTCACTTGACACTTATCAAATTTTAAGTCCTTTTTCCGAAAGACTATCTCGAACCAGCAGTCTTGTGTTCTCAGTCTGTACAAAACTCCTTTTGGTGAATAAGTAAGAGTTGGTGCAACTCTTATAAAATGTATTTGGACTGACAGCAAGTCTTGACAAACTTGAACACACAAACTATTCATAACCCAAACACTTCTATCCCCAACTACCAGAATCGTGACATCTCTTGTCTAGCACGGAAGATCGCCAGCAATAACATATCTTCTATTAGATTACATAAATATTCAAAATTTGTTTAAGATTTTTCCTCAACGACTATGCGATTATTCAAGTTAAATATATAGTTATTTAAAATATCTTATTCAAATTAAATATAGTTATTTAACTTTTGCTTTTTTCTTTATTATTTAAATTTCTAAGCATCATAAAATTAATAATCAATTACTATTTAAAATCAAATTTTATAACAAGAATTCGTGTGTGTGTATATAGACACATAGGATAAGTCTCAAAATGACCCTTGTACTTTACAAAAGAAGCCAATTAAGCCCTTGTATTTTTTTTTCAGGTTAAACAATGCCAAGTTTTACTATGCTTTATGATGTAATATTTCTTGCAGGTGTAGTCTATGTATAGCACAATGTATACAAGTACGAGGATGATCTCACAGAGAGTAGTTTAACTTAATTGTTGTACCTAACTTGATGAACGATTGAAAATTGATGAAGAATGGAAGAATGATTGATGTAAAGTAAGTAAGCAAGCAAAGAAAATAAATTTAGTTCTTTGTATTATTCAATATATATGAAAAGAATATTGAGATCTTTCTATTATCAATATGAAAGAATATTAGGGAATTGATTTCACCTAACATTCCTATTACAAGCACTCAATTAACAAGCACATGATGCATGATTCCAATTTAAGGGTTGATTCTTTCTTAATTATATTACTTCATTCATTAGTGGTGCCAACAAATATCATTAAACAATGGACTAATTTTGTTCATTCGCAATCGTTAACCCAAAGCCAATGACTCATTATGATCAAAAGTAGTATAACCACCAACCAATTCCTTGAACTATGTTCTCAACCTTCGACAATTTATTTCTCTAAGTTTAGTTCTACTAAGGCCTAGTTTGGTAAAACATTTCCAAAGTAGCAAATATGCTAGCAGAAATGGTAGTAGCAGAAATACTGGACAATTTTAGCAGTAGATATGCTGCATGAATGGTTGGTAGTGTTTGGTTCAGCTTTTGTTAGTAATATATATTTATGTTGTGTAGCATTTTGTGACATATTACGTGTAGGGGTATTATGCATTTTAGTTGTAACAGAGATATATAATTGTATTTATACATAAAAATTCATTTATAAATAAAGATATTTAATTAATTAATTAAAAATAAAGATAATTAATTTATAAAATAAAGGTAATTAATTAATTTATAAAATTATTATTTAATTTATAAAATAAAAATTATTAATTAATTTATTAAAAATGAAGATAATTAATTCATTTATAAAATAAAGGTAATTAATTACTAAATAAAATAAATATTATTATTTAATTTTTAAAATAAATATTATTAATTAATTTATAATCGGAAAAGTGACAAAATAAGGGACAAAATAGACATTAAAATCAAAATGCTACAAAAATGCTTCAAAATTGTAGCATTTGAAAAAGACAATTTTATGCTACTAAAAATCTCTCGAAATACGTGCAAGAAAAATGTTGTTTCGATGGGTACTAACATTGCTAGTATAAATGTTAGTAAAAAACTCTTACCAAATGGGCCCTAAGACATGTGAATTCTGTTCGTTTCTTAGTTTTAGCTAGATGAGCCTAATTACATACTCAATTGGTGATCAATCAATGAAATGAACAATAAATTATAATAATAAAAATTAAAGAAATTAACTAGTTGATGTGGGGTTTAGTACCCGCTAAAAATATAGCGATTATAAACCCAAATTATACTCGCAAGTGCACGAATCAATTGTAGTATAGAAGTGGCAAATACGAGTGTCGTACCCACAAGGACTGAATATTAAATATCTGCAATTCCAACTCTTGTAATTATCAATGGAAACAAAATAAATAAGGATTAACACAAATAAACAAACACTAGGGATCCGATTTCACCAACTCTATTGTATTTAAATTATTTAGCCGACAATTATCATTTCATTCATGCATGTCAAAGATCAAGTCCCCCAATTTATGTAATAGTCATGGGCATCTGACTTACCACGTCTATTCTCAATTGCAACCATTCATGGGCATTTGGATTGGCTAGGACAATCAAGAATGCATTAGGATTTATGGTAACTTATGTAGCGATCACAAGATCCTAGCATATGGCATTTATGTCTAGGTAACTCCGGTATTAATTGCAAGAAGCTTGTCTCAAATTGGACATGGGCATTTGTCTCAATTTGCATCATGGTAATCGAACCTAGATGGTAGCTAAGCATCAAGATTTAATTATCAATAAAGAATAGCTAATTAACACTTGACATAGCATAAATAAATTAACAATTAATCAAACTAAATTTATTTAGATACAATAGAGTGGATCCATCATCACCCTAGTAAGAGGATTAGTTCCTCATACTAGGTTTACACAACCAACAATTGATCTCACAAAATTCTAGAAAGAATATGTGAGCAAATTGCTGTAAAAGAGAAAATAAAACTCAAGAACTCACTCCTTGATTTCTTTCTCCTCTTCCTCCTTGATTTCTTCTCTGGTTTTGTGATGTCTTTCATCAATGTTTTCCGTCTCTATTTATAGAAGAAAAAAACGACGAAGAAATAATATAATTACTATTCATCATGTGACTTTACATATATTACTGTTCATGAATAGTAAATATTACTATACATTCTGCGACTTTTATGTATTACTATTCATGAATAGTAATGTTACTATGCACTTTACGACTTATATATATAAACAGAATACAAAGTCAAACAAAACTAAGATTGTTTATGGAATAAAGCCTGAACTGAAATATGAGTTATATGTTTTTGGGCCTAAAAATATAGAAATAAATATAAAGTGATTAAAAAAATGACATTTGTACTTTTAATTGTGTAATAATCACTTTACGCCCAAATTATATGACAAATGTTCATGATAATTTATCATTTAAAGTGTATATTTGAACATTTATCACAACCCCCAACCAGCTTATTGCTAGTCCCTAGTAATTGAAGCGCTCAAACAATTCATGTCATATATGTAAATAATCCAATTATCTCATAAGTATGAATATATGCAAGAATCTACCAACCACCATCACTAGAAGCAATCATTCTGACTAAATCTCATACCACCCATTCTATCTTAGCGTGATGTGTAGTGCGTAGCGAATTTAACATAAATACGTGGCTTTAATTTAATATCAACACAAACACTGTAATATCACAAGAATCATCAGATTCAATGAATAATTAATATCAAGGGATTTTATTTGTTGACTTTTTTATTTATTTATTTATTATTATTATTTTTTTATGTGACTTGTGCAATGCTCAGTCTTATTAAGCTTTCTAAATGACCCTTATAACAAGTGTTCAACCAATGACTCCCAATCCAGTTGGCTCAGGGCATTAGGTGTAAAGACACCCCAACGGGTTTAATAACTCAAGTCAAAAAGGCTACAAAACTTTGCTTGTCACATGGGTTGATGTCTTGATTTTTCTACCTTTTTACGCGAACACTCATTGCTTACTGAGGCAAGAGGCCCGGTTACTCAGCAGAAAAACTTACAAACACTCCCATTTATTCATAATGTACTCTCTTTTTTTTTTTCTTTTTTTTTCTTTTTAATATAAATATGAATATATACATGTATCCCAAGATATTAATATTCAAAGAATTCTAATTCAACTCAAGAAAATCACAGTATTCATAATTAATCTTAAATATCATACCTCACAAATATGTAATTCTGTGCAATTGATCCAATTATTAAATAGAATAGGTGAGACAAAACTAAAGTCAGAAAAAAAAAATCCACAAGTGATTATGGGTATTCAACTCAAATTGTTATCCACACTTCAGAGATATTCAGACCAATTTAGAAATATGATAGGAACATGATTTCCAAATCACAATTATTTATTTATTTTTTTTAGCAATCATTAAACAGAATAGATATTTAACAAACAAACGGTTCTAAGACTCAATATTCCCAAAGCACCGTAAACAAACGGAATTTGTCTCAACACCAGGATCCTTGAGACTGGATGCTAGGTTACTATCAACCTAACTAAAGAGATGTACCCCGTAGCAAGGGCAAAAGGCTAACAAGGCCTTACAATAGGTTGTCATTCTCTAAGAGTTTCTGGTCGGCTCAATAGAACCCAAGCCAAGGTCAACGATCCTTTGTATCTCCACTTTGGGGCTTTACAATTATGGACATTTCGTCCAGTCCATGCTTAGGACTCCCAAATACCTTATCGGTGGTTGTTTCCTGGACAAACTACTAATTACTTAGCTGGTTGAGTTGGCATCCCTCTAAGAGATCAACTACAAGTGTTTCAAGCTTGCACCGAAAGTAGCACAGCACTTGCCTCCTCTAGCTACCATTTTTTTTTTTTTTTAAATATCAAACCAATTCCTCCCCCTCTTAAAATCTGGCATTGTCCTCAATGGGAAAAGAAAAATAAAATAAAAAATAAAAAAAATAAAAAAAAAGGAAAATTTGAAAAGTACATATGCAAAGCTATGGTTCAGAAAAATACAACCTGACACAAAAACAATTCTGACCGTTGGATGGCTATGTTTTCACTTTCGTATCATATCCATGAGTGCGGCCATCATGTGCTCCAGTCTGTGTTGTCCATCCTCTAGTGTTTGTAGCCCCATCTCTAGCCGGGCTATCGTTGCACTCATGTGATCTGATTGTGGAGACACTGCAACTCCTGATGAGGAATCTCCAGGTGGTGATGTTGAGGGAGCTTCTTTGGTCTGCTTCTGTCTAGCAGAAGTTGTTTTCAAATGGCTGATGCTCTGACGCCATGTCCATTTTTCCAGCATGGTGACCTGATAACCCAAAGATGCTTGAGGCCGAGGAGGTCGAATGCTTTTGAACAAAAGCAACCTTGTGATAAGCCGTGGGAAAAATAACTTCCCCACCTTTTTTGGCTTATTCTCAACAACATATTTGGCTTTGCAGATCATGGCCAGATAGATCTTTCCAATATCAAACCAACACCCTTTATACATATAGTATAAAACAGAGAGGAATTTTCCCCGTCGTTCTTGCTCATGGCCTATAGGACAAAGATTTTTCCTAATAGCATCATCCAACAACCACATCTTTGATGGCAAGTAGGCGCGGCGTGCAGCGTTATTGTGTTTATTCATCTTTCCACCGCACATATCATCAATCATTTCTTGCTTTGATGCATAGATTGGTTGTCGAGATCCAGTGGGCTCATCATCTGTTGGTGGATACCCTAAGCAGCAACACAGATCTGCTGTTGTGAATTGAACTTTCACACCAGCAATGATAACCTGATAAACCAGTTGATCCCTAGTCCGCTCGCTTCGTGGTAACTCGATGAGAGTGTGATAGAAAGAGCGAATGATCTGAGGATACACCAGTAAGTTATTTTCTGGATCTGGATCTACGAGAAACAACAAAGAATGCTCCCTCAAGTAGTTCATCGCCCATCTGTTGATGGCTTCTCGTTGTATCGTTTTGTCAATTTGACACTCCGGAATTATTTCAGCTTTATTGAACAACGCAAGCCTGGACTGCAATTGTGATACGATGGTGCGTGGTTGCCTCGGCATGGCTTCTGATCTCTGTTAAAGAGAAAACACACTCTTGCCAGAAAATGAGTGAGATGAAAATGAAAACTGATCGAGACAATAAAGAAAGAAATTCGTGGTGCTTGTCACATCAGTACTTACTTTACTGTCACGCTTTGCGGCTCATTATCACACTCGAGGATGACTTTTTTTTTTTTTTTTTTTCTCTTTTGTTTTTTTTTTTTTAAATCAGATAATATATAAAAAATAAAAATAAAATAAAATAAAATAAAGAAAGAAAAAAAAAATAGATGAAAAAGAAATATGGGTTGCCTCCCATAAGCGCTGTATTTATTGTCTGGGCAAGACGGAGTGTTCCCAACACTCAATTACCTGGATCTTGGAGAGTAATGTCTGGGCAAGACAAAGTGTTCTCACCAGCTGCATTGTAATGAAAATTCAACTTTTTTATTACCCAGAATGCTTTATGCTCGAGCTCCATAAGAAGATGGCTACCCTTGCTATCAAACGATATGGAGACATGCCAATTGGAGTTTTGTATGCAGTGCGATATGCCCAAAGAGCATCATTCAATTTTATACTCCAGTCAGTTCTTTTGATATTCACAGTCTTCTCCAAAATTCGTTTAATTTCACCATGAGGAATATCAACTGGGCAGATTGCCGAGTCAACCATTAGAGAATGATGGTGGAAAGGCCAAAATGAAATTTATTTATTATTTTTTTTTTTTTTTAAATTTTAAATTTTAAATTTTTATTATTTTTTTTTTTATGCAAGGTGAACTTGTAGTTTTTTTTTTTTTCAACAAAATTAAAAGAGTTAATATACACAAAATAAAAATTAATAAAAAAAACAGTAAAATGGGGCATAAAGGCCAACCCATAAGTATTAACAGAAATAAAAAGTTATAGTAGGCGGCTTAGCCGACCATATAAGTATATATGTACAGGTGGGGCAGTGTAAAGCCAACCACAAATATAAATAATACTGTATAAATAAATAAATAAATAAATGTTAGTAAGTTAGTAAATGTTTGTGACAGTTATTATAAACAGATATAGGCGGTAGCAGTAGAACCAGCCAATAATATATAGTTAGATGGGGCGGTAAAGCCATCCACAAAAAAAAAAAAGAATAAATAAATAAATAAAATGAAATGAAAAATGAAAAACCTTCCATTAAGGAGGTGTGGTATACTAATATTAATATATACATATATACATATATACAAGAGTTAGATAACAATATATTAAATCAGTCCCCGGCAACGGCGCCAAAAACTTGATGTGGGGTTTAGTACCCGCTAAAAATATAGCGATTATAAACCCAAATTATACTCGCAAGTGCACGAATCAATTGTAGTATAGAAGTGGCAAATACGAGTGTCGTACCCACAAGGACTGAATATTAAATATCTGCAATTCCAACTCTTGTAATTATCAATGGAAACAAAATAAATAAGGATTAACACAAATAAACAAACACTAGGGATCCGATTTCACCAACTCTATTGTATTTAAATTATTTAGCCGACAATTATCATTTCATTCATGCATGTCAAAGATCAAGTCCCCCAATTTATGTAATAGTCATGGGCATCTGACTTACCACGTCTATTCTCAATTGCAACCATCCATGGGCATTTGGATTGGCTAGGACAATCAAGAATGCATTAGGATTTATGGTAACTTATGTAGCGATCACAAAGATCCTAGCATATGGCATTTATGTCTAGGTAACTCCGGTATTAATTGCAAGAAGCTTGTCTCAAATTGGACATGGGCATTTGTCTCAATTTGCATCATGGTAATCGAACCTAGATGGTAGCTAAGCATCAAGATTTAATTATCAATAAAGAATAGCTAATTAACACTTGACATAGCATAAATAAATTAACAATTAATCAAACTCAATTTATTTAGATACAATAGAGTGGATCCATCATCACCCTAGTAAGAGGATTAGTTCCTCATACTAGGTTTACACAACCAACAATTGATCTCACAAAATTCTAGAAAGAATATGTGAGCAAATTGCTGTAAAAGAGAAAATAAAACTCAAGAACTCACTCCTTGATTTCTTTCTCCTCTTCCTCCTTGATTTCTTCTCTGGTTTTGTGATGTCTTTCATCAATGTTTTCCGTCTCTATTTATAGAAGAAAAAAACGACGAAGAAATAATATAATTACTATTCATCATGCGACTTTACATATATTACTGTTCATGAATAGTAAATATTACTATACATTCTGCGACTTTTATGTATTACTATTCATGAATAGTAATGTTACTATGCACTTTACGACTTATATATATAAACAGAATACAAAGTCAAACAAAACTAAGATTGTTTATGGAATAAAGCCTGAACTGAAATATGAGTTATATGTTTTTGGGCCTAAAAATATAGAAATAAATATAAAGTGATTAAAAAAATGACATTTGTACTTTTAATTGTGTAATAATCACTTTACGCCCAAATTATATGACAAATGTTCATGATAATTTATCATTTAAAGTGTATATTTGAACATTTATCACTAGTGAACCAAAATCACACACATTAAATTGAAATACTAGTATTATTCATGTTAGGTTATATCAAACCCTAGCAATTAGGTTTATTTACAACCCATCATTCAAGGAGCAAAAACAAATCTAAAAGAAATACATAGAAAGAAGTTGAAGGAACGCCCTTGCGATGATGGAATTGATATTGGGAAGAAAGCCTTGAATCCTTGAACCCTTGCCAAAGCTTGGAAAGAAGGAGGTTTGTTGCCCAAAAACCCACAAAAAATACTGTCTCTTACAATTTTGTGGCCCCCTTTGTATCTTAGGGTTAGGGAATTAGAAAGTCTAGAAAAAAACCTAAAAAACTGCACTTTCTGAGTCAGGGCCGTCCGAGTGCAAAATTAGTCTTCTGGTCACAATGTGTTGGAATGGGAGCACTCGAGCACCCCAAGAAACCCCTTCTGGTGTTCGAGGGTGGTTTTGCACCTGCTTGAGCGCCCATGAGTGCTGGAGTGGGCCTCCTAGGGTCCTTTCATGTTGATTTAGCTCCTCATTGTTCCATGTGAATGCACCAACTCTCTTATAATAAAAATACAAGGCAATCGCATGGCATCAACTCAATTATATCATAAACCATCAAGTGTTTCTATGAAATTATGCACGAAAATGTGGTATAAAAAACGCATATCACTTTATAAACTCCTAATTTCTTTCTCATTGATACCCATTAGACGACTGATTAATTATCACACAAAATAGAAATAACAAAACAAATGATAATATACAGATGAAATAGTAATAGGAAACAATATATACACATATATATATATATACACATATATATATATATACACGTATATATACACACACACACACACATATATATATGTGTGTGTGTGTGTAATAGTAATAGTAATAGTAAACTAACATAGAAATAACTTTATAAGGACAAATACATGTATAGTATTAATAATAATAACAGCACCATATATATGTGTGTGTATTTGGACGACAATCTTGTACCAAAATGATTTAGTTTTACCGATAACTCATATGGGTAAAAGATTTCCTTATGAATCCTTTTCAATATTCTCTATTCATAAGATGTTATTGTTTTCCTTATTTTATCAGATTCTGTTCAGGAAGGTCATAATTTGCTGATCTAGCTGCCCGTATGGAAAATGATATAGTTACATAACTTTTAGTATCTATAATATACATAATTTATGTGGCGTGCCAACTAAGCATGCCTAATAGATTTTTGTGGTTAAAAAGCCTAATATTGAATACTATTTTCCCGCTTCTCTCATCTCATCATATATTTTTTACCATGTTTCAATTTTTTGGCCTCACTTTTTTGGTTTTCTCTCCCGTTCTCTCTCTTCAAATATTACACACCACTTTTTCTTTTCTCTTTGTCATTCTCTCTCTTCATTCCAACTTCTTCCTCTTTCATCTCATCTCTCTCTTCTCACTTGAGCTTACCACTACTCACATAGCATCTTTACCATCTGGCCACTGTTTGTGACACGGTTAGTTCTAAAAGAACCACAAAGAGATGAGGAACAAAACATAATAAACTCTGACAAGTTTCGTCCATTGTAGTTGCCAGAATCATGCTCAGAAGTCCGTGGGCACCGTGAGGAAAATGGTCAGATCCGGACAATCCGACCACCTTTGGAGGAAACCGAGACCACCAATGGACTCATCTCGACGTGTAGTATCTAACCCATACTTTTTCCAATCGAAAATTTTGCTAGAATCCGATAGTGTATTAAGACACTGTATTCATTTGACAGTGTAATAAGTCACTTTTTTTTTGGATTTCCTCTCCCTTTTTTGTTGTTTTTGTGCATTTTGTGAGGGGAATGTGTTATACTGTCACAATTACATTGTCCCATTTTGACTGTGTAATAAAACACTCTCTATGTTGGATTGCTATGTAATGGAGATAGTGCCTAATTACTTGGCATATTAAACAGTGTGATTAATCACATTGTCCCGACACTCTACTGTTACCAAAGAAATTATTACACTTTCATATTTAGGCAATATATTTGTAATCATTTTTTATTTACTTTTGTGATTCTAGTAGTGTATTTCTCTTTATGAGGTAATAAACTGTGAAATTGACAATGTGTTTACCCTAGTGGGTTATTGTACAATGAAATATGGAGTGTACTTAGACCAAGGGTTATTACAATGTGCACTTGATAGTGTATTTAGCACAGTGGGTTATTACATTGTGCACATGGTAGCGTAATTATCCTAGTGATTTGTTACCTTGTGCACTTGGTAGTGTAATTATCTCAGTTACTTATCATCCTATTCATCCCCAAAGTGTAATTAGTAACATGTACTTAAAACAAATGCTCATTGCATCTATATGTATTTGTTACCACATGATCAACACTTTTCAAGATAAACAATTTCATCATAAACAAAATTTCTTTTCCCATTGGTGCACTAAAGCTTCAAGTTGTTCATCATTTTTAAATTTATAGTGCAAGACCTTCAAACAACCAAATTACATTGTGCGTACTTCCAGTGTATTTATCTATGCGTTCAACCAAATATTGATACCAAACCCATATACATTATGCAACGGACAATGTATTTAACTATTGTATTATAATCAACTAATTACATTCAGACAATCTAGAAGGATTTTCCCTAAATCCTAGACACAATCAAAATAGCCACGAAAGGAGCGAAATAAATCAACAAAACCTCCCATATACTTTAACGTAGAAAATAAAATCTCAAGAAATATCATCAAGACAGAATTGAAGTCGCTGCTAAACAAAAATCATTAAAGTTCTACCATGAAACAATATTTCCACCCGAAATCAAGAAATTGCGCCACTAGAGATATGAAAATGAACAAAAATTCACCAAATTAATATGAAATCAAGTGAAACGAGTCTTGTGTAGATCCACCAAAATAAATCCATAGGCAGTTTTGGAGTCTTTTGGTCAACAGATCTAAAGATGTAGTAGCCTCTGTTGTTGAGTCGCCTTATGTAGGAGCTCTGTGTGAAATGAGTCCGTAAAAATCTTATGCAAGAGCTACATTATGCAAGAATAATAACCAATTACACTTTCATACTGCCAATGCATTTAGCAACTCTATGCGAAACGAGTCCGAAAAAGTCTTGTGCAAGAACAATAACCAATTACATTTTCATACTGCCAATGTATTTAACAACAGCATTATGCAAAATTTACACTATGCAATATTGCAAGGCCTACAAACAAATCAATTATATTGTGCATACTTCCATTGTATTACACTTCTGAACTGACAATGTATGCTTTCAACCAAAAAAGGCTACTAAGCCTCATTACACTACCAAACGGACAAAGTAGTTAGCTCCTGCTTTGTGCAAAATTATAGATTGTCAAGATACATTACGCAATAGTCGAAGGCCTACAAAAATATGAATTACATTTTTGCAAACAACATTGTAAAACCAATCTTCCCCAACAAAACCTAATTACATTGGTCTTACATTTGAAACCATGGACAATAACAGAAAATATGTGGTAAGTACATTTTTTCTTCACAATGTAATTAATTTCAATCAATGTCATAACACACTAGAGCATACCTTTGACGTGGATCTTCATTTGTCGGTGGCCGTTTCGATTGATGAAGGGTTGGGCTAGGTGCTCCTCACCTAATTGAGTTCAATGGTGGTGTGGGGTTGTCAAACCGACACCAGAATCAACTGGATCAGTGTTTTTTGTCTGACGAGAACCCATGGCTTCAAGGTGGATTTTCGGCAAAATCAGTAACGGATGATGACAAATGGTGGCTGGGCTTTAGTCTTGGGGCACAGACGCTTCTTTTGATAGCAATGGTGGTCGGATGGTGGAGATCTGGCGTTGGCCATGAGAGAGGGAGAGAGAAGTCACATGAGGGAGGAGAGGGAGAGACAGAGGAGAGAGAAAATTGGAATCCCAAGAGAGATAACAGTGATTTTAGGGATTTGATTTTTGATCGATACTTTTTATCGCAAGAAACACTTGCGACGCAATACTGACGGGTTTATCCCAACTAACAATAGTGTAAAATAAATCTCAAATAATTCAGATATCAACTAACAATAAAATTGAACTAAATATCAATGGATAATAAAAACTAGCTTAGGTTTGGCTTGTCAACTACCTCCACCTGCACACACAAATTAATATGCAATCACACAATTTAAAAGTTTAATAATGTTAATTGAAAGGCCTTGGTCCAGCTGCAATCAATTAGACTTCCCTAAACAACGATCCTGACATTGGTCTAGTTGCAAGATCTTTTCTTATCAAAGCAGTCTTGGTTCG
Organism: Tripterygium wilfordii; assembly: GCF_013401445.1. NCBI lineage: Eukaryota > Viridiplantae > Streptophyta > Magnoliopsida > Celastrales > Celastraceae > Tripterygium > Tripterygium wilfordii. Next base: position 5,861,884 of record NC_052254.1, on the reverse strand, counting down.
TCTATGCTAAGATTTTCCTAAGACAAGCATAAGCACTAGGAAATCGACAGTTGCACAATCTAGGATAATGGTCTATTACCCAATCAATTATGCCCTATGTTCCCAAAACTTGGATCTTACGCAAGTTCTTGTTACTTCGTCAAACATCGGGTCATGGTCAGCCGAATATGTTTAACTAACAATTCCTAAAATTATGATGTTGATCAGGCATGCATGCATAACAATAGGAAATAAGCAATCAATCCAGATAACAAAGAATTAAACTTAGTCTGATTGTCAATCAAATCTATACACAAGATTTATGGTAGAAGAATTACCAAACCCTAGCTAGAAAAGAGTTTAGTTACACATAGTCATAATTAAAACCATATTGATGGATCGTACTTAACACAAGAGGGGGGGGGGTGAATTGTGTCCCCAAATTCCGATAGGAATCTCTTTTTATAATTTAAAAGGAAATCAATGTCAATTAACAATTAGCACACAAATTTGGACTCTAATGATTATCTTAATCAATATTCATTTCAATGCAAGATGTGATACAATATGGTGAATGATCAATTATCAAATAATCAAGGAATTGCAAAAACAGATTTTTTAAACAACACACTGCGCACAGATTTTACAACTCAAATTTCACCTAGCAAATCAAGTCAGAATTCAATGAAATTTGGTATGCAGTATCACAACACCCTAATGAATACTATATCAAAAATTCAGATTAAAATTCAAAGTTTAGCTATGTGAACAGTGCACGGACAGACTAGTGGTTCAGAAAATTCTGCAATCAAAACACTTAATCAATCAACAAGCAAGCAATGCAATCAAGAAAGTCCACACAGCAATTTATAGTAGTTCGGAGACTCTTCTCCTACATCTACTACCTAGGTTCACCAACCTAGGATTTTTCAACCTCCACTAAGGATGTGGTTTTCTCAAGAGCTCCACAAAACTCACAAGGGTTTTTAGGTCACCCTTAAAACTGAAGATTTCAAGATAATCTTCAAACTTTACAACCAAGGGTTTCAAGCACTCCCTTAAACTCAACCTCAACAAGGTTTTTGCCCAATGAAGGGACTTTTACAAGTGTTCGGTATAAATGGTTCACTCAAGGTTTGCACTAAGCAAATGGGGTTGAGGAACACTCAAGAATCACAATATCACCTCACGGGTTGGATAGAAAATGAAGAATAATGAGGATTTTCGAATCTGAAAATAAGAAGCCAAATGAGAAGCACTCCCTCTTTGTAAAAGCAAAATAGTGAGGAAGCCTTTAGAGTGGCTTGGGTAGAAGCTTGGATTCAATGGCACAAACTAGCTTGGAAGCTTTGAGAACAACAATTTCTTCAATGTAATTTTGGCTTCTCCAAGTTGGAATGAGGAAGAACCCCTCTTTATAATTTACCAAGCTCTTGTGATTTCCACCATTGGATCTTTTTCCATCTTCAAATCTCGACCTTCAATTACATGTGCAAATCTTGGCCATTTACTGAATAGATCATTAAATCTTGACCTTACAATATGTAGCCGTTGCACTTGCATTATTTTCCAAGTCTAGCTTTCCAAGATTTGAGTTGTCATGTGCACTTGCAGCCATTTTTGACAATTTGATCAAACTTGCACCAAATCTTGACCTTGGTATCTCCAACAATTTTGTCATCTTTGACCATTTGATCAAACTTCCACCAAATCTTGGCCTTGGTATCTCCAATAATTTCCTACAAAATGTGTAGCAACTTGCAACCATCTTTGACTCCAAAAATCAAGTAAGATCTTCTTGTAAGTCAAAAATTGCAAGCAAGAATATGGTCTTATGCACAACCATTGGATTCACCTTTTAAATGGTCATCTTAACCCTTCAAGTCTTGTTGTAATCTGATCCATTCATAATTCAAAACAATTCAATCTCAGCCATAGATTAGTGTACCGTTGGAGCTTGTAGTCTTCAAGAATATCTTCATAATCTAAGTCTTGTCTAGTTGCAAAACATACTTTCTCATCTCTTACAAATTTCAACCATTGCATTTGTCCTTTAGCTTCATCAATTGTCTTCTCACAAAAATATGATCATTGACCTCAATAAAGGAAGCATGTGCAGGATCTTGTTTGATGAAGACAAGAGATCCTTCAAGTGACCAAACATGTCCCTCCAATCTTGACTTCAAACTCTGAATTTGGCAGCACCAATATATCCATATTATACAGCCCTAAGGCTAGTTCCAATCATCAATCAAAATGCCTTAGTGGAAGGTTGATGAACATAGGTTTTTCTTGGTTTTCTAGAGATCCAAGCTCATACTTGAAAACCGGACTTCAATTCACTTGAGCAAACTGAATTCTGAGTGATATAACATCCTCATGATGATTAACCTACAAAGAAATAGGAGGTAGAACTCCCCAATTGCATGTAAGCTCAAAGAGCTTCATATAGAGCGCATAGGTTAATTACATTAGAAAAACAACCCAGAAAATTCATATTACTGCATGATAAATCATTTTATATATATTAAAATGTCCATATAAAATTTCATAACAATCGGAAATCGTTTGGTCACTCAACCAAGCAAATAAGTCACTAATAGTGAAACCGATAAATTCTAAGTGTAAATTCAATGTCATTTTGCAAACTCAGTGTAAATGACCTTTTCTCTTGAACTTTACTAGGTCAAATATGTTCATAGTGATAAAACTAAGATGCACACGAAATTTCATTTAAATCGGAGTTCATTTGGTTCACCACGTTCACAAAGAACACATATGTACAAAATTAGGTAAAACCTAGTTTTGGCGGAATTTAAGCATATGACCAAATGTATATGTGATGCACTTAATTTATCATGATTATAGTCCTAGAACATATATTAGACTTTTATGTGCATGTGGTTCAAATTTCAAGTCATTTTGATCTAAGTTGGTTAAGATAAATTATGATCATTAGAAGATTAATGCCCTAACTTAGTCCATGTATGTTTGTTTTCAAAACTAAATTTCCAGCACTATCTCAAAAATATATAGATATCAAATTCACATAGAGATATGCATAAGCCTTCATTTAAGTGTATACGCACAATTAAGATATTAAACAATTAACCAAATAACCATTTAAGCATGTTTTCTAGCATTTTAGGATATGTTCAAGTCAAGCATGCTCACACACATTTTAGTATACAATCATACACAATCATCAAAAACACAATGTTGACCTAGACAGTAAGTCTTGCTCCAACACTTCCTTCATATTCCATTTGTATAAATATTCAAAAGTAAGAATCAGTAGAAACCAATATCTTTCTCAAGAAATCTTCAAGGATGGATACTCCTAACTCTCCACCTGCAAAAAGGTCTAGAACTGATGAAGGTTCTACTTCTAAAGAAGATGAAGGTGGAAATGATCCCAGATTCAACCTCTCCCCTATAAGGGAAGACGTATACGAGGACGATCCCCAGAAAACCATCGAATCTCTACAAGAAGCTTTGAGGGAAACCAAAAGGAGACTTAAAGAAGCAACCGACAAAGTTCAAGACTACAAAAGGCAACTTATGGTTTCAAAGTATGCCATACAAGGTGTTCGATATATGTCATGGGGCAGACAAGCAAGTACTCATGACCCAGATAAATTGCACGAAGCAATCACTGAGATCACAGTACAACTTGGATCTGTTGTAAATGGAATAGATAGTGTTCTTTATACCCTAGAATAAAATTCCTGTCCAACAATCTCCCCCTTTTTGATGATTCCAAAATGTGCAATGTAGTTTTCTAAAGATGTACCATTTTTTTTTTTTCAAGAACTACAATCTTTATCCAAAAACTATATTCTTTCTCCCCCCTTTTTGTAATTATAAAAAAGATCTTATGGTTTAATTTAAATTCTCATTTTATACTCAAATTCTTAATTGTTTCAAATCATGCAAATGAAGTGAGCTATATATCGAGTACAAAGTAATGTTCAGATTAGCTTCCCCTTACTTCAAGCATAGTAGCATACATTCTTCTCACCAAAACATGGCAAATGCACTCCCCCTTAAACTTTGGTCTATAAACCATTTCATATGTCAGTTCAAGTACTAGTTTAAGGATGCACCATGCTTGATACAAGATAAGTATGTTTCGTCAATAAAAGCTCAAATACTAAATATCACATGAAAATATGCCAATTTAGAATATGTCATTTTAATGCATCTTTTCTAATCATTTTCTCTTCCCTATAATGTAATCAATCAAGAGGGAATAGGGAGAGGAGTTCACACCAACCAAATACATGCGTTCATGAATAGTAATAAAAGCACACTAGAAGTCATGTATTTCACATTTTGCTTCCAAATTATAGAGATGCAACAAGTTCACTTAAGAAACTTAACATACGTTCTATCTTTTTTCAATTAATGATAAAACATGAATTTCTAGACTTAGGGCATGCTCCCCCTTCAATTATGCATACCAATGAATATTTGAGAAAATATGCATACCACATATCATCAAAAATCAAACATTCCAAATGCAATTGAGTTAAAGTTAAGCATCTAACAAAAATAATACAAAGGAGTTTAAAGGTTTAAGAAATGACCGTCGAAACCCTCCTAGCTTTTTGTTTGAGCATCTTGATGATATTCCTTTAATATTTGTTCCTTCCTTAGAGTGTTTGTGTTTGTCCATGTTTTGAATATATTTTCCTTGATTTAAAGTTGCTCCCCCAAGGGTTGCACACTTTCCTCACCAATTGGTGTTGCCTCATCATTTGAGATCTTCATCTTCTTTTGAGCTCTTCACCAATGGTGCATCCTCATCCAAGATAAGTACCCCACGGGTACCATTTTAGATTAACTCCTTGGGATGTCCAAGGTCCTTCAAATCTGAAAATTATTTCTCTACAAGCACATTGACCTCAAGTGTGGTTATATCATAAAAATTAACACAAACACTTTCCTTAACAATTCTAGGCTTAGCATCAAAAGCATTGTGTGCACTAGAAAGAGATAAGTAATCAAGAAGAATACAAATATCACTTTTATCATCAAACTTCTCTAGATTTTCTTTTGTATTCAAGAAAAAACATCTTTAAATTAAAACTCCTAAAGTGGATAACTTTAGGTTTTCTCTTCATACAAAAATTACAAAAATAATTTGTTCAATGATTTTCTCATATTCAACCTTTGTCATACATATCATGCATTTCATGCTTAATTTGCAATCTTTTTCAATAAAGATTAAAAATAGTATAAATGCATAACTCTCATACAACATCCAAGCATCATATAACCTAATAAAATCATTTTCAATGACAATCATTAAAAATCATATTTGGGCAGCCCTTCATTTAGGTTCTAGCATTCAATTTTTTTTTTTATTATTATTTTTTTTATATATATATTTTTTTAAAAAGAAACAAATCAATAAAGCCTAGTATCCCAAACTAATGCATAGCACATCTAAATAAAGTGTGATCAAGACGTTTTAGGTATCCAAACTTTGGATCCTTTAGGGTTAGTGGCCACAATTGCATATACATTAATATTAAAAGAATTCTTCACATAAGCTTTCACATCAATATCACACAAACCCTTTGGCACCCACAACCTCCTTAGGTGAACTCTCCTTAGTTTAGGATGAGTTTCCCTAGAGGTACTAGTCTCACCCATGGGATGAGCTAGCTTGGCCTTGCCTTTTGAAGGCTTGGCTATGGTACTAACACTACTCATGGTTTCTTTGAGTTTCGTAGGATCAAATCCAAGTCCACTCTTATCAAGGTAGTGTCTTTGAGAGGCAAGCAACTCATCGAGCTTTGATGAACTCATAGAGAATTTAGAAAATTGTATTTCTAACATCCTATACTTTTCTTTCACATCATCAAGCTCAAGTTGCAAAGAAGTAGAATTGTTCAAAATTATACATTCATGCTCATCCCATGTTCTCAACTCTTGTTCTAACTCATTCACTCTAGCATGCAAGGCATCCAAATCATGAATCTTTGAAGTATTACAATTTGCAATGTTACTACTAGAAGCATGCATAGATAATTCATTTCTAAGATTTTCATTTTCTTTCATCAAAGCATCAAGAGATAAATATATATTATCATGCTTTGCATTTAGATCAACATACTTATCATTAATCTCATCCACATGTGATTTCTCAATTTTCACAAGCCTAGATATTTCTTTTGTAGCATGCTTGTATTTAGAAATTAAGTCACCATGAGCATCACATAATTCATCATACACATTACTCAATTCATCATAAGTGGGTAGTGTAGAATCATTTACCATATCATCCGGAATTGATGATAACTCTTCTTCCTTTGCCACCAAGCAAAGGTTGGCCTTGATTTCTTCCTCTTTATCACTAGAGGTCTCCTCCACTTTGGTCACTAGGCACACATCGCCATTTGACCTTTCATACTTTCTTTCCATCATTTCCCAAACTTGCTTTGCATTTGTACATCCGGAAATATGGTCAAGTCCACACCTACTAAGAGAGATATGAAAGAGATTAATAGCATAAACATTTAAGCACATTAATTCAATGTCCTTATTTGTCCATTCATCTCCTCTACTCCTACTAGGACAATGAGGACCATCCTTTACTACCCTTCATACGTCTATGCCTCTAGATTTAATAAATATTCTCATTCTATTCTTCCAAAATGGATAGTCACCATCAAAGATAGGTGGAATATCCATAGAAAGGCTTTCGGCCTCAACATGCAAATTTGTGTAAGTCATAAAAATGCTAATAAGGGTGTTAATCCTATGTTTTAGCAAACCTTGCTCCGATACCAATTGATGGATCGTACTTAACACAAGAGGGGGGGTGAATTGTGTCCCCAAATTTCGATAGGAATCTCTTTTTATAATTTAAAAGGAAATCAATGTCAATTAACAATTAGCACACAAATTTGGACTCTAATGATTATCTTAATCAATATTCATTTCAATGCAAGATGTGATACAATATGGTGAATGATCAATTATCAAATAATCAAGGAATTGCAAAAACAGATTTTTTAAACAACACACTGCGCACAGATTTTACAACTCAAATTTCACCTAGCAAATCAAGTCAGAATTCAATGAAATTTGGTATGCAGAATCACAACACCCTAATGAATACTATATCAAAAATTCAGATTAAAATTCAAAGTTTAGCTATGTGAACAGTGCACGGACAGACTAGTGGTTCAGAAAATTCTGCAATCAAAACACTTAATCAATCAACAAGCAAGCAATGCAATCAAGAAAGTCCACACAGCAATTTATAGTAGTTCGGAGACTCTTCTCCTACATCTACTACCTAGGTTCACCAACCTAGGATTTTTCAACCTCCACTAAGGATGTGGTTTTCTCAAGAGCTCCACAAAACTCACAAGGGTTTTTAGGTCACCCTTAAAACTGAAGATTTCAAGATAATCTTCAAACTTTACAACCAAGGGTTTCAAGCACTCCCTTAAACTCAACCTCAACAAGGTTTTTGCCCAATGAAGGGACTTTTACAAGTGTTCGGTATAAATGGTTCACTCAAGGTTTGCACTAAGCAAATGGGGTTGAGGAACACTCAAGAATCACAATATCACCTCACGGGTTGGATAGAAAATGAAGAATAATGAGGATTTTCGAATCTGAAAATAAGAAGCCAAATGAGAAGCACTCCCTCTTTGCAAAAGCAAAATAGTGAGGAAGCCTTTAGAGTGGCTTGGGTAGAAGCTTGGATTCAATGGCACAAACTAGCTTGGAAGCTTTGAGAACAACAATTTCTTCAATGTAATTTTGGCTTCTCCAAGTTGGAATGAGGAAGAACCCCTCTTTATAATTTACCAAGCTCTTGTGATTTCCACCATTGGATCTTTTTCCATCTTCAAATCTCGACCTTCAATTACATGTGCAAATCTTGGCCATTTACTGAATAGATCATTAAATCTTGACCTTACAATATGTAGCCGTTGCACTTGCATTATTTTCCAAGTCTAGCTTTCCAAGATTTGAGTTGTCATGTGCACTTGCAGCCATTTTTGACAATTTGATCAAACTTGCACCAAATCTTGACCTTGGTATCCTCCAACAATTTTGTCATCTTTGACCATTTGATCAAACTTCCACCAAATCTTGGCCTTGGTATCTCCAATAATTTCCTACAAAATGTGTAGCAACTTGCAACCATCTTTGACTCCAAAAATCAAGTAAGATCTTCTTGTAAGTCAAAAATTGCAAGCAAGAATATGGTCTTATGCACAACCATTGGATTCACCTTTTAAATGGTCATCTTAACCCTTCAAGTCTTGTTGTAATCTGATCCATTCATAATTCAAAACAATTCAATCTCAGCCATAGATTAGTGTACCGTTGGAGCTTGTAGTCTTCAAGAATATCTTCATAATCTAAGTCTTGTCTAGTTGCAAAACATACTTTCTCATCTCTTACAAATTTCAACCATTGCATTTGTCCTTTAGCTTCATCAATTGTCTTCTCACAAAAATATGATCATTGACCTCAATAAAGGAAGCATGTGCAAGATCTTGTTTGATGAAGACAAGAGATCCTTCAAGTGACCAAACATGTCCCTCCAATCTTGACTTCAAACTCTGAATTTGGCAGCACCAATATATCCATATTATACAGCCCTAAGGCTAGTTCCAATCATCAATCAAAATGCCTTAGTGGAAGGTTGATGAACATAGGTTTTTCTTGGTTTTCTAGAGATCCAAGCTCATACTTGAAAACCGGACTTCAATTCACTTGAGCAAACTGAATTCTGAGTGATATAACATCCTCATGATGATTAACCTACAAAGAAATAGGAGGTAGAACTCCCCAATTGCATGTAAGCTCAAAGAGCTTCATATAGAGCGCATAGGTTAATTACATTAGAAAAACAACCCAGAAAATTCATATTACTTCATGATAAATCATTTTATATATATTAAAATGTCCTTATAAAATTTCATAACAATCGGAAATCGTTTGGTCACTCAACCAAGCAAATAAGTCACTAATAGTGAAACCGATAAATTCTAAGTGTAAATTCAATGTCATTTTGCAAACTCAGTGTAAATGACCTTTTCTCTTGAACTTTACTAGGTCAAATATGTTCATAGTGATAAAACTAAGATGCACACGAAATTTCATTTAAATCGGAGTTCATTTGGTTCACCACGTTCACAAAGAACACATATGTACAAAATTAGGTAAAACCTAGTTTTGGCGGAATTTAAGCATATGACCAAATGTATATGTGATGCACTTAATTTATCATGATTATAGTCCTAGAACATATATTAGACTTTTATGTGCATGTGGTTCAAATTTCAAGTCATTTTGATCTAAGTTGGTTAAGATAAATTATGATCATTAGAAGATTAATGCCCTAACTTAGTCCATGTATGTTTGTTTTCAAAACTAAATTTCCAGCACTATCTCAAAAATATATAGATATCAAATTCACATAGAGATATGCATAAGCCTTCATTTAAGTGTATACGCACAATTAAGATATTAAACAATTAACCAAATAACCATTTAAGCATGTTTTCTAGCATTTTAGGATATGTTCAAGTCAAGCATGCTCACACACATTTTAGTATACAATCATACACAATCATCAAAAACACAATGTTGACCTAGACAGTAAGTCTTGCTCCAACACTTCCTTCATATTCCATTTGTATAAATATTCAAAAGTAAGAATCAGTAGAAACCAATATCTTTCTCAAGAAATCTTCAAGGATGGATACTCCTAACTCTCCACCTGCAAAAAGGTCTAGAACTGATGAAGGTTCTACTTCTAAAGAAGATGAAGGTGGAAATGATCCCAGATTCAACCTCTCCCCTATAAGGGAAGACGTATACGAGGACGATCCCCAGAAAACCATCGAATCTCTACAAGAAGCTTTGAGGGAAACCAAAAGGAGACTTAAAGAAGCAACCGACAAAGTTCAAGACTACAAAAGGCAACTTATGGTTTCAAAGTATGCCATACAAGGTGTTCGATATATGTCATGGGGCAGACAAGCAAGTACTCATGACCCAGATAAATTGCACGAAGCAATCACTGAGATCACAGTACAACTTGGATCTGTTGTAAATGGAATAGATAGTGTTCTTTATACCCTAGAATAAAATTCATGTCCAACACATATAAATACTCATTAAAAATGTTCAAATCAATGGGAGAGTTGAGATTTGCCGAAGGATTGGACTGCCAAGCTTGACATGCCTTCTCCTTCTTGCCATCACTCTTTATCCAAAATTAGGTCTTCAACCGTGCAGCAAAAATGTCTCTTTTTCTCAGCACAACATTGCTTATATATTCTTTAACAAACCCTAAGATGGCCCAACTGTTTTAGCCACATCAGCAACTTAATCGCACAAATCTGATTCCCGCGTTCTGTGACCGCAACAGGTTGCAAACCAGGTTACAAATTCTATCCAATGCCAGCTTTACTCTCCAGCAGTACCTGCTCATAAAAACACCAATATGAGCAGTATTTTGCACTAAACATCATAGAAAAATAATAACTTTAAGCCCAAAAAAATAAGTGTATTTTACACATAACAATTTTTCATTTTTTGAATTTTGAATTTACCTGGTCAGCATCTTACATGGCAAGCCATGTCATTAAGTATCTTTATGGATACCAAAATTGTGTATGACTATCACTACCGGTATAAATTTCTTCACATCAACCTTTTTTCAACGCGATTGTCCCAAGAATTTCAATATTAAGCTAGCTTATATGCTGTCAAAATAAGCTAGCTTATAACCTATAAGAAGTAAGCTAATTTATAAGTTATCAGTTGTTTGATGAAGTTTATAGTATAAGCTAGCTTATAAGTTCTAAAAAAATCTATTTAAATTTAATTTTAAAAATAAAATTTATGATTTATAATATTATAAATCTGAAGCTTATTTTTGAAATAAGCTTATATAAGTTCTAAAATAAGCTTCAATTTGAAACTTATTTTAAAGCCTATGTTTGATTTTTTTTCTTTTTTATTAGGATAATATTACATATAATACGATAAAAAGTTATTTTTTCTTTTTTATTAAGATAATATTATATATAATACTATAAAAATTATTTTATCTTTTAAATTAAAGTTAAGTAGATTTTTTTAAAGCTTATAAGCTAGCTTATGCTATAAGTTTCGTCAAACATCCAACAATTTATTTCACAATTTATAAGTTATGGTTTATTGGTCTTTGAGCGTGAAAATAGGGTGTTAGCTAAGCCAAGCATCAATGGGGAACATCAATCCATAAAATTATGTGCTTATCCCTTTGCGTTCATCGTATACTAAGAGGCATGATGGCCTCCATGCATATATGATGTAGAATGATCCACGGAAGAGTTCCTTGAGAAGTTGGAACGTGTTTGGAGAAGCCAAATCGAAATCGGAATTGAAGTTGCTGTTTTTGGGAATTAAAGTTTTAGTTTCCAACTTTGACCGTCCATAACTTTTGATTCCCTCATTTGTTTCCTTATTATAATATGTTTTCGAGGATTGATTTTGAGGACCTAAAAGTTAACCCAGGGTATCCCTAGTTGAGATTCGGAAGGAGATCAAAAAGGCGTCGTTTTGAAGTCCAACGGAGTTAATTAAATTTTCTGCACGTTTTATGTTTTCAATTTTCCAATTCTAGTTGAATTAGGAGTCCAATTAGGGTTTGATTGTTTTTTTCAGTCTATAAATAGTTTCATAAACATTTGTAATTCATTCATTCAGTTTATTAATAAAATTACTTGAGGTTTTCTCAATTGTTCTTGGTGGATTCCAAGTTTCTTGATTTCGTCGTGAACGAATTCGAGTGTTATTAGCTTCCGCACTGTGTCAATATGCATGATTAATAGTATCGCACAACGCATTGTGTATGGTTGTAAGTTTTTGCAGTGATTCATTGAATATGAGAACTGAGTAGCCACCAGGACGGATTAGAGATTGGATTTTTAATTAAGTGTTTCAAATCAAATCTTGTTTAATTTTGGTTACAAATTGCCTATGCTACTGTGTTTCCATTTTGATATTCATTGTGCTTATTAGTGTTAGTTAGTTGTTTGCATATCATTCACCACCAAATTTGCATCGCTTCCTTGTGGATACGATACCGGACTCGCCGGATTATTACTTGTTGATGCCCTACACTTGGGGTAAGTACACACACTTTAGTGTCGGTCAGTGATTTGTGGGGATTCAGAGAAGAAGCATGAGAAAATGAGGATGAGAAGGAGAGGCTGTGTTGGAGGCTGTTTTGAACTTCCATATTTGTCGATATTCTGTGATTCTGCCAATTTGCGGTATTTTGTGATTTTTGCAATATGGGTAAAAGGTTTCCTTATGAATCTTTTTCAAATATTCTATATTCATAAAAGTTATTATTTTCTTTCATTTACCAGATTCCATTCAAGAAGATGATACGCATACCCTAATCCTAACCTTAACCTATATACAGTTAGGGAAACATAGTAGTCATTGATATTCTATAAAACCCCTCAGCTACTAGTTATTTGGCAGAGAATAGAAGAAAAGAAAGCTATTATGAGTTCGAGGCTCAGTATATTTCTCTGTCTGTCACTGCTAGCCCTAACCACGACTTTAGCCACCACAACAAAACCTCGAAAATTGGGTACTAGACTCATTCATTATGACTCTGTTTACTCTCCATACTACAACTCTACCGCAACCACTGCAGACCGTTTCAGATCTGCAATACAGAAGTCTAGCAAACGTCTTACCTACTTAGAAACAAGGGCTTCATATTTTGTCGCAAGCGATGATGCTCGCGCACGCTTGGTTGCAGATGACGCCGGAGTTCAATTCATGGCTAATTTCTCCATCGGAACACCTCCGGTTCCTCAGTTGCTGTCAATGGACACAGGAAGCAATCCTTTGTGGATTCAATGCAAACCTTGCACAAAATGTTTTCGTCAGTCAAGTCCAATATTTGATCCTTCAAAGTCATCTACATATAAAAACTTGTCATGTTACTCACCTTTCTGTTATGGTTCTCCTCGTGACTTGTGTGACTCTTCGAACAATTGTAAGTTCTCTATTGAATACGCAGATGGATCCAAGTCAGTTGGAATTATGGGGACTGAGAAGCTCACTTTTGAGACCAATGATGAGGGTGAAACAACAATTGATGATGTGTTTTTTGGGTGCGGACATGACAATGGTGGTCTCAATGGACAACCTAGTGGAGTACTCGGTTTAGGGTCTGCAAGTATTTCATTGGTTTGGAAATTGGGCTCTAAATTCTCCTATTGTGTTGGTAGCATAAGAGACCCTACTTATAGTTTTAACCGATTAAATCTAGGAGATGGAGTAATAATCGAAGGTGATTCAACTCCACTAGAATTGTACCGTACTATGTATTTTCTTACACTCGAAGGAATTAGTGTGGCAGAAAATATGCTAAAAATTGATCCACGAGTCTTCAAGAGGACGCCTTCCGGTACCGGCGGAGTTGTTATTGATTCAGGATCAACAATCACTTACCTTGCTACTGATGCATATAACTCACTAAGTGATCAAGTGAAGAGTTTGCTAGATGGGAAGTTGGAACGCGTTATCAAGAATCCGAAGATATTATGCTACAAGGGAGACATCGATAGGGATCTCTCGGGGTTTCCGGTGGTTACGTTTCACTTTGCGGGAGGAGTTGAGTTAGGATTAGACACTGGAAGCATGTTTATAAATAATGGTGCAGGTGGATTTTGCATGGCTGTGCGAGAATCAAATCTTAATGGTTTGAATCTTATTGGAATAATGGCTCAACAAAACTATAATGTTGCCTATGACCTTTTTGGAAAGGCAGTTCATTTTCAGAGGATTGATTGTGAACTTCTTGAAGGTTAAGAAATTTTTTTTTTTTAATGCATTTTGCAATTCCTAAATTCTATTATGCAATTTATTTTATTGGATGGGGAATTTATATTATGAATGTCCCTTTAGAACAAATAATTTTTAAGAGGAATGGTGTTTTATTTAGTATCAAAGTCTTAATCTAACGATGGGTTCACATCTGAATTTTCCCCTCCTACATATACATGATTTTTTCAGATATTTTTAAATATATTCAAAAAAATTGCTATAACCAGCACTTGGAATATATATATATATATAAATAGAAAACCAACACTTTAAAGTTATATAAAATTATATAAATTGGATAATACTAAATTTAAATAAAATAATATGCTACAAGTTAAATCTCATTAGTTAGATAAACCTCATCCTGAAAAAATTTTCCAGAAATTATATTGCAAACAATTAAAAATTAAATCATTGTGGTACAAGATTGTTATCCAAAATACATATAGATATATATATGTTGATGTTATTATTACCATTACAATACATGTATTTGTCTTTTTTGTCATTATTTCCTTTTTGTCATTATTACCATTACTATTACTATTCTACATGGTATGGTACAATATTAATTAGTGCTTGGGCCTGTGTGATGCACGAATAACAAAAAGAATTTTAATACATAATTCAAATGATATAAGCAATGCAACGTTTCTTAATCGTGCCCATACATGTTGCGGTAACATATATTTACAATAACCATGTAAGCTCAAATGTGACTGATAAAGTTCATGTACATTTAGGTCACTGTAGTTCTCACTAGCATTGTATTTCTATCCAGTTTGAAAACCAATATATGAAACAACTGAAACACCAGAGCTAATTGTGCAGGTTATCTTCATCTAGCTCCCATTTCATTCCTTTAATATTGATTTAGTTTTTTTTTTTAATAAAATTAAAAAAATTCAAATGTATAAAAATAGCAATTAATAGAAGAAAATGAGAAAGTGTGAAATCTCATGTAAGAATTGATCTCATAACCAATCAGATAACAAAGTATGCTCTACAACTTTAGGAATATCAGTTATAAGCGTATCACATAAATATGTAATTGGGCCTGTTTGGGAGTGCTGTCACTTGCTATGAGGTGTTGTGCGGTGTTGTGAGTTATAAAACTGTGGTGCGGCGCTGTGATGTGTGTTTGGCGTATCTAAATTACGGTTATATTAGATAACTAATAATATTCATATAAAATCACTTAATGTTTGCATTGTACATTAATCTAAAATAAAATAATTGACCTAATTTGATTACGTAGGACAATTCAACATATATTGTAAGTGTTTGGGAGTGTTGTGAGGTGTGGTGAGGTGCTATGAGATAAAAAGCTGTGGTGCTGTGAGGTGAGTTGGAACGCAAAAGCTGTTTGACGTGTCACAAAAAACTGTGGTGCTGTGAGGTGCGGTGTAACTGAACGCAGTGCGAACACACTGCCAAACACCCACAATATGTGTTTGCATATAGCAAACAATCACTTTTTGGATGAACGCAAGTCATGAGCATTTAATAGAGCGAAAAATTAATGACCTGCGCACCCACATTTTGTAAGAATGCCACACTAGTAATTTACTTTTTTCATTCCTTCAAAAAGTAATTGGGCACACTAATTTATTGTCTTTGTCATATTGAAGATAAATATGTAGAATATAAAATGAATTTGAGCTTGTACAATATTGTTCTATAACTTCTGCGTTGGACAGGAGATGTCTCGTTTCTAACACTCGGGAATAGGAATGTTTGTGTTGCGAAAGATGTGTGTTCAGGTGTCCTAGGACTTACGATCAGTCCAAACATTTTTTATTAGGGATTACACGAAATCTGACTTCTTCACCAAACATACTATTTGTAGACTGAGAATACAAGACTATAGGCTTGAAGTTGCTTTTCGTGAAGAGGACTTAAAATTCGCACTGTATCAATCTGGAAAAATAGGAGACAAAACTATTATCGGAATGAAAGAACTTCTATTGAAAGGAAATGAAGAGCAATGCATTAGTGGAATGCATCAGGAATTTCACTAAAAATGAATACATTATGAGATGTATGAGGGCGTGCTTTACAAAAAAAATAAATTAGCATAACCACGAAGGCTTGAAAAGTAAAAGACAAATCTTAAACTAGTTGGCCAGAGTCATGCTAATTGTAAAGATAGGTGACATGAGTCATTGCCTACGAAAGAAGTAAAGATTTATAGACGCAGAGTCTGTTGGTTGATGCGGAGCAGTTGTAGACTTTTCTTCCTTCTCCTTTTATAGTGCCTGTGATGATTATGGTGACATCTCCTGTTTCTCTAGCACTTCCTTCATATGTTGTGCCGTGGGGCATCATGGGAAATATCTTTCTTATTGCTTGCTTGAGTGACTAGGTTAGTGACTTTCATAACCTCAACCTTCTCCTTGAAATGGGGATGATGGTTGAGCCTCTTTGGTTGTGCTCCTTCTTCAAGGTAGTTATAGATATTCTAGGAGGCTGTGGTGTTTTCTAGCCTCCTGATTTGCTGGCTTCATGCTTGAAATCATGAAAACATGGCTAACAGTCACCATTTTGTTGATGCTCCTATATAATCAATCGTGGGAAGAGTTATTCTTCTTCAAGGTGTAGGACGAACTTGGCTTTGGTTTCTCAGAATCTTGTAGCAGTTGAAAACATGTTTGCAAAAATTCAAGAATGTATCGCTAACAAATTCCGATTCTCCTGGGCTTTCTTTGAGATAATCTTGCTAAAATCTCACTCTTTCCTCAACAAACTGATTTTGAAGAGGATAAATCGTTAAGACAAGAATCCCCACATTTGTACTCTTTTAGACATTGATCTTCAAACACCTCTGATTTTCAATAATTGATCCTTGGATTCCAGGTCAACAGCTATCAAAAAATCTGGCAAAATGAACAAATGATAGAAATAAAAGTGACATGTCCTTACCACATCTTTACTGGATGTTGGTTGCTCCTTGCCAAGTGTCAATCGTTGGATGATGGTCATTTATTATACAAACAATGTTACCTTAAAACCTTCCTCTTGAAATGAGAAGGATTTGAATTTTAACTTTTAAATTCACCCTTAATTGCATAACCATCCTCCTCTGCTAATCACTAAAGGACATACTATCAGCTGCTTTTACTGTAGGCGTTCCACCTCTACAAGAAGTATAACAGCTTTGAACGATGTTACTTCCATCTTACCTTTCCACCTTCATTCTTTCTCAAACCTTTCTTTCTTCCAACTTTTCCTCTACATTATGTTCCTTCTCCGCAATGACTAGCTCCAATCATTGTGAAAACAGTCTTGGGGTCCAGCTCCAAATATCGTAATGGAGGAGGAAATACCCATCAATACTTATCCTCACCTTCAAGTACTAACCTCCCTTTGGCCTTCAGAAATTTGGTTTCGCTCCTTCCTTCATTGGGTCTATCCTTGAATCTCTCCAACCTTTCTACCCTCTTTATGGCCAAAGACTTCCTTTCACCTATCTCCACGCATGGAATACTTACTTCAAAACCTCCCCAATCCATCTATGGCCTACTGAGGGAAAAAATACATGTGAACAAGGCTCTTCTCTGTGTTGCAACTCAATTTTGGGACATGGGCACCAACTCTATTCATTTTCGGGATGGGTTTATGAGCCTTGCCCTGCAAGATCTAGCCTTTATTATGGGTCTATGCTTTTATGCCCAGAGACAAACAATGTCATAGAAGCTCTTGACGATGCTTCCTTCTCCTATCCCAAAGTTTGGGATATGTCTTATTCTTATTGCCTGAAGACCCACGCAAAAGGTAAAGAAATTGTTTATGTATAACAGCATACAAAGTTCTTGATTTTCTAGCTTAACAGTTTTATCTTCTACATTAGTTCCTCCAAAATAACTTAGGATTTTACCTGATTGGCCCTATCATGGGCTCATGGTATAATGTACTCCCCTGGATCATGAATTCATGGTTTTTTTCCTACTTCTATCAATACTTCACCCTCACAGATGATTTTACTTGTGCCACTTCGATTGCACTTAGAATCTTGATTAGCTGGGTGTAAACCCTAAAGACCTTGAATGGGATGAAAACGTTGAGCATGCGCTCCCTTTATGGATCAATTTCCTGTCCCCTGGGGATCTTCCTTACTACTTCAGCGAATCCCGGAACAACAATAAATGTTGTGTTGAATATTATAATGCTGCTCAATTGGCCAGGTAGTTTAGAGGTATCCAAATGATTCCCCTACCCCCATACCTCTCAAAAATAAATTCTTCTTGGGTAGGGAGCGTGTGGTCAGCTGAATTGTTAACTGACATTTATTCTGTCTCTGCTTCTATTGTGTCTTCCTTTAAAATTTTATGCTTTGTTGGATGTGATCAAGCTACTCCAGAATTCACCCATTGATGGGCTGAGTACATTAACTAGCATTTTGCACAAGATTTAGAAGAGCTTTTGGTTGCGGTTACTCCTGACCCTGGAGCAAACGGGTCCAATGATTCTGGTAAGCTTCTCTCTTCTATCAACTTATTCTGACTTTCAATTACTAACAGTTGAGTTCCTTTGTAGACTTCAGCCATAACTCTTCTAATGACAATGAAAGCCATGATGCTAAAGTTGACTCTGCTGTATCAGTGAGATCTTCTACCATCCGCCAAAAGTTTGAAAAGATTATGGTTAGCAAAGTAGTGATCAATCCCTGATTCTCCTAAGAAGGTAGCTCATTTATTATAAATAGACCAAATCTGCAGAAACTAACCTTGAGAGTAATCCCCCTGTTTGTGTCTCTTGTCGATTGACTATGATTCTCCACCATCTCAAGTCCCTCCTGAGAAGAGAAAGGAAAAAACTACTCCTTCAATTACTCCGCCAAAAAGTTTTGATATCCGTGCTTTCTAGCCAAATTGGCTAGTCGGACTCCAGTTTCAGTCCAGGGCCTTCAGTTGTCAGTGCTTCAGGTTCTTCAAGCTACACTACTCTTTCTGAGAACAAGATCATAGCTACCGAAAAAGGCTGTTAAAGATTCTCAGTGCCACAAACCTTGAATCTTGTCTGCATCACTCAATGTACTCCAATTCGAAAATAACCATTAAGGAAACTTTTCAAGCTTCTAATCTTACTGAAGTTGTCTGAGGGTCAACTGAGAGGCAATCGAATTGTAAGATACTTATAGAGTTTTTTTAGTTGCTGTAGAAAGAAATGGAGCTCAAATCTAAGGATTTTTTTTAGGAAGTTTATAAAACTCATAATGCTATTCAGTGAGTTCCACTTATATTCTTAGTTTATATTTTCTCAGAGAAATTTTATTTGATCAGATTTGAATATTTGGATACAAAACTTATGAAAACTACTTGGCATTTGATTAAACCATTTCAAATTTAGAGATGAATAAGTTTATTCAATAGCAATTCAATAGTGTATGGCCACTTAGATCATGGACCATCTTATTTATTAGTATTTGCTTATTTCTTAATGGGATGGTAGATGTATGATTTGCTTTTCATTGTTGTTGTTGGATATTTCATTGACTGAAAACATAAATGGTTTTGATAGCCTCTCGCTAATGTAGGAGCAAAAAACACAACATGATTGAGTTTTTAAAATCATATGGTGGATTATCTTATATAAGTATGCCGCTCACTCATCTTATCTTTTAGATATGTTTTTCAGTGTTTATTCCAATTTTATGTTATTCATTCCTTTTCTTGACTACGATTCATTCAAGCTTTCTTTGAATAGGTGCACAATAGATACTGAAAGAAGAAGTTCTGCTTTTGTGAATTTTTCATGCGGTTTGTCATGAAATCTTGGTGAATAATGGAGGAAAAGATATCATAGTGAAGTTTTAGCGCTTTATGTTTAACCCTATCATGAGTTATGGAGGTTGTTGCTATCATGAGGATTGCTTTTACAATTGTTAAGGTTTCTTGTGTATATATATAGCTTCCTTTGTAATGATTAAGCAAGGAATGAAATCATAAGTTTATTTTCTATATCGAGTGGTATCGGAGCCTAGACAAGAGACCTTATTTGTTTTTCTTATCAAGTTTATTTGAAACCTACCTCTCAAAGCCATGGCCAACAAAGAAACCCCTTTCACCATTCAATCCTTTCACCAATGTTCAAGTCTCATCTCCACTGAATTAAACACATCAAATTTTTTGTTATGGAGGTCGCATGTTTTGTCTCTGGTTCGTAGTCTTGATTTGAGGAACCATCTAGAAGAAAAGAAAGCACCAACAAGAACACACAAGTTGTATGCATTTTGTCATGCATATTGGGGGGATGTCAAGAAACAAGACGAAGCACAAGTGGATCATGTATATTTTTGGAAGCTACTTGCATCACATGGGAATCCAAGAAAGAACCTACAATTTCTAGATTAAGCTCCGAAGCAGAACATCACCTTTCTTCTTCGTGACATTGGAATCAAATTGGAGCAACCCCAAAAATTATTTTGTGATAACCTAAGTGCTCCACAAATGTCCGTGAACCCAGTATTCCACTCTCGCACAAAACACATTGAAATGGACTACCACTTTGTTAGAAAAAAAGTAGTAGTTGGGTCACTAATCACAAGGTTTCGAGACAAGCTTGGACTATACTCACGTGCTACCTCCAGCTTGAGGAATGGTGAAAAGGACAAATATAATATTCAACAACAATCAAGCACAAGTCAATTTCCAACAGAGGAAATACAAGATTGTTTACTTAACAATCTTGCTGAGTTGGAGGCTATTTAAAACAATATCCCACAATTAAGGTTAAAGCCATTAAACTCATGATTTCATGGCATTTGATTGTTGCTTATTATTAGGCCATATCATATTGTACTCATGACTTTAGGCATATGATCATTGCTTATTATTAGGTCATATCATATTGTACTCATGACTTTAGGCATATGATCGTTGCTTATTATTAGGCATATTAGTTTCTTATTATTCGTGATTTGATTTCCTAGTATTAAGGAGAGTAAACGGCGCTCTTCCAATTGTTAAGGTTTCTTGAGTATATATAGCTTCCTTTGTAACGATTAAGCAAGGAATAAAATCATAAGTTTATTTCTTATATGAAGGTTCAGACAAATTCAAAGCCTTTCAACTGCAAATACTAAAGCATCAGAAGAACCATAAAATATCTTGCAAATGTATATATACTTTGTCTTTGTTTTTAGATACCGATCAACAATACAAAAGTTTGAGCTATGTATTTCCTTTTAAAATTATTGTTTTCCTCGATTTTATTTAATTTTTCATATGTCACTTATAGTAGTTGGACTTTGGAGTCTTAGATTCTGCTAATAAATTGAATACTCTTTAACTTATTTGTGCATATCTAGTGAATTTTCCCATTTAAAATATATGTTTATGTTGTTTTTAATAACATAACTGCATATGAAGTAAATTTTTAAAAGACAATGCTAGAAACCCCCAAAATATAATCCCCAAAAATCCTTCATATCTATGACATTAGAATAGCCATTGATTAAAAGCAAACATGTAGGACCTACTTCACATCCAACACTCCACATTAAATGGGGTCTCAAGCATTATCCATTTTTAAATTAAATATATTTGCTCTTGGATCATCGACGAGCTTATCAAAAACTGTAGCCACTAGATTTTGTTATGGAAAAGGGTAATATGGCAAAATGTGAAAGGTTTGAACGAATGAGATTCTAATCCAATGGAATGGGCATTCATAGGTTCCAAGCAATGAATTTCTATCACACCCAAATTGGTAGTGATTATTACTATTGAGCAACCTTAAAGTGATTGCGTCGGAGGTTGTTTTGGACTTCCATATCTGTCGAATATTATCACGACCCAATTAAGGCACGTGACCAACGCATTATCCCAATGAGCCTGGAGGGGCACTAAGATCATGCAAGCCTCAAAACAAATAGACGATATGCAAAATGAATAAAAATATTCAGAATACAGAAAAAGGTTGAATACAGTCAAGGCACATAGCCTTACGGAGCAAAATATCCTATCTATAGTTAAAGGAGTTTCAAGATCATATGTTTATACAAAATAGAAATATACAAAATATTATATAAACTTCTCGCACAGCGATGTTGTCCTCACTAGAAATGGAAAGAATTTTGAAATACGCTGAATCTACTCGATCTAAAACAAATATGTCAACAAGGAAGCATGAATCATAAGACTCTGTGAATGGATTGTTGTGCAATAATAATATATGGGCTATGATGTTGGGGCTTATAATTGTATAATTTATTTACCAAACCAACTATTATATTGTTAATGAAAAAGTAACTCAAACAAGAATTATATAAAAATTAAAACTTGTTTGAATAAAATTAAATCAAGAATGCATGTATGAATCAATGCGTCCATTGAACGAAACAAGTCTCTTACCAAAAAACTCATATGTTCATAAACGAACATGTCATTTGTACGAAACTATGTAATCAGTAATCGAACGGACATGTCTCTTAAGAAAATTCACATGTTTAAGTGTTGGAAAAATGATGGTCAACTATAGTTTGACCCTTATTAATTGAAAGCTCAATAATATTTATTGAATGAAATTTATGGGTAATTAATCCTTGTTATAAGGACAATAAATTGGAGCAATTAGTGTGACCAAATCATTTTTTGGTTGAATGTAAAAAGACTCCAAAGTGATCATGATTAGCATGGTGAACAAAGTGCAATAAGTGTGTGTGTGTGTGTGAATACCACATTGGAAAAATACAATATGGATGTGATGTTTATAAGCTCAAGCTTTGTAGTAAGAATTTGGGCTCAAGAGCACCCAAACTTTTGTAGGAGGGAGAGGCTCCCCATTATGGGCTTTGATTAAAAACACACGCACGTGCCCTACCACCGTCCATTCGGTCAGCTCGGCTCAATTCGGTTCGGTCGCGCTTGGTGGGCTTATGTTAGGCCTAGACCAGTTCACATCTTAAATTTTTTGCACATTGTTACAAGCCCAAGCCCATAGAAGAGAAAACTCAACATCTAGATACATTGGATTTGGACCGGAGACTTAGTCTCTAGTCAAGCCTGAAATAGTGGGCTACAACTAGGTCAAGGATAATGCCCACTATATCAGTGGGCAATTCCTGGTCATGAGGTGTGCCCAGAAAAATCAGCAACCACTCTCTGATTTTTCTGGGCAATTGGTTGTTCCAGCTCCTTAGAGACACAAGAAAAATCTTCTTCTCTGTTGCCACGAAATTCTTCTACTTCTCCCCTGCTATAACTCTATCAATATTATCTTTTGTCATGTAGTCTGAGAGTGTTGTTCTTACTTGGTTCGTTTTGAACCACCTATTTTGGAGTGTCGCTAACAAGGTGGTGAAGGGCCGTTGTATCTTGGGAAGTGATTGCCTGGAGTTGCTGGATACCGCATGGCAGTGGCAGGGGCAAATTCACTTTAAGGAGATTCGGTGCATACCATACCTCGCTCTTCCTTTCTGTTTTCCTTCCTGTTCGATTGCTATTTACTTGCTGTTCAACATCTACACACACCAGCTCATCCAGTTATAATTCTTCAACTAGTTAGTTTCATTTTCTTAATATTTAATCTATTTGTGATTAAAGGTGCACCAATTTATATGTTTATTTCAATACAAAATCTTTGTGTTATATATGCTTGATTGAACTATTTGTATTAAATAAGTGTTTTAACTACAAAGTGTTATTAAAATTCAAACATATAATACACGTATAAATATATTATATGTTATAGTCTTAACCTGACATTTCAACTTTGTTTCACTGTAACATTTATATATACGACATTAAGTTACTTGCCATTCACAATAATCATGTATTTTGATTCTAGTGAATGCTCAACTTATACATAGAATACTTTTGACATACGTATGAGTTTATTAGAATCATAAAATCATGTTCTGAAATACATGATTTCCAACATGAATAGTAACTTAAATGATACAAAGGGGGATAGATAGTTATTCCCGGGAAACAAATAATCAAAAATCAATCAGTATCAAATTTACAAAATCAATCAGAACTCAACATCTCCTAGTCATAATCATGACCTCAAAGTCAGAAGTAAAAAGTTACACATAAACTAGTGCCAAAATCTCAGAATCAAGATAACATCAAAATCACTATAACATACAGTACTAGAATCAAATCAGAATTGTCACAAAATAGTAGACAGAATTAGAAACAATATTGGAATGATAAACATAATAAGACTAGTAACAACATAACAAATTGGTACCCCAAAACTTGTCCCAACACATATATAAGTCAAAGGGTTTCAATAGAAGGCAATAAAACATAGGAAACATTGATATCAAATAATGAATTAGAATACGGGATCATAGGTGTGTGTACAGTGTATCAAATAAGTCATCTATCCACTCACTTAATATGTTGTTAGAACACACTCTACTCCCTTGAGTATCCGTATCACTCACTTGATAATTAATCGCCAGCTAAAATATACAATCCATCATTTAGATTCATGCAAGTCGTCCAATTAATTACCATTATAGTTTACAAAAATTCGACACCATAACATTGCCCGGACCCAAATTATAAATATCCAACCAATTCAAGAAAATCAAACACTTCCAAATATTCTAATCCATCCACTCCTCTAATATATGTTAAAGCATTGATTTACATTAGCTCAAGGTAACCAGCAAATCCAATAACTACAACAAAGATCCTTGAGTTTCTACCTTTCTTTCGTTTCTCTCTATTTCTTTTCCTATCTTCCTTTATGTGGATCCTTCTTGGCATGGCTTCCACGAGAAGCCACTTCCTTTTATTTTTCAATAAATTCTAACATTCACAAATGGTCAACAGAGCAACTCCAATGGGAGCCATATGGGGTGCTTCAAATGTTACTTTTTTGATGATGGAGTGCTAGTTGTCCACAATGGGTAATATTTCACACTTGAAAATATGTAGAAATTTTATCCATACTCCATATTTACAGTGTCTCTAATTTGATGAATAGTATTTTTTGTGGGATCCACTCAACCAATTAATTGATGTCACATCATCTCTTGCCTCTCTTTTGCTTTTGTTTTTCTCTCTCTTGTGGGACCCACTGAACATTTAGAGTGTTAGCACAAGAGTACCCATTATGGGTATATTGAAGTGTTACACTTGATAAACCAATAGGTGAACAAGAATTGAGGTATATGGAGTGTGGACACAATATGCCCACTGTGGATGCTCTCAGAGCAACTCCAATGGGAGCCATTTGGGGTGCTCCAAATGTTACTTTTTTGATGGATGGAATGCTAGTTGTCCACAATGGGCAACATTTTGTCACTTGAAAACATGTAAAACTTTTATCCATACTCCACATTTGGAGTGTCTCCAATTTGATGAATAATAACTTATATGGGATCCACTCAACCGATTAATTGATATCACATCATCTCTTGCCTCTCTTTTGCTTTTGTTTTTCTCTCTCTTACAGGACCCACTAAACATTTGGAGTGTTAGCACAAGAGTACCCATTGTGGGTATATTGGAGTGTTACACTTGATAAATCAATAGATGCACAAGAATTGAGGTGTATGGAGTGTAGGAATAATAGTGTCCATTGGAAATGCTCTCATGTCCTATACAATGGGTGCTCTTTAGAATGCTTGAAATCATACTTTCTTGATAAATTTAGTGTTATATGTCTACAATGGACACATTTTGACCCTCCAAAGCAAATAAAAAATTTATAGGTACTCTATGTTTGGAGTGCTTCTTGGTTCATGAGTTAAAAAGAGAAAGATCATGATGTAAAGGAAGAGAGAGAAGAGGAAGAAAATGAATATAGAGTATTGGCTAAAGTGTGTCTATTATGGGTATATTAGAATATAGCACTTGTTAAATTGATAGTTGAACAAAAATTGAGGTGTTTGGAATGTGGGCACACTCCCACTATGGATGCTCAAGATTCCAAAAAATTTCCAGATGTCTCTTTCCAATTATAATTAATATTTTTTCCCTTAAAAAGACTATTATATCTCCAAATTCCCTGAAAATTACAGCAGCTGCCATTTCAAATTTGTTCTATTATTTCTATTAACAATTCTGATTCAATTTTAACTTAATCCAATTTCAACCCGATTTTCCTCCTTTTTTTCAGTATTATCTGGAGTTCAGATATTACAAACATTCTACAATTCTGTCAGTTCGCGGTATTTTGGTTGTAAAATATCGTCGTGGCCGCGGTTTTTTCTTAATAAAACTTGCGGCTCAAGCCGGTATTAAAAACTATGGGTAAAAGGTTTCCTATGAATCCTTTCAAATATTCTCTATTCATAAAAAATTATTTTCCATAATTTACCAGACTCTCTTCATTAGAGGTTGATCATACGCTAACCCTACCTAACCCTAACCTATGTACAGTTAGAGGAACATAGTAGTCATTAGTATTCTATAAAGCTCCTCTTAGCTGGTAGTGATTTGGTAGAGAATAGAAGAAAAGATGTGTTGGAGGCTCAATGTGTTTCTCTGTGTGTCATTACTAGCCCTAACCACAAAGACTTTAGCCGCCTCAACAAAACCTCAAAAATTGGGTACTAGACTCATTCACTATGACTCTATTTACTCTCCATACTACAACTCTACTGCAACCACTGCAGACCGTTTCAGACTTGCAATACACAAGTCTAGGAAACGTCTAACCTACTTACAAGCAAGAGCTTCTTCTTCGTCTTTTGCCGCTAGCAATGATGCTCGAGCAGGCTTGGTTGCAGATGACGCTGGAACTGAATTCATGGCAAATTTCTCCATCGGAACGCCTCCGGTTCCTCAGCTGCTGACAATGGACACAGGAAGCAATTTTTTGTGGGTTCAATGCCAAACTTGCACAAGATGTTTTAATCAGACTAGTAAAATTTTTGATCCTTCGAAGTCGTCTACATATGCAAATTTGTCATGTAACTCACCTTCCTGTTCTGTTTCTCCTAGTGACAAGTGTGACTCTTTGAACAATTGCAAGTTTTCTCGTGTACTTAGATGGAACCAAGACGGCTGGAATTATTGGAACTGAGAAGCTCACTTTTGAGACCAGTGATGAGGGTGAAACAACAATTGATAATGTGATTTTTGGGTGCGGACATGACAATGATGTTAAGAATGGACAACCTAGTGGAGTACTTGGTTTAGGGCCTGATAGTATTTCATTGGTTTCGAAATTGGGCTCTAAATTTTCTTACTGTGTTGGTAGCGTAAGAGACCCTAAGTATAGTTTTAACCAATTAAATCTAGGAGAAGGAGTAATAATAGAAGGTGGTTCAACTCCACTAGAATTGTTCCATACTTTGTATTATGTTACACTTGAAGGAATTAGTTTAGCAGAAAATATGCTCAAAATTGATCCACAAGTCTTCAGGAGGACGCCTTCCGGTACCGGCGGAGTTGTTATTGATTCAGGATCAACAATCACTTACCTTGCTACTGATGCATATGACTCACTAAGTGATCAAGTAAAGAGTTTGCTAGATGGGAAGATGGAACGCATTAGAGATAAAGATGATCCGAAGAGGCGAAGACATTATGCTACAAGGGAGACATCGAAAGGGATCTCTCGGGGTTTCCGACGGTTACATTTCACTTTGCGGGAGGAGCTGAGTTAGGGTTAGATATTGAAAGCCTGTTTGATAAGAATGGTGCAGATGTATTTTGCATGGCTGTGCAAGAATCTGACCTTAATGGTTTGAGTGTTATTGGAATAATGGCTCAACAAAGCTATAATGTTGGCTTTGATCTTATTGGGAAGACAATTTCTTTCCAGAGGATTGATTGTGAACTTCTTGAATCATAAGCAAATGTTCTTTTAGTGCAGTTAAACTTCTCGAAATAAGACTTGACAACAAATAATGCAGTTATATTTAGTGTAGTTAAATTTCTGTCTATGCGATTTACAGTCTGATATACAAACTCTGAGGCTTGATTTGACATCTAAAACATTAAAGTCTTTAAAATTTTATTAGACACCAATTCTTTGGGTGTTAGAGTATTCTTTTGAACGCCTCAAAAATCATCTCAATCAGAGTTCAAACGAGTGATTATGGCGGTCCAAACACATTGACGTAAAAAATACAGCTCTAATGCGTAAATTTTGAGCCTCGTTGGCTTCTAAAATGTTTGAATCTCCAAGTATGTATCAAACACAATTCTTTGGGGTTTAGAGCTTTCTTTCAATCACAACAAAAATAGTCTCAATCAGAACTCAATCGAGTGAGTTATAGTTGCCGAACATACTGATGTAAAAAACACAACTTCAATGTATAAACTTTGACCATCGATTTGACCTTTAAAATGTTCAAATCTCCCAAAACATATTAAACACAATTCTATGGATTTTCAAGTCTTATTTCGAGCACCATAAAAAATCATCTCATTCGGAGCTCAAATGAGTGAGTTATTGTTGTTCAATCACACTAACGTCAGAAAATATTTAATTGTTGAAGTTTAAAAGTAAAACAACGGTTGAGGGTAGTATGGTCAATTAAAAAATATTTTAAATTATTTATCCATAATAGAATAAATTTTATTCTCTTATGGGTTGAAAAATATCAAAGTGAACCTATGAGAATAAAAATTTGATTTGAGGGAGTTACAGCTAATTAACCCAATTTTTTAAAATTAACTATATTTTCATGTATAAGTATAACCTATTTGATCATCTAAAATTAACTTAATTTTATAATATGTAGATTAGACAAAAATTAAAATATGTACATATTATAAAATTAAGTAGATTTTCAATTGTCGTCTAATCTACAATGAGCTATATTACAGCAAGGTACCTGTCAAAAAACGAAAAACACACCAAAGAAGGCACAGTTTGGCCAATAGTATATCTCTATACATACCAAAAATACAAATTATATTTCTATAAGTACCAAAAATACAACAAAAGTCCTGGCTCTCAATTTTCAAGTTATAAATATTATGCTGGAATTGAGTCAACCCTCTATTAAATAGATTGATTATGTTTTTATTATAGTATTCCTATAATTGAGGAAAAAGAACAGAATGTCTAGAGAGAGAGAGAGAGAGTGCACCATCCCCGTTCATGCCGTATGGGAGCTGGCCGGAACTACGGGCAACATCCAAACATCCATCCTTATCCATTCACCAGTCAAAACACACTACTGTAAGCCCAAACACATGCCAGAAAACTAATTATCCACAGAACCAACCTCATATTCTTAGCCACCATTATGACCCTAACCAGCTACATTCTTTAATCCCATCCAAAAAATACTACTTTGAGAACTTCCCTTCGGATTGGGATGCAGAGGCACTAAAGTGGGCATTTTCACAATATGGAAAAGTGGAGGAGGTTTATGTTCCGACAAAACTTAACAAGAAAGGAGTTCGTTTCGGATTCGTCAAATTCCACAACTCAGAGAGGGATGAGGTGATTCTGAATAGTCTGAAAGGTATCTGGATAGGTACATACAAGCTCAGGGCAAACAAAGTGCGGTATAATCAGGACATGAGTAAGCCAAGAATGCCAGTCAATCGGAGAGCAAAGGCTTTGATGGATGAGGGGGGTAGAGTGAAGATGGGTGGAAGGAAAGAGGATAATCACCAATCTCGGGGAGAAAACTCTAAAAGCTATGTGGATGTGGTTAGGAGTGAACATGGATTGGGGAGAAAAGTGGATGCTGTGGACATGGCCTCTAACAAAACCAGTGAGAATGAAGGAAGAAATCCACGAAATACTGAGCTCATTCCCTCACCCAAATTGGACAATAATGAAGTGCAGCTAGAGTACTATACAGTCCGTGAGGATAGAGAGTGGGTGGAAAGGTCTGCAGTGGGTCGGTTATGGCAAAGTTCTTCGATACAACAGCTGAGGGACAAATGTAGAGAGGAAAACAGTATAGAATGTGTCCCTACTCCCATGGGGGGTAAGATGGTTCTTCTAACGTTCTCTTCTGAAAAGGAAATGCAGGCAGCCATGTTAAACAAGCCAGATTGGATGGAGGTGCTGCTTGAATCAATTAAACCTTGGCAGCTTCGGGATATAAGCAAGGAGAGGTATGTCTGGCTTAGATGTGAAGGGGTTCCGTTGCATGCATGGAACATTGGACTATTCACGATGATTGGTGACATTGTCGGGAACACAGTCTCTGTGGATATCTTGACTGCCAAAAAACAGAGGTTAGATGTTGCTAAGGTTCTTGTAGGGACAGAAAGAAAGGATGCTATTTGCCAAATAATAAAACTTTCAGTGGATGGAGATATTTTTTTGATTAAAATTACAGAGGATCCGGCGGATGGACCTGGGTACGGGAGATTTTTTGAAGAGAAAGCTAGAGTGTATGATCAAGATGATGGATATGGAGGTTGCAGTAGGTGGATGCTGGAGTCTGAGAGCTTAGAGGAATGCAGTTCCGGTAGGTTTGATGTATTGAAAGGGGTGCATGAGGATGGCCAGCTGATGCTATTCTCTTCCGGCAACATCAGTCCAGTGGGAGAACATTCAGGTGACCGGAGAACTGATAGTGTCCACAATTTGAATTTCAAATCCCAGAATGTCAGCGGGAACAAAGGCAGGAGTCAGAAGGACAGGTCTCCATCATTTCACTGCAGCAGTACTAATAGAGTGCCAGAAACGCAATCTCACAAGTCTGACAATTCGGATACGGTCATGATATGCCAGAATTTGCAAGCTGTAGATAGAATGGGCATTGCAGTCACAGATGGTAAAAATGGGCCTGGATTTTTGGGTGGGAGTGTTGTTGGGCCTAATGCCAGAAAGCATTATTTAAGGGATGGCCCAACAAGTGGAGATGTCAAATCTATTAGTGAATCAGAGGGTGGCATATGTCCCAATATATGGCCCAGCATTGTGAAGGAAGATAGGCTGAAGGACCGCAACCTAGACCTGGATTACACCAAAGCCCAAGTTAGTGGTGAGTCTGAAACTTGCATCAAACCTCAGTCTGAAAATAGATCTACTGGAGGAAAGAAAAAGAAGAAGAGGGATCGAAGGAATAAAAAGGGGCCTAGGTCAACAAATAAGTTTGATGTGTATAATGATGTAGGAACAGGAATTGATTCAACTCAGGTGAGTGTCTCAAGCGAGGGAAGGTCAAGCAATACCACGGCTATGGACTCTGAAGATAGAAATGATCCTATTCAGATGGGGGCTTCCAGTGAGCTGGAGAAAGATGAAGAAGACAGAAATATTAGGAGAAGCTCTAAGCGAAAGCTAGTGAGGAAAAAATCCAGGTATACTCAAGGAGCTCTGAAATATGGTTTAATGATGGCCCAACTTGCAAAGCCCATGAAGAGGAAGCTCAGGCGTCTTAGTTGTATTATGCAAGCTGAAAATGACCCTGCAATGGAGAGAAAGTTAACTCATTCTATGAAGATGACGGGTAAATACGGTCTAATGATGGCTCAACTTGCAAATCACACGAAAAGGAAGCTCAGGCGTCTTAGTTGTATTATGCAAGCTGAAAATGACTCTACAATAGAGAGCAAGTCAACTGATTCTATGAAGATGATGGGTAATTCTATTTCTGATGATGGAATAATCAATAGGAATAAAATCATTGCTTTATCTGAAGGGAGCACTTCTGAGGAATCTACGGTGAATAGTCAAGAGTCTACCAAGGTGATGGGTAATTCTGTCTCTGATGAAGGAATAATGAACAGGAATAAAACCATTGCTTTATCTGAAGGGAGAGATTTTGAGGAACCTACGGTGAATAGTCAAGAGTCTGCTAAGGTGGTGGGTAATTCTGTTTCGGATGAAGGAATAAACAACAGAAATAAGATAATTAGGTTTTCAGCTGACCGAAACTCTGAAGATCGTGCAATGACAGATGATTTAAGCTCTAATATGACTCAAAGCAAGTTGAAAAAGGAGGCAAAGAAAACTTGGGGATTGGGGAAGGAGATCGGATTGAGCAGTCGGGAGCAGGATTCGGAGATTGAAGGGGAGGTACAAGATCTAATCACCCGGGAAGAGCAGGAATGGGAGAGCATCCATCCAAAGGATGCTTAATCAGGCCTATTTTTTTCGTAAGGTTAAATCCTCATTATGGTTAGTTTTCTTTCTTGGAATATTAGGGGTGTGGGTAGCTCTCTGAAGAAAAGAGCTGTTAAAAGGTGGATTAGGGATAAAAAGGTTGATTTTCTTTGTCTAATTGAGACTAAGCTTTCGACAGTGGACTATAACTGTGTCAAATCTATTTGGGGCTCTGATTTTTTTGATTGGAAAGCTTGTGATGCGGATGGCCTTTCAGGGGGTCTTTTATGTATATGGAATCCAATTTCCTTCTCCTTGCAGGCTGCCATTATGGGGGACAGATTTATTATTCTAGAAGGGATCATTCCCTGCCATAATTTCAGATGTGTTATAGCTTCTGTTTATGGCCATAGTACAGACACTATGAGATTGGAGCAATAGGAAAGCATTGCCAATTTGAAAACTGCTAGTTCTCTTCCTTGGTTGGTTTGGGGGGATTTTAATGAAGTTCTTCTTCCTAGTGATAGACTAGGAGGTACCTCAGTGACGAGAGGGATGAATTGGTTCGGTGATTTTGTGAATTGTTGTAATCTGATTGAGGTTCCTCTCAAAGGGAAAAAATACACTTGGTGTAATTCCAGAAGCATGAGTTGCATTGACAGGGTTTTTATAGATTCTGATTGGCTTGACAAATTCCCCAATCTTTCTCTTCAAGGTCTTAGCAGAGGTTTGTCAGATCATTGCCCTCTTCATATCTCCTTGATGAATCTTAACTGGGGTCCTAGGCCCTTTAGATTTTTAAATTGCTGGTGGGATCATCCTCAATTTAGACAGTTTTTAAGCTCTGCTTGGGCTGGAATCTCTATTTCAGTAAGGGGACACTACAGTATAGTTCCCAAGTTAAAAAGGCTGAGGCAATTTCTGAGAGAATGGAATGTCAGTGTCTTTGGTAATATTGATGAGAATTTGAAGAAAGTGGAGGATGCTATTGACAAATTGGAAAAATTGAAGGAATTGAGGATATTATCGGGCCTTGAAGAAGATAATTATAAACGTTTGCAGTCTACTTTATGGTATCGAAGCAAGTTTCAAGAGTCCATTTGGAGACAGAAATCTCGTGCAAGGTGGGTTAAGGAAGGAGATAGAAACACTAGATACTCTCATACAGTTGCTTCTGTTAGAGGTAAGAAGAACATGATTACTAGTCTAGTCATTGGCTCAAGAAGAATTGCAGATCCAACCACCATCAGAGATGAAGTGTTTCAGCATTATCAAAGATTGTATTCTGATAATGGTAGAAAGTTGGTTGAGATGCCCGGTTTGACTTTTAATTGCATCAGCAGTGAAATGAGAATTTCTCTGGAGCTTCCTTTTTCCTTTGAAGAAGTTAGAGAAGCTGTTTGGAGTTGTGATAGTAACAAAGCACCAGGTCCGGATGGTTTTAACATGGGGTTCTATAAAAACATGTGGGAGATGGTCTCTGGAGACATAATGAGCATGATGGAGAGATTTTATCAGTATGGTCATCTTCCTAAAGGTGTTAATTCCTCATTTTTAACCTTGGTTCCTAAGCTTGAAGGAGCTGAGAGCCTAAAGGATTTCAGGCCAATTAGTTTAATTAGCAGTCTATATAAGATTATCTCTAAAACTCTTGCAAATAGGCTAAAACAATCTTTGGGTTCCGTTATCAGTGAAGTTCAAACAGGGTTTATTAAAGGAAGACAAATAATGGACTCAATCTTGATGGCCAATGAAGTGGTAGATCATCTAAAGAAGAAAAAGAAGAAAGGGTTCATTTTGAAGATAGACTTTGAAAAAGCCTTTGATTCTATTCAGTGGAGATTCTTGGAAGGTGTCTTAATTAAGATGGGGTTTGGTCTTAAATGGGTGAGGTGGATTATGGAATGTGTTCAAACTGCAAAAACAGCAATTCTGGTGAATGGTTCTCCCACTAATGAAGTAAACTTACATAGAGGAGTGAGACAAGGGGATCCCTTATCTCCTTTTCTATTTATAATAGCTGCTGAGGGTCTCCACCAAATGATTAGAAATGCCACCAACTTGAATCTGATTGAAGGAATTACTATTAAGGCTGTGAGGGCAGTTTATTCTCATCTTCAGTATGCTGATGACACTGTCTTCTTTTGTACAGAAAGCAAAGACTCCTTGTTAAATTTGAAACGGTTGCTGCGTTGCTTTGAACTTTTATCTGGTCTCAAGGTGAATTTTCACAAGTCATCTCTGGTAGGTGTTGGGGTTGATGAGGACACAGTTAAGAATATGGCAATGATGATGAAGTGCAAGGCTGATTTTCTACCTATGAATTATCTTGGCATGCCCTTAGGTGGAAATATGAAGAGGAATAGAATGTGGGATCCTGTTGTTAAAAAAGTTGAAACAAGGTTGGCTATGTGGAAGGCAAAGCAGTTATCTTCGGGAGGAAGATTGACCTTAATTAAGTCTGTGCTCTGTAGCTTACCAACATACTACATGTCTCTTTTTAAAATGCCTAAAGGTGTAGCTAGGAAGATTGAGAGGTTGCAAAGTAAATTTCTATGGGGAGATTCTGAGACTCAAAAGAAACTTCACAACATAAGGTGGAGTCAAGTTATAAAGCCAAAGAATAAGGGAGGTGCTGGGGTAGGGTCCATCATAGAGAAGAATAAAGCTTTACTTTTTAAATGGATTTGGAGATATAATGCAGCCAAGGATAGTGAAAAATGGGAGTGGAAGAGAATGCTTCAAGATAAATATAACCTACCTGATGTGATTTTAGATCCTTCTGCTTCCAACACAGTATCTAAAAATTGGAAGAATATTCAGAGTCTCTTGGGGGCTTCTGAGGGAGGGATTGAAAGGGCTATTAAAGAAGGTCTGGCTTTTAGTGTGGGCAATGGAGAAAAGGTTAATTTTTGGGAAGATCTCTGGGTGGGTAATATTCCTCTCAAAGATCGTTTTCCAAGATTATTTAGCATTTCAGGGTCTCAAAGTCAATCTGTAGAGCAATTTGGTGTGTGGGATGGTCAAAGTTGGAAATGGAGGTTGGTTTGGAGAAGGAATCTGTTTCAGTGGGAGGAAGAGCAGGTTAAAGATCTTATGGGTATCATTGAGCATGTTGCTATCTGCCCTTTTAAAAAGGACAAAATTATTTGGAGATTTGCAGTAGATGGGAATTTCTCAGTTAAATCCTTGACTTCTGCTGCAGATTCATATGGATGTTCTGTTCATGAAATTAATTATTCTAAAGTTTGGAGTGGTTTGGCTCCTCCAAAGGTGGATTTTTTCAATTGGTTAGTTCTGAATGACAGAGTCAATACAAGAGATAGGCTTCACAGACCAGGCATTGTGGATGATAATTTATGCCCAATTTGCAACTCTCATTCAGAGACAATTGATCATCTCCTCTTGCACTGCAATGGAGCAAATTCAATATGGTATAGAATAATGAATTGGTGGGGTATGGATTGGTGCTCTCCAAGATCAGTTTCTAATTTATTTGAAGAATGGTTGTCGTTTGCCTCTGGTAAAGATACAAAGAAAGTGTGGTATTTGATGTTTGCTACCACTACTTGGACCCTATGGACAGAGAGAAACAAGGTGATTTTTGAGGATAGTCATTTGGATTGGGAGAATATATTATATCTAATTTTCATCAGGTATGGCTTATGGCCTAAAGCTATCAACATCCCCCTTCCTTATTGTGGCTTAGAAATTATGACTTCCAGTGATGGGTTGAAGTTCAAATCAAATTTGTGCAAAGCTGTCAGAGCTAATGTTTTCTGGATTCCCCCTCCTCTTGGATTTCTTAAATGGAATACTGATGGATCCTTTCAAGGGAACAAAGCAGGTGTTGGTGGTGTCTTAAGGGATAGCCAGGGAAAATTCATTTGTATTTTTTCAGGCTCTGTGGAATCTCAGGATGCAAATGGAGCTGAAATTAAAGCTATTAGAAAAGCTTTGGAATTGTCTGTTGAATATGAAGTAGCAGAAAGGGGTAATATAATCATAGAATCAGACTCTCTAAATTCTATTTCTTGGCTTAAGAACGACTCTAGCAATCCTTGGAAGCTTGACCAGGATTTCAATGCTATTAACAACTATCTGCAAGTTCTACCTCCAGTCACTTTTAATCATATTTGGAGGGAAGCCAATCATGTGGCTGACTGCCTGGCAAAGAAAGGAATTGAAAGAAGAGACTATCTTGTGGCTTGGTTTCCAGAAATAGTCTAAAGTTGTTCTTGTGTAGAGTACTCCAGAGGGACTCAATTATGATTGCAGATGAGCTAGCTAAATTAAGGGTCAATCAAGTTTTAGAGTTCGTTGTTTGGTTTTGAGATATGCTCTTTCTTTTCTCGGTCTTTGCTTCCTTTTTGGAAGTTGTCTTTTAGTTTAAGGTTTGTTGTTGTTTTTTGTTTTTGTTTTTCCTTTAAGGTCTTTTTGTCTGTAACCTCGGTATTCCTCCGCCATAAGTGAGGGTTTTAATAAAATCTTGAGGTACCGTCCTCTTTATCAAAAAAAAAATAGTATTCCTATAATTACGTAGGTCTTGTATTAGGGTTACTTGAAATAAAACCAATGTTGTGTTTTGAGAAATAAGAAGAAAATATTATTTTTATTATGGTAATGGAGTCGACCCGTTCTTCGTTTCCTCTCCGATAGGAGTTAGGGTTCCAATCTTTAATTTTTTTCTTCCTTTTTCTCCTTTCCATTGCAAGTTTACTTGCTGCGCCGTGCGTCGTTATCTGTTAGGAAACGGTGTGTTTTGTGTTTCTCAACGACATCGTTTGCTCCTTCCTTCTTCTTCTTGTTTCAGACCGTTTTATGATAAGACTTGTACTGTGTTCATTCAAACCTAGATGACCGTTGGTCATCAATCTTTATCTTTCTGTATTTAACATAGTCTTGCTCCACTGTGTTTGGTTAAGCAATTGTATTACGAATGTTCATGTGCTTTCAATAACATCAGATTTCTTCTTCAAAACCTTTGCTGTTTAGTTTATTTCATGGTATCGGAGCATATGGAGCTTTCAATAGTTCCACCTAACTCTTCGATCCTTGGTACTCCTTCAATTCTTGGCCCTCATGGTAAATCCAGAGGCTTGGGAGTTGAAAACCAAAATCCTTCTTCGTCAAACTCTCCGATTGTTCCACAAATCACAAATTCCCAAATTTTTAATATGCAGTCAGGGAATCATTCACAAAATCCTTTCAGAAACCCCTATTTTTTAACTCATTCTGATTTTAACTCCAGTTTGATCGCTATGACTCTTACTGGGGACAATTACCATCTTTGGAGCAATCAGATGAGCACAGCCTTGAAGGCAAGGAACAAGATGGTGTTTGCTGATGGAACACTCGTAAAACCAGGGGAAGATGATCCAGCTTCTCAGGACTGGGAGCAATGCGACAGCCTTGTGAAGACTTGGATTACCAATTGTCTTTCTACTGCTATCCTTATGAGTGTGTCAACATCAACAAAATCATGTGAGCTGTGGAATGACCAGAAAAATTGTTTCTCTTCTGCTAATCCTACGAGGGATTTTGAGTTAGTAAGAGCTATATCCAACATTAAACAAGGGGACTCCGTTGTAACTGAGTACTATGCTAGGATAAAGACTTTATGGGATGAGTTGTACCAGTACAAGGTAGTACCTACTTGCAAATGTCGAAAGTGTATTTGCAGTGTAGGGAGCACAGTTCTTGCACAACAAAACAAAGAAAAGTTGTTATAGTTTCTAATGGGTCTCAATGACTCATTTGAACATGTAACCAACCAGATTCTATTGATGGATCCACTGCTAGAAGTAAACAAAGCATTTGCTCAGGTGGGACAAGTTGAGAGAAAGCTCACAGTGAATCAAAATGTCAAGAAACAACCAGCTGTCTAGAAAGAAGTTAATTCACAGGAGAGTATGGTGATGTAGGTTTCTAGCAAGAACACTCGTAATTCAGGAGGGATTTCAAAACTGGGAAAAGAAATGAGAAAGATAAGTTTTTTTGCAAATATTGCTAGAAAACAAATCATAATGTGGACAAGTGCTGGAAGCTGTGGAGCATAAATCAGGTTGAATCAAATGTTCAAGCTCTTAACATGCAGTTTTCAGGGGATCAGTGTCAACAATTGCTGGCATATTTAAAGGCAAACATTTCTGGAACAGATTCTGCCTCTATGTCTGTAGTAAGAGGTACGAGGCTACCATCCCCGCCTCTCATCCGGAATGCCTAAGGTATCCAATCGTCTAGTCATCTCTTGGATCCAGGTATAAGCTTTTGCAACATCTGTGTCACCATAAAATTTAGGAGGTTCCAACTTGTGTAGTCGGTCCACCTCTTTCAATTGTCGCTGAATTCTGTTAGCCTCCCCTAAGGTCTGACCCTCCACCACACCGTGAGTATCCAGTCCAGTACGTGCCTGAACTATCTGTGTAACATTTTTCATCATCTCCGACATCTCTTTCATTACTTGCACTTGAGCCTCAAACATCGAAGCCATCTGAGTAGTTGATACAGCTTGTGACCTGCTCTCTTGCGTGAGTGGCTGAGGCCTGGCATGAAGAGGTAAGGAGCATTCTTGGAAGAAATACCATATCGGCCAAGGGTTGAGCAAAGAGAGAGTATATAACGTGCTACAGGCCTTGACTTAGTACCCCCAGTTTTCCAAAGGGAGCTGGGGTACAGCCAGAGCCCACTGGGCTTGTCGGTTGGGCTGGGGTGATGCTAGGCTGGGTCGGGCCATTACAGATGGTATCGGAGCCGGCCCTGGTGTGAATGTTGGGTTTTGACCCTTGCGTTTCCCATTCCGCGTGGCTTGCGGGGGCTCAAGCCCTTAAGGGGGTGGAATGTAGTGACATGCTCTCTTGCGTGAGTGGCTGAGGCCTGATATGAAGAGGTAAGGAGCATTCCTGGAAGAAATACCACATCGGCCAGGGGTTGGGCAAAGAGAGAGTATTTAACGTGCTACAGGCCTTTACTTAGTACCCCTGTTTTCCAAAGGGAGCTGGGGTACAGCCGGAGCCCACTGGGCTTGTCGGTTGGATTGGGGTGATGCTGGGCTGGGCAGGGCCGTCACAATTTCAGTAGTAATTTGCGTCAATTTGGTATCAGAGGAAATGAACACATGGAGAAGTAGTGTTCGCGATCCTAACGCCCTCGGTCATTATCCTAGAGAAGAGGTTGCTTGAATGACTTCCGAATCTGACTACTACGATGGGTTTTGTAATTTTGGGACTAGTTGTTATGGGTATGATGGGGTGCAGTGGTGCGAATTACACCAAGATTATCATGAAAACTCTTATACACGAACTCGAGATGACAACTCCAAATCCGATTGGTATGATAGGGTCCCTAGCTGAAATTTGTGTGCATCAGTGCTCTCCCAAAAACTGAAAGGTGACATGGTTGAAACTTGTCGTTAACTTCAAGCATTAACTCAGAATTTGGAAACACTGTCACTAATAGTCCCAAATTTGGAGAAGATTGGGAGTAACTTGATTGCTTGGAATTCTTGGCAAAATCGTATCGATGAAAGAAAGCCAAAGAAGGAAGAAGGGAAGCAACATGATCTTGATCATGTGAAACCCCAATCTTTGCCTTTGTCAGTGATCAGATTTGTTGGTGAGCCAATCACAAAACCAGCAACAAAACTTGTTGTAGTTCATTATAGGACGGAAAGTTTAGAGGCACCTGTTTTACCTGCGGAAGATTCCGTTAAGATTTCTATACCACCAACTTCCAAGTTTGCATATTCCAATTGGTCACCTGCTATTGTGAAGTCAATTTTCATGACTAATGCTTTCAATGTAGACAACTCAAGGAAGAACTTCGTAGGTATTTTTAATGGATTGCTCTACAATCTTGATGCAAGGGAATACATTGTTTCCTTATGTCCAACTGAATATAATGAAACACAAATTTCAATTGCCACAAGGGAGCACACTGGCACTACACAATACATTTGGCAACAGGGGAGTGAAATTGGGGAGCAAAGTGCTTTTGTTTTTGATCTTGGTGGATTCAATTCGACTGAGT
Source organism: Tripterygium wilfordii (assembly GCF_013401445.1). NCBI lineage: Eukaryota > Viridiplantae > Streptophyta > Magnoliopsida > Celastrales > Celastraceae > Tripterygium > Tripterygium wilfordii. The sequence goes on along the minus strand of NC_052254.1, from coordinate 5,822,056 downwards.
CAAATTTTTATGGGTCGGCGGGAATGATGCAGTAGAAGATTACAAGATCATGCCGACCTCCTACAACCAACATTCACACGTAATGTTTCTGAATGCCATAATGGTGCCGAATATCAAGCACAATGAAAGGAGGATCAACAAATGTTCATGGCAAGTCAACTGCATTAATGAGGGAATTATGAGTGGCTAAAGTCTAGCAATTATAATAGCCACGTAGTTACTACGAGATTTACTACTTTAATTGGAACAAGCATCTTTACATTACGATTTAAGTCTTGCATTGTTTTATTGTTAAGGTATGATGTTTTGATGTGAAAGAAAGTTCTTTCTATTAGGAGAGATTCCGTAGGAGTGAATCCTTATTCTTGAGAGTGATTCCCATATTGTTATCCTTGTTTCCCAATTTTAATCTTAGTGAATTAGTATTGTTGTGATTTCAATATTAATTTGCTGTTTTATTGTTAAGGTATGATGTTTTGATATGAAAGAAAGTTCTTTCTATTAGGAGAGATTCCTTAGGAGTGAATCCTTATTCTTGAGAGTGATTCCCATATTGTTATCCTGGTTTCCCAATTTTAATCTTAACGAATTAGTATTGTTGTGATTTCAATACTAATTTGCTGTTTTATTGTTAAGGGATGATGTTTTGATGTGAAAGAAAGTTCTTTCTATTAGGAAAGATTCCTTAGGAGTGAATCCTTATTCTTGAGAGTGATTCCCATATTGTTATCCTTGTTTCCCAATTTTAATCTTAGTGAATTAGTATTGTTGTGATTTCAATATTAATTTGCATCAATATCTGCCGATATTCTGCGGTTCTGCCAGTTTGCGGTATTTTGGTAGCAAAATACCAGCCTGGCCGCAGTTTTATAGTAGAACCTGCAGCCCAAGCCGGTATTATGGGTAAAAGGTTTCCTTATGAATCCTTTCCAAATATTCTCTATTCATAAAAAGTTGTTATTTTCCTTAATTTAATAGATTCTGTTTAGGAAAATCACAGACTAACCCAATTCTAAACTATGTACAGTTGAGTAAACATAGTAGTCAGTAGTATTCTATATAACTCCTCTAGCGAGTAGTGATTTGCTAGAGAATAGAAGCAAAGATGAGTTGGAGGTTCAATGTCTTTCTCTGTCTTTCATTTCTTGCCCTAACCACTAAGACTTTAGCCGCCATAACAAAACCTCAAAAATTAGGTACTAGACTCATTCACTATGACTCTATTTACTCTCCATACTACAACTCTACTGCAACCGCTGCAGACCGTTTCAGACTTGCAGTACACAAGTCTAGGAAACGTCTAGCCTACTTACAAGCAAGAGCATCTTTTTCCGCTAGCGATGATGATGCTCGAGCAGGCTTGGTTGCAGATGAGAATGGAGTTCAATTCATGGCCAATTTCTCCATCGGAATGCCTCCGGTTCCACAGCTGCTGACAATGGACACAGGAAGCGATCTTTTGTGGGTTCAATGCAAACCTTGCACAAAATGTTTTGAACAGTCCAGTCCAGTTTTTGATCCTTCAAAATCCTCTACATATGCAAACTTGCCATGTAACTCACCTTCATGTTCTATTTCTTCTAGTGACAAGTGTGACCCTTTGAACAATTGCAAGTTCTCTCTCGGGTACCTAGATGGAACAAAAGTGGCTGGAATTATGGGGACTGAGAAGCTCACTTTTGAGACCAATGATGAGGGTGAAACAACAATTAATGATGTGGTTTTTGGGTGCGGACATGACAATGATGTTAACAATGGACAACCTAGTGGAGTACTTGGTTTAGGGCCTGATAGTATTTCATTGGTTTCGAAATTGGGCTCTAAATTTTCTTACTGTGTTGGTAGCATAAGGGACCCTAAGTATAGTTTTAACCAATTAAATCTAGGAGATGGAGTCATAATAGAAGGTGATTCAACTCCACTAGAATTGTTCCATACTTTGTATTATGTTACACTTGAAGGAATTAGTGTAGCAGAAAATATGCTCAAAATTGATCCTCGAGTCTTCAAGAGGACGTATTACGGTAACGGCGGAGTTGTTATTGATTCAGGATCAACAGTCACTTTCCTTGCTACTCTTGCATATGATTCATTAAGTGACCAAGTGAAGAGTTTGCTAGATGGGAAGCTGGAACGCGTTACCGATACTGGTGATCCAAAGACATTATGCTACAAGGGAGACATTGAAAGGGATCTCTCAGGGTTTCCGGTGGTTACATTTCACTTTGCGGGAGGAGCTGAGTTAGGGTTAGATATTGGAAGCCTGTTTGTAAAGAATGATGCAGGTGGATTTTGCATGGCTGTGCGAGAATCTGATCATAATGGTTTGAATGTTATTGGAATTATGGCTCAACAAAGCTATAATATTGCTTTTGACCTTATTGGAAAGACAGTTTCTTTCCAGAGGATTGACTGTGAACTTCTTGAATCGTAATCAAGAGTTCTTTTAGTGGTTGAGGACTTCCTCAATTCCATTATGCAATTAATTTCATTGGCATTATATTCTTGTCTTTCGTTTCATACAACGCTTCATCATTTTCCTCCCAAACTTGTAATATTTTTACTGTATTAATTAATTTATTACCCCAACAAACATTGAAATTGTTTTTAACTCATAAATTAAAATAGTGAAAAATATGATATAGCATAGGATATTAACCAATAAATATTTTTCCCTGATTGGCGGTATGTCCGATACTGAAAGTATTGATCGGTAATGCTTTTGAACCATTGGATTTTATAATGTAAATCCAACGATTTACCCAATAATCTACGTTTTTTTTCTTTTTCCCTAACCCTGTTTCTCTCTCCTAATCTCTTTTTGCAGATCTTACACAAATCTGTCAAATCCTTCACCAAGTCACTATGCTTGCTTTCTACAGAAATGCTATCTCATATGTATATTTTTTTCTTTTTTTTTCCCATAATCCTCATATATTTCCCTCTCCTACTCCCTTACTACCGATCTGCGAGATTTGGAGAGTCCAAATAAACAATAATCTTATCTAGACAAATAATAATCATGGAGATTAGAGTTTCGATTAAAAACTCTTGCAAATTAGTCTCCTTTTCTATGGAGCAGTGGATGTGGTTGGCCTCGTCAAATTGCGTTGTTCCCATGTTATTTTTCTACTGCAAGGGTCAGATTGAGAAGGCCAACTTTGACTACAAATCGCAATGTGTTTTTCTCCTCCTAAACTTACATGATTTTTTCCTCAACAACTATGAGATTTTAAATTCTTCAACTTAAATATATGTAATTCTCTCCTATCAAAATTCTCATTCAAATTAAATAAAAAGATTTAACTCTTGTTCGTTTTCTTTATTATTTCAAATTATAAACTTCCAAATTTTAATTATCAATTACTCTTTAAAATGAAATTTATAATAATAATTAGAATATATATATTGGATAACTCCCAAAATGGCCCTTATACTTTGCAAAAAAGATCAACTAAGCCCTTGTATTTTTTTACCGAGCTAAACAAGGCCAACTTATACCATGCTTTATAAAATCTTCTTTCTTCCTCATTGATTCCTGTTAGATAACTGATTAATTATCATCTAAAATAAAAATAACAACAAAAATGATAATATACATATGTAATTGTAAAAAAAACTGAAAACAAATAACGATAAAAGAGACAAATGCATGATTTAATTGTATGCAATATTATTATAAACTGAAATAGTAATTGTAATAATAACATCACCATATATATATCTTTATGTATTTTGGACAATCTTGTACCAGAATGATTTAATTGTATGCAATATTATTTTTGAAATAGTTTTTCAGAATGAGGTTATCTTATTAATGAGATTTAACTTTTTGATATTATCTTATTTAAATCAATGCAGTATTATCCTATTTGTAAAATTTTATATATCTTTAAAGTGTTTGTTATCTACTATTATATATCTTTCAAGTGTTTGCTATCACAATTTTTTGAATATATTTAAAAATATTTGAAAAATCATATAAGTTTAGGAGAGGAAAAATATTTATTGGTTAGTATTATATGCTATATCCCCTATATTTAACTATTTTTGAGTTAAAAATATTTCAATAGTTGTTGAGGTAATAATTTAGGAGGGAAAATGGGGAAGTGTATTCTATTTTTATATATTGTATGATTTTATAATACATAAATTAGATTTTAAGTGATAATTAACAATAACTCATTCAAAATAAACTTTTGTTCAATAGGTCTGTTGGATTAAAAAAAAAAACTTGTTAATAAGGACATGATTAACAAAAGTACCATTGCGCCCATTATTCTTAAGAATTTACGTGAGAACTATTATATCAGTATTTAATACAGATGAAATTTGAAGTTTTCGACTCTGCGGATTTCTCTGATGGTTGTTGATCATCGATATTTTGAAACCATCATCAACAAAATCATATCTAAAACCATAGGCACGACTAAAGTTACAATCTTTATTTGGATAGCTTACAAACAGCTAACTCTCCAAATTAAAATCAATCAACTCCCAAATACAAGAATACTGATAATCCTTCAAAACATTAACCCACCACAAATCAGCAGGATAAGTTGAAATGAAAGGAATTAAATAACATAAGCACAACAGAATAAACAGTCTAAAGACCCAACCCTCAAAAGATCTCCAAGTTGAAATAGATACAGAATTAAATCTCCACTCTGTTCAAATTTGAGAAAGTACGGGGGAGGAAGAAGCCTCCGTCGAGGTTGCACTCCAAATACGATTTTCTTATCAAAATTCAAGTCTCCCAATACAAAACAAGATTCTAGGTTAAAACGATTACACCACTTAAGGAAAAGACTAGTATATCTGATGCAGGCGGGCCCCACCCCACAGAGGTCCTCCCTCTCGAGGGCGTGGGCTGTCAACCCCGAGCCCGTCGAAACCCACGCATGGGCCACGGGCCTAAGGGCCTAGCCCAACTACATCAGGCCTGCAGGCCGCACACCCCAACCCATCCGGATGCATTCCTGCAAGCCTAGGTTGTTGGAGCTGGGAGTCGAACCCCAGCTCCCTTTAACACTAAGGCGTTACGCCTTAGTATCAACCATTGAGCTGCAGCTCAATGGTTGATACTAAGGCGTAACGCCTTAGTGTTAAAGGGAGCTGGGGTTCGACTCCCAGCTCCAACAACCTAGGCTTGCAGGAATGCATCCGGATGGGTTGGGGTGTGCGGCCTGCAGGCCTGATGTAGTTGGGCTAGGCCCTTAGGCCCGTGGCCCATGCGTGGGTTTCGACGGGCTCGGGGTTGACAGCCCACGCCCTCGAGAGGGAGGACCTCTGTGGGGTGGGGCCCGCCTGCATCAATATCCTTCCTTAGACAAAAGCCAGATAAAACAAAAGAGATACAAAAATAATATTATAACAGACACAGGTACATCATCCTTGATCAATCTCCCCCAGGGGAGAAGAAGCTCGACCTTGAGCTTGCTTCAGCGTCGTCTTCATAGTAACGAGGCAGGTCAGCCACATTAAAAGTTGCAGAGACACCATAATCACTTGGAAGTTCTATCTTATAAGCATATTCACCAATACGCTTAAAGACCTTGAAGGGACCATCCGCGCGAGGCCTTTATTTGCCATGCTTACCAGGAGGAAAACTCTCTTTACCCAAATGGATCCAAACCAAATCTCCCTCCCGAAATGAAGCGCGTTTGCGATGTTGATTCGCACGAAGGTGATATTTTTCATTGTGCTTGAGAATATTCTCGCGAATTTGAGTGTACATTTGTTGAATGAGTTTAACTCTCTCTACAGTAGTTTGATCAAAA